>NC_083464.1:15258125-15608750 GCF_030014155.1 Tachysurus vachellii | reverse complement strand
TATATAAATGACAAACTTATTTATTATTAACAGTTAAAACTAGACATTTAACTCCTATCAGGTAGCACTTATATATAGACTGGTCAGGGAATTCTATGCTGATTTATTGTGTTATTTTTCCATGTTTTTTAGTTTCCACTGTAGCTTTATATGCAGATTCTTTTGAGGTGACAACTGATCATATTGCCCAAAATTGCCAGGCCTACATTGCATTGCCTATCAATATTCAAGTCATTTTTATTTGCTGAACCTTTTTTTGTCAAGCTTTATATCTATTCTGGGTATGATAACATTTAAGAAGTATTACTAAAATTGGCTTTTGAATCATCACTGAGTCACTGGCATGTCCTTAAAGGTACATGGAAGAAAATAATTGTAGCTGTTGGCTTGGTAAAAGTCTATAGTAGAAATCACAGATCAGTATTCTGCAATGTCAGTTAAAATATAAGCTTCTATCTGCAGTAGGTGGATCCCATGGTGTGACTGAATATGTGAAAGAAATACTTTTTCTTCTCAAAGCTTTGTCCTTCACTGTTTGAAAGCCTGGGTCTAAATGGGAACAACGTTTCAATATGGACGCCATAATTGAATCAACACAGTAGCACATATAAGGGTATGATAAAGTATGGCAGAATTTTATTGCATGAACAATTACCAAACTGCTGAGAAATCAATCATCTTTAAATACACAGCACTGACATACAAGGAGAAGGAGACATGGTCAAAATGGTGAGAAAATCTTTAGAAAAAAATTAGTCTCATGAAAAATATGCAACACATGCAAAAGAAAATTAAAAGAAATCATAATTATACTTGACAAACAGTGCTAATTTGCATAATTTTGTTTACTGCCACATGTTAGAACTGACAGGAGTTCATGATAGGAGGTCAGAACAGACCTAAGTCCAATTAAAAATATTCAATATATGATAAAAAGGTATATGATATGTCCACTGAGAGCTTACTGTATATGAACAATAAATTTAAGCCACATTTAAGCAAATTATGTTCAGGCCTGATCATCAGCATATCTATGTCTGAAGGCACCTACTGTATTGTATCATACATTGCTTTAAAAATCATTGTTGAATTATTGCATATAGGATAGGATAAGATTCAACAATCATGGGTGCACAATAATTCATAAAAAGTGCTAAAAGGCTTTAAATGGGTTAAGAATATCCCTAGAAACAGAGAAAGCTGGGCTTCTAATGCTCTGTGAAGTAAACGTGTATGTTCTAGAGCATCCCATCCCTGCTTATAAGTGCAACTGCTAACATTGGTGTATGAGGATTCAGTTCCCCGGTCTCATCCACCAGTAAAAAGCTGCCAGTTAATCTTCACTAGCTCCTGCTGCCTAGGCAGTGACTCATGCGTTGTTCTGCTCTTTGTGGTCCCTTTTGCTTGGTTCACCATCATCACTGGCCTTGAACTTGTCATGGCTCCAGTTAGAGTTGTTAGTGGTGATAGAAATGGTGGGCCTCCGTAGGATGAAACGACCTTTGGCACGAGGAATGGCAGACTGGTCACGCCCTTGGGTATCCAACCATTTCCTCTCACCTTCAACATACTTTTCACCTGGCTAGAAAGCATAAAGTACAAACATTTATTAAGCTGTAACTTGTAGGCTGTAACTACATTGCATTTAATTGTAGAAATTCTGAAATATTATAAATAAACTGAACACTAAGACAAAAAGACATAGTAATTAAAAATAGTAATTTAAGACATAGAATATGTTCTAAAAGTGCAGATGGATTATGGAATATAACATCATAGTAATGAAATGTGAAGAAAATGTTCTCTTGGCATGATCTATGTAATTATAATAACTTGAACATGAAAAGTTTCTGTATATGATGATGGGGAGTACTGTATATTGTACAGTTGTTTGTATGGAGAATAATTAATTTGGTTTTGTCTAAAAAAAACGATATTTTGTCTTTGGAATTGATAATGTAAAGTTAGTCATTTAAACCCATTGGGTCCATTACACTAATATGGTTACAGTCAAAATATAATAATATTTTGAAAAAATATATTATAAAAAAATATATATATATTTTCATTGTATATGAATGTACATACAATGTATATGTACATTGTATTCATTGTTTCACTGTAATAGTAAAATGATTAGCTAGCAATGATTAGTATCGGCTTGGTTTTTAGCCAACTGCAGAAATTAATTGTTATATAATCCTTTAACTACAAACCCAACACTCATATTAATAGTAATTAAGGTTGATGTCTTTGATAGTCCACATATTGGGCTAAGCATTTGAATTTGTTAAATTTGTGTCACTCAAAGCTTTTCTTAAAAAATACCCCTCCACTTCACAGGATATTAATTTGTTAATTTTAATTATACTGTTTTGATTAAAACAGTTTTAATGTTTAATGAAAAATATATTATTTCAAAATAATTTTTTGTTTTTTTTTTTGGCTTCTATAACTTTCTTAACCCTCATAGCAAGTGAGGATCCTGCAGAGAAGGTCTCTGTAGGATTCAGGTTACGGAAAAAAAAGTGTTTCACTGAAGTTACTGAAAAGATCATAACATACCAGGTAGTATTTCTTGCTTGTGGCTTTTTGATCTGAATCCCAATCCATATTACTGGAATGGCCTGGCACATGAGCATTGTTAGTGCACTTGCTATCATTTCCAAGGCAATTTACTCTGTTCCAACCCCTACCTCGTATTTGGAACTGCTGCAAAATACACAGTAGTGTCAATAAGTACAAAGGTGTCCATAGTGAGCTGTTGTTATACACATAAAGTTTGCCTATAAACTTTTAATTTGTAAATAAAATGTTATTTATAGCTTTCTATAATATGTGGCCTATTCTACACAAACACTGTGCATTCTGTTTGTAATACAATAATCAAATTATTAAGATAATGATTAAATATTATTTCTATAATTTTTGTAATTATTCTAATATATGAAAATCAATAAATTACAATAAAAAAAAAACTATGAAACTAAAGAAAATATGTGCTACATTAATTCATGTTATATGCATCTACTGTAATGACATCAGTTTTTAATGCTTTTTGGACATTGCATGCTTTTTGATAAAAAATGTTCTTGCTAGAATGGATGTAGATAGTTTGAGGTGTGTTTATGGTGCTTTGTGCTCAAGAACATTTTGTTAACCCTGAAGGTGTGAAGAGGTCATTTAAAACACTTACTTACACAGAAAAGCATATAAACATCCACAAAAACCAGGTCCAAATATAGATAAATAGATTATATGGCAAAAAGACACCTGGTAATCACATCCATATGTGGGGCTCCAAAATTTAGTGGAAAACAGTTACTAAACAGTGAAGGTTATTATAACAGAGTTGCTGTTATAACAGTGCTGAATCTGGAAAGTTCAAGAAGTGCATATGGGTTTGATGGTCAGGTGTCCACATATGTTATACTGTATGTGCATTTATGTAGCTAACTTAGGTCATCAAATATCTAAATACATTACACTATAGAAATCTGTAACATTTGTAATGACTTACAAATCCTCTGTGTGCTTGTCTTGTCTCTGCTGATCCAACACATTCTCTGACCTGCAGCTGGGCTGAGCTTTTCTCTGTAGATTTCGTCTCCTCTTCATGAACAAAGGAAGAGGAGGAGGAGGAGGAGGAATGAGAACGTTCCCGTTTTTTCTTGCTTTTTCTGTTAGATAAAATAAGAGAATTTGTTTAAAATAGATGGTCTCTGCTTAAAGCAAAAAGAACAAGTGAAAAAAAGTAGAAGAAATAAAAAAGCATGTTTCTTTATAGGGAAGAGTTAATAATGTTAATTAGTATAATCAAATGGCTAAAATTTTAATTATCTAGTAATCCAGTATTATTAATGATCATGCTGGGGAAATATTCCTCAGTGTCTTTCATTATGCAATACATAGTCTATAGAACTTACTTTGATTTTTTGTGGTGTTTGAATAATTTCTCAGTTGTCTTTTCCATGCTTGATTCAGGAGAATTCCCTAATTCCCCTCGCTCTTCTTGATTCTCAATTGTCTCTCTGCTTAAATATTTTTTGCGCTGCTCAACATTCATCAGAAGATCCATTGTATCTCCTTTAAACTGTTTCACTTCAGCCTGTGTTAAGGAGACAAAAAGACGTTGCGGCCAGACTAAAGATTAGTGCTGTATTCTAGTGGCAGTCTCTAAAGCTATTTGGGAAGAGATCAAGAGACAAGATTCCACAACTGATAATCATGCAAATGCTTGTAATGAAGTGAATATTCATTTGATTGAAGTTAGCAGTACACTTGCAACCTCTTTGCATTAAGAGAGAACCTGCATTCTTCTTTAGGGTAAAAATACTTCTAAAGCTTCAAAAAAAAAAACAAAAAAAAACTAGACATGAGGACCTTAAAGGCTTCATCTTCAATTCAGGAGTCCTTCCACAGCTTAAACAGTTTTGAAAAATTATAGAGAACAAGCACTGGCGGATTGCGAAAGTTCAAATTACCACATCACAATACTTTCACTGGAGATGAAAGTATTTGAGTGTTTTTTGGCTTGTTTTGCTCTGTTCAGGCTTTAAATAAGAATACTTACTATGATGTTTGATTTGAGTTCCTTGAATGGCTTTGCCATGGGAGTAACCGGTCACTTCCATTTATGACTGCTCATTTCTTGACTCAATTGCCTTAGGAACGCTTGTACCCACAGTAAAGCATAACCATCAATTGTTGTGGGGAAATTTACAACACAATAAACTGAACGTGCTCATTTTCAATGCCCATCTCACTTTCATTTAGCAGTGAGCTTTTGTCTCTCTTGCATGAGAAAAGGAGGGAATTAAAGAGAGAGGGGGTGCTAAAGATGCTCTGGCTGGCTCATTTTTGCAGCATTCTTTTCCAAAATATGGCATATTTCAAAATTTTCTGTCACCTTGGTGCTGCTATCCCCGGAGCCTTTCAACTCATCGAGCAGGAATGAATGCCTCATAAAAGCACTGGGAGAAACATCAATTCTCCTGAAGAAAAGTTGGAGAAAGAAATATTTATTGTTTCATTTTATGAAGTTTTTTATATATAAATTGATTGTTTTAGAAACATCTGAGCTCCTACAGATTAGGCTACTGTAATTTCTCAATATAAGAAAATCTGATTAATCAAAGTCAAAATGATAAGCAAGGAAAATAAGATTTTCAGTACCTATGTATCTCTGGACTCTTTCTTGGCTTCAGAATTTCTTTCTCGGCTGCTAGTCTTTCATACATGGTAAACCGATCGCTTAGAGTCATTCCAGAAGAAGAAAAATGTTGTGCTATGGGAGAGAGATATATTTGGTAACTGATAATAATCAATTTATACCCAAAATTTGATCAAATAAATATGAACCCAAACACAACTAAAACACGTATAATAATTGATGTTTCATTAAAATCATACCACAATACAGATGATTCCTTATGAGTTTTGTCATGAAGTGATATGTTAAGTCACAGTAAAAGTATCCCAGTGGCCACTGACTGCCATAGATTCCTCTATAATCTGCACATTTTTATTAAACTATTCATTCAGATCTGTTTGAATACCACTGGACTTTAAATAAATGGTATTTGGCTGTGGATATGGGGATGAGTATAGTCTAAACAGTTCAAATAATTTATAGTTTGCTGAAAATCTTTTTTGCAACACCCATCAACATCAAGAGTTAAGAAGAGTTCTTATTTATCTGTTGAACCACATATAAAACAACACATTGTTAAAGATAAAATCTGACATCATAATCGGTGTTTGTTCTATCATAGATTTTAATCACCTGTGACATAATGGACAATTGAAATGACATGCTGTGCAAACAGCTCTTTAGGGCTCCTGCATAAATTATTGCACCAATGGTGCTGGAGGCCCTTTTTATTGCAATGCACAAGATCCATCGTATTCTTCCAATCATTAACAGATAAAACAGATGATCTGCAAGACATAATAACAAACAATTAGTAAAAATGCATAATTTCTCTTTAAAGAACAAAGAGCAAATAAACAAAAGCAACATGTGCTGTAAGACTAAACATGCTGTACAAACCAAATGTGACAGCAGAATTTCACCATTTATTTTATCCAGAAGATCATTGTTGTGCATTGTGTTTTTGGAAAAATATTTAAGTATTGGAACACACTGCAGTGTCTCATCATGATGAAAGAAAATGTGAAAACATTTTGAATGACGAGCTGTCATTTCTGTCAACAGAAAAATGCTTTCTACAGACACTTAGGTTTCTTTGGTATTTGAGTATTCACACAAGTCTTCTCTGTTCTGCAAAATGTTTTAGGAGTGAGCAAAAACTATTACATATCATGTTTGTCTTATCTATTGATATTGTCAATATCTGTTCATATCTATCCTTCAAAATCCGCATTATAGTTAGTTAGGGGTTTATTAATACATTAATACTGGTATTGTGTTTCAGTCTACATTATGTGCTTATTTATTCATAATTTATTTAGAATTTCATAATTTATCATTTTGATCAGGGTTTTATGGACATTTTGGTCCAGTCTTTCCAGTTACAAAATAGGGTCACTTTTGTAAAGGTTAGAAATATTAATGTGAAAGGTTTAAGGTCTTTAGTTACTGTTAAAAGTATCCTTAAATAATATGTAGTTTTATAAAACTGTGGTTTATATAAACAGTGAAAAACACAGATTTTTAAAACTACATAGGATAAACATTTAATCATATTGTATATCTTATAATGTAGGTATGTACATTAAGTAATAATTATTTCATTGCATTCAATTATAAATTTGTGAAAACACCTTGCAATTTTACTTCAGCAATTCTAGCCAGATACATTAATCAGGACAATTCTATGACAATTCTTTGTGTTTCCTATCACTGATCTTGACTGATTCAAATTGCACCTAAATATCACTGTTTGGTGATAAAGGTGCAAAATGGATATCTACTGATTTAGTAATAAAAAATAACAGTGGGGTATGGGATCGTGCTTAATTTATTGGATGATGCTGTACCGTGCATCACATGCAAAAGTACTAATAAAAAACAGGGAGTTATTTACCTTTCCAGATCTTCACTAAGGGAATCCATCCTCAGACTAAACTCTCTTTCTCTTTTCCCAGAAGCCCTGGGGGAGGATTCATCACCCAAATTCATGAACATTTCTTGTTCTTGGGTCTCAGAGCTGCTCCGTGAAAGAGCTTTGTACATGGAAGAAGGGCTTGAAGTCATTTTGTCCTTTCGTTTCACCTTTGAGGGTCTATCAGGGGAAAGGTCTTCAAACTTACGTGCAAACTTCTCCCTCTTAGACAGAGCAGATAGAATGCTTGCAGCCCTCTCCTTCTCTCGGTTGATCAGAAAGGCCTCAAGCTCATCATTACACGCCCTGTTGTCCAACCTCCTGAAATGTTCCTCAAACAGTTCACGAGCTGACATTGCATCTTTGTAGTTAGGAACTTCATTCTCCATAACCCTTATCTTTAAATGGGGTTCAGTGTCCCCAAACTCTTCTTCATCCCCATCTTCACAGAGGATTGCTGGCCTGAAACTATTGGATGATGTGTTCCCCTTGAAATTGTCTATGTATTTGTACTTCTCAGTCTCCTTTTTGATATTTTGTTCTGCAGACCTGGACAGTCTTGGACCAGATGACCGATCAGAAGTGTCTTCACATTTGCTATTTCTATTTTCAGGAAATGCATTTCCATTGTCTGCCACAGTCTCTATGCTTTTATCAGCCAGCTTTTTATTCTTCTGCTCCTCTAAGAATCTGAGAAGCAAAAGAAAGAGATTTTGGCAGTTAATTTTGCCTTTTTACAGTACCTAAACGAAAACAAATTTCCATTAAAGGACTCCAGAAAGGAAGTCAACAGGAATTATATATTTGTTATATGTACTGTATAAAATACTTATGGCTACTTATGCTCAAACTTGTCACATTTGAGGCCATACTGTTGTAAAATAAATACCATAATAGCATCATAATTATAACTATTGTATACAATGATTAACCATCTTACCCAAGTCTGAACTTCCCTGTTTGCAAAACATTTACAGAAATTAATAAATGGATCTCTAAGAATTGTTGCTTTATGGATTTTGTAATATGTTTTAAACTCTTTTACAGTTTCATTTAAATGCATGACATGGTGTGTTTTCTCTGGCTCACAAACACAGAGGTGTTTTGTAATAGGTTATTTTAGTCTATTCTCTGAACCAAATAACAGGTTTAAGAATTTCCCTGCTGTAAATGGCTAAATCACTGACAGAATCATTCGTATGTGGAATCAATCCACCTAATTTACAAGTACAAGTAAAATAAAATAAAATTATTTGTAAATATAGTAACTAGCTTACTTTTTAAACGCTATAGAGATGGCAACCGTATCCTCTTCCTGGTCAGCATTTAAAAAAATCCCAAAGTCTGAGAAAACTGCTGTGGGATTTTTCTTTTGAGGGCTACTGTTATTGGGTGTAGAAGCAACAGTCTGGCTGCTGGTGACACCATTGCCAGTTGCTCCCAAATTTCCAGGCACAGGACCTGATTCACCAGTGACTGGATCATCCTGGACAGCACTGATAGCAGAGTGAATATGTGGACTGGCCGTCTTTAGGCTGCCGTCATGATTTATTGGAAACAGCCATGATTTAGTGGTTTTCTCTCCGCTTGAAATTCCAGCTTGCTTCAGTTGGTGCCCTTCTTGCACTGACAGTGTAGCATCAGCAGCATCTCCTCCTCCAGCTTTCTGTGTTTCCTTGGGTGCAGACAGAATCTCTATTTCACCCTTAGAATTCTGCTTAGCAGAAGCAGTTATCTGTCGGGATGAGCTGGAGGAAGAGGAGTGGTGTGAATGAAGGGATGAAGATCTGTCAGAGCGGTGTGAATGATTTAGGGACCCTGGACTGCTTGAACGTTTCTTGGGGGTGTGAGAGCGCCCCCTCTTGGGGCTGTTAGCATACTGCTTTTGCTGTTGCTGCTGCAGCCCCTGCTGCTGCTTCTGCTGCTGTTTCTGTTGCTTGTGCTGTGGATACTGGTTATAGTTTTGCCAGTTGTTGGGTCTATAGTTATTGTATCCACCTCCACCACGCTGAAAGCGGCCACGGAAGAAGCCTCGTCCTCTGCCCCGAAAGTAATAAGGCCTCCTGAAGCCTCTGTGGTAACCTCTGAACTCCCGATGGTTCTGATATTCTCGTGGATGTTTCCGTCCCCGGTTATGGAATGGAGAATGGGATCTGGACCGAGAGCGAGATCTAGAGCTTGAAGAAGACATGAAGAAAGCTTGACTGGGTATATAGTATATACTGAATATATAGATTATATTAAAATTTTGCATGCTTATTAATATTTCAAGACAGAACAGATGCACTCAGAGAACAATTTAGGTCATAAAAAAGTGTTCTAGGTATGCAAATATTTAACTTTGCTGGTCTTTTATCAAATCAATTAAAGTATAGAAATTGTAAATAGAAATAGAAAGTATTTACATGAATTAAGTTAAGCATCAGTTTGAGTATGGAGTTGTAGCTGCAGAGAAGTTTTTGTTCACAAGATGGCCCTAGAGTACTACATAACCCCAAAGGCCAACACTGATCACCTTTTCTATCACTGTATTTCCACTCACACGCTCATTTATTCATGATAAACAGCTACAAAACAGCATTAGGTACATTAGGTAACAACAAAGGTACACTCAGAAATCTCCTAAACAATAACATTTAACAAAAAACTTCTTTGCATAGAGTATATGCTGAATGTATTACAATCACTTAAAAAAGGTAGAAAGATTAATCATATTAATTACCATCCTTTTCTTAAAAATCTGAACATTAAGTAAAACAAATACACAATGAAAAATGTTTAAAGAAGTTTTTTTGCTTCCATACACTCGGATTTTTATTTTCCCTCAAAATGTCTGAATCTGAATATCCATGTCTCCATTTCTTTATGCGCATGCCACTTATCTAATGTTCACAGCTGATTTTGAAAAACAAAGAAATTAAATTCATTTGATCTCGTATCTAATTTATTACAAAAACTTTAGCTTTTTAAGCAGATGCAGAGTATGTATACACAACAAAATAACCATTCTTTAGCTTCAGGTTAAGCTGATTCATTAACTGCCTGTAATTAGACTTGTTAATCATTTTAATGCACAAATGTACTCACCCAGTGAGCTTTCTCATTGGAATAAAGAGAAAATATACTCAGAGAAACACTGCACTCTTATAGAGAGTGAGAGAGGATCTGCATCTCTTGTGCTGCGAGTGTATGGAAAGAGTCAGTCACATGGCTCATCTGGGAAAGATTTCCACTCTTATACTGCCAAGCAGGAGGAGGTTTTTTTGACTGCCAGTTACGCCACACTACTCGTACCCAGAAAATACAGCCAAGGACATAAATATAAGAAGTCCTTTTTATATTTAAAAAGAAATATTCATTTGATTCACTCCTTAGTTCATGTTCCTACATACTGAAGCTTAGGGAATTTCAGACTTTAGAGCTTTTTAAGGAAATGAAAAGTATTTAATTTCGGCTTTATTATATCGGTAATTCAGTAATTATATCTAAGAATAGTACATTTTAAATAAAAGCATAAAGTATTTGCTCTGCATCCTTCAGTGTTGAAACAATCTTTTTTAACAAATGGAACAACACAACACACAAATCTGCAAAAAACTTGCACCAGCACCATGTTTGCATTTTTAACAGATATATTCATAGTATCAACCCACAATCCTTAAAAATATGGTTTGTTTTTCTGACTAACATGAAACTTTAACCTAAACCAAGACATAGCTTTTCTCTAACATGATTTAATTTTTACTAGGGAATACGTCATTGGAGACCCATTGCACATCATATTACCTTCGTTTTCTGTGTTCTTCAAAACATTCATTACAAAGTCTAAACATTTATGGAGTGCTTTCTAAGGTACTGAGATCTTGAGGGGTTTTTAAATGTTTTCATTTAAATCAATTATCATATCCTAACTATTTAGAAATGAGAAGATGATTATTCTTTTACTACAGGTTCTACAAGACTAGAAAGCATTGAAGACTTTCAGTTTGGCTTCATTAAATCTTATGCTTTATAATGCACTGCACCATAGATATTACTTCCATAAATAAATACCTAGAGCAATTCAATTGTTACTTTAACATGGAAACAAGATGGAAAAATCCATTCATTTGTTTAATGTAAATGTGCTCAGCTTCACAGTATTAAAACTGTGGCTTGAAAAACAAACCTGATACTATAAGTTTACAGTATTTGGCAGACACCCTTATCCAGTACAACTTACATTTAAACCTCATTTTATAGAACTGAGCACTGGATGGCTAAGTGCCTTGCTCCTGGGACCAGCAGTGGCACCTTGTTGGACCTGGGATTTACACTCACAGCCTTCTGATTGGTAGTCCAACACCTGAACCACTAGGCTACCACATAGCTCTGTAATACCTCCTTCATCTGCTCACTTTAAACCCAAAATTAAGGACCATCTGCATGGGTATTTTTGCACAACAATTTATAAGATCCACAATCTCTAAGCACAAGCCTGTTGGTATGTTTTTGAGCAGGAAGTTACCCATAGCGGTGCTTCCTCGACCGAGACTGTGAGCTGCTTCGAGACCTGGAGCGGGAGTCAGAACGTGATCTCGACCTGGAAGCTGATCTCGAGTGAGTTCTGGAGGAAGATCTAGGTGTCTTAGACATCACTGATGGAGAGCTTGCTTACAGGTTCCTGTTACAGAATAGAGCAGAAACCAGTCACTGAAAACCACATACTGATACTGAGTTAAAAGATTTTGATTAAATAAAGGTTTAAAGGAAACAGATTGTATCCTTGAGACACAGTACATGAGATGATAGCCATGATACTAAAGCATTAGGATACTTTTCTAAATACATAAATAAATATAAATATATAGATACTTCTGATAAATGCAAAGATGGAAATCTAATACTGGGGAAGCAATTTCCATATATTTAAATCTAAATTAATGTAGTTTGATTTGTAAGATTTGTGAGAACATTGTGACCCGGCAGTTAATTTTCAATAACATACAAGATTATTTGGACCCCTAACAAAGCAGGAAACTGTTATTACTATAATCACTATAATTCCTTATAATAATAATTCATAAATACCCTAATAAGTCCATTCATATTGAGTTTTTTTAGATAGTTAATTAGTTAAAAAATATTGTTTATTAATGCGTTTTAGTCAAATGTTTACATGCATTAAGCTGTCTGTCATTTCCGAAATTGATATTATGTCATTCAGAAGCTTCTAACTAGCCAGATGTAAGAAATAGGAATTATTTGGGAGTGAGCCTGTGGCAGATGCCATTTCCACTTAATACTATGAAAAAAACCAAGCATCTCAGCAATTTCTGATCAACTGAAGGTACCCTGAACATCTGTACAAACTTAAATGCAAATATAAAACCCCAAGTCTACACACAATAACGAATCTTGTGAAGAGGTTGGAGGCATCAATTACCAAAGAATGTTCATTCACTATTAAAAGAGTACAATAACACCATGGATTGAAAGGATTTCATGCAAGAAAGTAGCCTCAATTCTAAGACCAGCATTAAAAAAATATGAGACTGACATTTGAAATGTTCACCAGGATGAAGA
The DNA here is from genome assembly GCF_030014155.1 of Tachysurus vachellii. Classification (NCBI taxonomy): domain Eukaryota; kingdom Metazoa; phylum Chordata; class Actinopteri; order Siluriformes; family Bagridae; genus Tachysurus; species Tachysurus vachellii. Next base: position 15,596,118 of record NC_083464.1, on the reverse strand, counting down.
CCTTGACTTCTCTGAAACAAAAATTTAACTGTGTGGATATAATGATCAGCATTCTGTTTGGAGGGTCTCGTGGTGGTGTTTGGTGGAAAAGGGATTGCACACTTAAGAAAATAGTTGACATTATGTGAAAAGTTTCCTTGAGGTTTTCTTGAAAACCTCAAGAAAGTTGAAGCCTTTTCTTTTTCATCTTCCTGCAAAGATCCTAAGTGTACCTCCAATGTGGTTACTTAAAATGCAATCAGAAAGCATTGACACCAAATATTAAATGTATGTAAACTTTTAATCCACTGAAAATCTGATATAGAATTGATTTGCATAAATGTTAGAATTGACATAAAAGAGGTGGAGTTGAGAAAAATTGAGATCTATATGAATGTAAAGTTTGCTTCAACTGCTGATTTATGTAGCTGCAAGATGTTTGTCAAGAGTAAAAGAGCCCTTTGTAAGCTGTAAAAATCTTTAACGGTTGCAGTTATAGGTGAAGACTTAATCAAATTAGGAGCAGTAGCTTTAAATAATCACAACTACTAATGTCAAAGACATACCTGTAAAAGACAGGAAGATTCACACAGGAAGATTAGAATTTCATTAAATTTATGTCACAGCACTAATCAATTCTTCTGACAGTAGTGTCAGATGTATTTCAAATCCAATTAATGTGATAATATTCACAATATTGACAGTGCTTTGTAAAAGTCAGAGGCAAAGCTATTACTTTAAGTTTTCTGAACAGCAGGATGTACATTTTCTCTTTAACATTAGCAGCATTCTTTTTGTAGACTGGTACATCTACAATGTGATAACAGAGTGACATGTTTTGTGGATGTACCAAAACATTATATCTATATAAGAAAAATTTGACATTTTTTAAAAAGATATTAGCACTGGTATACTGCTGCTGTATAAGAGGAATAAAAGTCACTGTAACAATGCTGTTAATGGAAAATTACCAGCTTTGGTGTGGGTATGGCTTTTGCATATTAGCATGTGAAAGGAGGCTAAGTCTGACAATATGTTTAACAGTATGGAGTAAATTATAAATGTTTTAGTTAGCTAATAGTATGATATATTTCTTCACATTAGCAAAACACAAGATATCTGTAAGTGAAAACTCTTAATAACATGGCTGGTTGATGCAAACATGCAAAAGTATGACTGGTTTCTAATTTTAATTTCCTGAAGAAGATCAACTGCATAATCTAGGGAGGAGAGAAACAATGAGGCTTTTCAAAGCAGATTAGTAAATAGCAGTTGGTTCCAACAGAAAATGTGCTACATGAACATGATTTGGTGTATACTGTTCAAAAAAATCTCAAAATATCCTGGTGCATTTGCTACAAATAAAAAACCCACACAACCTCCTCCCCATGTCCTTCACATTCTTGATCTCTATCTCTAAAACACACACACATGCACATGCAAACAAATGCCTCCTGAAAATGGCAACTGCAGCTTAAGCCTCATCACCTGTTCAATTGTGGGGGTTTACGTTGATGCAAACAATTGTGAAGCAACCCGATATGGCAGCACTTAGAATCCACCACTCAATCAACTGTTCTATCACTAAGACCAGGGATATCACATAGGCAGCTAAAGTCACATTTGCTATCTATGAGAGACAAACGGGGTATCAGCTATTCTTTTCTAAGGCAAAGGTAACTGATTAAAAAAGCAACCTCTTGTTGAAGTCAAACATTATTCATTGTATGAATTGCAAGGAATAGATGGCCAGTTAGAATAGAAAAGTCCTAAAATAGACAAACATAGATTATGAATGATTACGTATACATTAAATGTGTAGGTTTGTAAATACAATTTTACAACAGATGATTGGCATTATTCATAGACAGCCAAAAGAGTAACAGTGACGTACAATAAGTAAGTATTAGGCATGATATTTAATTATCTTCACATTAATATTGTGATGGTTGACAGTAATAGTGGAGAGTAATACAGAGTAAGAGAAGCAATATCAGACCCAAGAGCAGCTAGTCTTCTAGAGCTTATGGTTATCTGTTTAAACCTGTGTTCATCTCCAAGATCGGCTATGTTTTCAATATCAAGCTTATATAAAATGATATAAAACATGAATCTGTAAAATGATATACTAATTATGCTGAATCTTTCAATGTATATGTTTAAAAATAAACCTTTAGTATACCTTATAAAGGAGCAGTGTGAGTTGGATTGTGAAGTTTTGTGTTTCTCCATCATACTGTAAACAAGCTGTTCTTGTGATTCTAAATTTCAATTTTCTAATTTTTCAAATTTTCTAATCAGGATCCTAATGCTAATATTTAATGCAGTTTTTCTTTGTATTATTATCACAGATTTTTTTCAGCAAGCTATTTTAAAGTATAAACTTGGGTACCAGCTGGACTGAATTTCAAACTATCTAAAATAGAGTGAACAACAGGTGATGATTGTTCTTACAGTCTTACAGTTCTTAAAGTCTTACAGAAAGTTGAGGTAGGCTACAGATGAGCTGTCAGGAGATTACTCCATCTACTACAGTACATGCCCCCATATTCCACCAAGTCAAATGTTAACTTATACTGGCATTTACATCACTTTTTGTTGTTAAACCCAAGCTTCATGTTCAAGCAGATACAGATAGTTAAACACCAAAGAAAACACCCAGTCACAACACTCCGTAAACTCACCAAAGAGGGTTAATTAACAATCCACAATCCCATAATAATAACATATTTGTGAGGTTTTTATACAGATATTATGCAGATAAAAAGTAAACTCTTCTTTTACCACAGAACATCACCCACTATATTCACTAACTTTTATTTTTACAGTGCCTCCTCAATCTGATCATGTGCTCTCAATAATAAAACTAATACACTTTCTACACTTATTAATCAAATCTTCCCTTGTTGCTGGGATGATACCATTGAATGTACATCTTTTGAGTCTTTAGCAGATATCTTTAAGATAAAAAGTTGCATATAGCGTACCTTTAAAGCATTACTCCTCACAAAAATGCTATTATACCTAACTGATCATCTTTAAAAATCATCTGATAAAAGGTAATGATACCACATTAGGAACAAGGAAATATGCAGATTAGAACCTTTTTCCATGAACGTATCCATAAAAGCTAGTTTTCTACAAAAAGACAATATTCCTTTATCGGTATTGTTGCTTGTATGAATTTGTGATTTATACTAGTAGTGTTTTAACCTACTCATAATAATAAAATAAACACAAAGATACTGTACATAGCATTTGACCTAACTATGTCGGCATGTTTATTTATATGAGCAGAATATATGGTGTACTTAATCAGCATACACATGTAAATAATGATTCATTAAGACAGAAGCCTCATACTTTCAATACCAGAAGATTTGCTTCCTTTCAAAATGAATCATAAACATTACACACCAAATAAAATTTCACTCTTAAACCCTGATAACAGCTGGATGAATTTTATGTTGTTGGTAACATTCCATTGCTGATCAAAGTAACTTACTAACCTTAAAAGTTCAACTTGATTAAAAAAAAAGTCGTAAGTAAGGTCTGTTATTACAAACATCAAGGATTATTAAACACTTACCGACTTTATATCCAGATACCGGGTGTTCTTTGAAAGGCTACAGTTTTCTTTGCTTATCTTTCATTCAAAGACCTCGATCTCGCTTGTTAATAATAATAATAATAATAATAATAATAATAATAATAATAATAATAATAATAATAATAATAAAGCGAAATGTCTAATTCTGAAACATCCTATTATCCTCCTTCAGCAGTTTAAAGTTCAGGGTTATGAAGAATAGTAACGTCGCTTGACAGGTGCTTTGATCCAAGACTGAAGCATAAGTACAGAATTGTGCCCAGGCGCAACACATGTTCAGTTGTCCTCCTCCTGCTCCTCCTCCTCCTTCTGCTCCTCCTCTTCCTCCTGCTCCTCCTACTCCTCCTCCTCTTTCTCTGCCGGTCAGAGAAAACATGCTCCTGAGGTCGGCTCTCAAATCTCAAACTAAAACGAGTCAATAATAATCCAAGCTACTACGCAAACAGATCATGCCTTACCACAGGTGGTGTACTTTTTTTATTTAAAATACTATTCAGTCCAGTAATCTGGGTGAAGGAAGGGGTCCAAGCACTTAGCTAACAGCTTCTCTGTCTCTTAACACTTGCTCAATTCGTTTATATTGAACACTAAATTCTATTTTGTATTATATAAGGATATTAAAAATAAAAGGGTACTGAATTGTAGGTGAAATGTTAATATGTCCAGACTTGAAAGAAAGTCCTATAATACAATCTGTAAAATACCAGTAATGCCAGTAAAGAGACCAGTAACTCATCCTGACCCACTCTGCTCTCTGGATGTATCTGATCAATCATGATGTAATACTTCTACATGGTGCACTCATCACTTGGAGGCCACTTTCTGCAGCTGAGGTTGGCTCCATATGGACAGCCTAGAGATACATAGGATCACTGTGGATAGTAGCACTTAGAAACCATGAACGTGGCTTTGGACTGCAATTGTACTCAAATCAGTGAGCAATTGTAAACTTCAACAAGATAGACTTCATGTAAAAACTAATACATCATAGTTTCACAATTGCACTTTCTGAACATACAGTATATAGTTATAAATGGGAAATTATTTTATAATCACACTATCCTGTGTCATCCAGTTGAGGATGGACTCTGGTCTATTTTACTCTGGTTCATCTAAAGGTTTCATCCTAATACCTACTCGGGGAGTTTTTCAATGTATACAATATATAACATGATACCTTTTCAGTTATTTTCAATATAGAAATAGATAACTAGATAACTTATTGTGAATATATGACTCTGACTGTGGGACTATACCCATTAAGAAAGAATACTTTTTTTTAAACTGCATTAAACAATACTTTTCACTAATGGATCATGAGCATGTTGGTGACATGACTGGTGTAAATTACATTATGTAAATTGCTTGCAACTCGGGGTCTGATGTTTGAATATGCAAATTAAATGATTTAAAGTCAAAATAGTGTACATTTATACATATGTAGACATTTATACTGCTATCTCAACAGGTGTTATTAAACTTTCTAGATATATACAATTCCCTTTATTGTAGTTGCTAAATGTTATACATGATTGGTCGTTATTCAATAAAAGATAAAATACTAGTCTATTAAAGAGCTCATACTGGCATAGTTTTTGCTTTTGTTGTTGGTGTTGGTTTCAATGGAACCTTAGCACAAAATTATACTTCAGATAATTCTACCTTTGGCTGTTATGGCCTAATACACTGACATGGAACACTGACATGGATAATATCTATCTGTCTGTCTGTCTGTCTGTCTGTCTGTCTGTCTGTCTGTCTGTCTGTCTAGTGCCTTATCTGTATCTGCATTGTAATCACTGTAAAGCTGCTAAGAAAATACTTTTATGCTCAAAAATTGTAAAAGTTATTGCACTTATATCTGCACAATGTCAATGGAAAGGAATGACTGAGCTAAAGCATAAAATGTTTCAAATATTTATTTGTTATAGCAAAAGTCAGATATAGTTACATCACATTGTTTATAGGTTTGTTTTTGTTTAACACAGCAAGTCAAACCAGTCCAGGCTCCTCTTTATAAAGATGAGCTAAATTTTAGTTTGTGACTAGTAATTACTGTTTGTTGCTCTAAATATACTTTCATGAGCATAGCATTCATTCGACCTTTTCCCTTTTTTGAACATTCAAAGCAGATGTCTGAAAAGCTGCTTGAAAGAGCTGACTGTGAAAATAAAATAATCTCGATGGATTTACATTTTGCAACACAGAAATGTGAATTCAAATGTGAATCATCATAGAGCACAAAGGGATACTAACCCTGAGTCAAAATGGCAGACACCCAACTTAAACAGTATCAGCAAGGAGCAGAAGAGTTCAATGCAGGACAACAGTAAAAAATGTAGATTTGTAGAGAGTGACTGGTTAGACTGATAACTGATTACTACAATTATCTTAATGAGTTTAAGCCTACAAATGTGATTAAGATATGTACAGTATATTATAGGATTTTGTCAAATTCTGCATTTTGAGATGCAAATATGGGTGTGTAAAAATAACAACAATATTCAAATTGCTTAGCAAGAATGCGATGCTCTGTTAATCAAAGGTACATGAGTTTAAATATCATATTCATACATGCAAAAAAATGGTCACATCATTTTTGTTTAGCTTTAGTTTTTGTATGGTCTTTATCAACAATCATTTGAAGAGGAAGGAATTAGTGTTGGGTTTGTGGTGAACTCAGAATTTGCACTGACCTATTAGTTCCTCAAGAGCTCTTGGTTGCACTATTATAAACTGTTGTAGAACAGACATTTCTTATATTTACATTTACTGTCCAGTGTCACCCAAATGAGGATGGGTTCCCTTCTGAGCCTGGTTCCTCCTCTCAAGGTTTCTCAGGGAGTTGATATGAGACCTCCGACTTGCTTATTAGGGATAGGGTTAGATGTTAGAGATATATAGTAACTTTATTTTAAACTTTAAATAATTTTTAATACTATTTCTATACTTCTGTAAAGCTGCTTTGAGACAATGTTACTTGTTAAAAGCGATATACAAATAAATTGAACTGAATTTTGAAATTATTAATTAGTTGATAGTTGTCTTGTGATTTAATGTATTAATCTAATAATCTTTTTTTATTGATTTTGGGATAAAGCCTTGAATGATAGCTAGATTCATTATGTATGGCATTAAAGCATATTTTGTAGTACATGCATGATGTGTTTTTTGCATAAGTTTAACTTCTCATTTACATTTCTGGCAGGGTGCAATTAATGCAAACGGCGCTGGTTTAAGAAAACAAAGTTTGTGGAGCTAACAAATGCTCACAACAGAACGGCTTCACAAAGCTGTTCTTGCCAGTGTATTTCCAACTTCAATATGTTTCCATGTCATAGACGTCACCAGTACCTGTTTGTGTCAGCACTGACTGGGATAGTGAGTGGAACCCAAGAAGGTGCCACTGTCTAAAGGCTGTTGTCAGACTTTAATTAGAACCATCATACACCAATGTTGACTAAAGGCATTACATATCATGCCCATATCATGACCTTTTTTCAGCCACACTGTTTCATTGCTGTGGGCGACAAAGAATAAGTGAAAATGTTTGAAATGTATTTTTTTAAGTGTGATAATTACATTAAATAAAATGTTTGAAATAACAGTATAATATTTGGTGTATAGTATAATATAGTTGAACAAATTGGCTTGATGTTGTAATGTCAATATACAGGAAACGGCATTTTAGACTCATTAGAAAATGTTATGTGTTCTACTACATGCTGGGTCTTATAACTGTAGGCCATATGAAAAGCATTGCAATAATATAGACTAAAACGTTCTTAGCCTTTCAGAAAAGTTTGACATATATTCAAATTGTTCACTAACCCCAAGGACACTTCTAATTTTAGAATATCTGTTTGCTTCCTGGGTGTAGCTCATATTCAATCATGTGAGAACAACAAAGCTCTTACATATACAGCATGCACCACTCACCGCCGTACTCAATTTGACTTAAACACTAATGCATATTACTCCACACACAACACATTCTCAGTGTATCTGCGAAATGCTTTTAAACAAAGTGACTGTCAAGTATCTTTAGCAGCATTGCACTGGACTGTCAAAATATTTAAAGGTTAATATACTGTATTATACTCTAAACTAATGCTAAACAGGTGAACCTGTAAATATATATATATATATATATATATATATATATATATATATATATATATATATATATATATATATATATATATATATATATTTGTACAATATTTTCAAAACAGTGTTTATATATATATATATATATATATATATATATATATATATATATATATATATATATATATATTACAGTAGTATAGACCTGTAATATCCCGCCTGTTTTGTGCTCACCTGTCAATATATAATTAATACGTATGGCACCAGGAAGTTTGGTGTGTACATTTAGCAGTACTGGTGTGGTCTCAGTGACTCATCAGTTTGAACAGGGGAAATGATATTAGCAACAGGGCTTTGACTCAAACTTGAGAATGCAGGTTTCTCTGATAAGGTTTTGTTTTGGCATTCTGGTTAGAATATTTTGAGTAGTAGCCAGTGTGAAGTTTGACCTCACAGGAAAATAATGAGAGTGGAAAAGCCTGTCAGAAGATACAAATTCTCGAGTGTTTCCGTAATGAAACTTTGACTCACTGTTTGTAATTAGATGCTGTTGTGTGGTTACATGTTGCTTAATGGCAAATTTGCATATATTACAAAATATGTAAAGGTTACAGGTTTAACATAAGGAAATTGTTGAAAATAATGAAAAGGATATAATATATATATATATATATTCTTTTATCATACTACAAATTAATTTAAAAAATTTCTTGCAGTTCCTGCTCTGTTTAGAAAACTCTCTTCTAGCTACTCTTTGGCCTTGGCTAACTTTAGTTTCTAATCCCTTACTTACAGGTCCTTGCCAACTATCCAGACCTAAATAGACTCTTCATATAATGCAGTGTGGGATACTCATAAAACCTCTCCATGAAACCTACTCCAAGCAGCTGGGTGAGGTGGAGTTACTGCTAAAAAGCAGCCTTTGCATCAGAGGCCTTGTTAAATGCCTTTCTGATATAAAAATATCTATAGCATTTCTGTGAAAAAAGACATTCCGTTAAAATTGCACTTATACCATAAATATTGAATGAATGCAATCCCATGTGGATGGGAGCATGAGAGAGGCAGTTAGGAAAGTTGAGAGAGTTGGGGCGAACTGGCCACAACTGCAGTTTTAAATTGCTGATTAGGTCATAATTCATGTCAGCAGGAAACAACAACACCTGGTGTTATCACTAGAACAAATACCGATGACAAATGAACACAAATCATGACCAGAGTATAATACTTAAGAAAACAAAACAAAAGCAACACAACAGAGAAACATCATGATAAAATTTTTTGGAAAGATTCTAAACTTTTATCTTGTCTTTTCTTATTTGTAGCCTTTCATTAAATGCATTGCATTGGTATGCATAGGTTTGGGTACATCCACTTAAACAACCATACAAACTGATATCCAACATGGAGGAAAGACTAGCTACTAACAGAACTGCCATCAAGTGTATCTTTTTAGTTAATAGCTACATTTTCACCAGGTAATGATACGAGTAAACAGACATTTTCAGAAACTAACTGAAGAGTAAAGGAGTGAGTTCTCTCTGTATTTCTCACTTGTGTGTTGTTTAACAGCAACTTTTGTATTAAGAAGCTGAGTTTTGATAACCTTCATATTAAGAAGCAGAGTTTTGATAGCCTTCATATTAAGAGTTACACTATAAAAGTTTTTGGACACCTGACCATCACACTCATATGTGATGTTTGAACAACCATTCCAGATTTAGTCTTCCTTTGCTATTATAATTATGTCCACTCTTCTGGGAAGGCTTTCCACTACATTTTGGAACATTTCAGTTGGCTTTGTACAATCCATGCCAATAGAGTTCAGAGGAGTTGTGGTCAGGGTTCTGTGTAGACCACTCAAATTATTCCAATGCCATCCTTCGCAAACCATGTCTTCATGGACCTCACTTTGTACCTAGAGGTATTTTATGCTGAACATGTTTGAAACTATTAGTTCCAGTGTAGGAAAATTGTAATGCTATTGCATACTAAAACAGTCTAAACAAGTCTTTGCTTCTGGGGAAGGTTAACATATGGATGTGTTGGTAAGGTGTCTGCAAACCTTTAGCCATATAGGGTACCTTCAGTGTAGTTGGTTACATTTAGAGTACCAAGCAGCATTATCAAGATGATCATTTAGCTATAGCTTATATATTTTAAATCATGGGTAGCTTGTAGTTTGACAAGACAGAAACGCATGTTTTTTTGCAACTCAATTTGCTTTGATTGTCACATTTAACATTAGACATTAACTCAAAGCAGCTTTACAGAAATCAGGTGGAGAATTCAATCACATGAAACTATGCTATGTAGGAAGCTAGCAGAGATAAGAATTGGCTAATGATTAGCTTCCATGAAATGATCTCTGGTGTGTTGTTCAGGTTCTTTCATGCATGTGGTTAAATATCACTCTTTTTTTCTCTTTCAGTCAGTACTAGTTTGGACATGATACAGCTAAGGCAGAAATTGCCATTTCTCAGGGATGGCATTTAGGGATAACATTGAAAAATCACAAAAAGTATTCAGACTCAGACTTCAGGCTCCACCTGTCAGACAGGAAAGAATGCCACAAATATTTATTTTCTGTGAATCTTATCTGCACTGTGGAATAAGACAGATATTATTATTGAGATCATTATTGTGATATGTGAAATTTTCATAGCTTGTTTTCCTACATAAACAAGCAGCATGCTTGGAACAGTGATGTACGTGCCTGTAGGCAAGGTATGCATCACAGCTGCCCCCTCTCCAGTGGGAACTCTCAGAGAGCGATAGGTGCTCAAAGCAAAGGATTAATGAGTGAGGACGGCAGCTGCTCTCTACTCCCCAGATAAGAGTCTATCTCAATAAGCTGCAAAATAAACCTGTTCCTCAATCCCATAGCAGCGAGTATGTGGTCTGTTATTTAAATAAGAAGAATTGCTAGCAGAATATCTACAGCAGCTGCAACAAACAGTTCTCTTCAGTTGACGTGAAATCACAAAAACATGCTCTCTTCAACTGTCTGCACTACACACGTAACCTTTCAGGCACATCTGAGCTCTTTGCACAGGTGGCTCTCAATTTCAATCCCCTGTATGATGAGTAAATTTAGTGTCTGATGCACTGTTATCAGTCTCGCTTACAGTTTGCGTTCCAGCATATCACTGGTAATGAGAGAAGGCCCGAGTGGTGTTCCAAAGGAGAAAGCTTTCTGTTGATTGGGTTTTTATCATAAAACACACACAAGGCTCCCACAACCTCAGTTTTCTCCCATATTATGGGATTCCTTAGACTACTAATTCTAGTTTAAAAAATGTTATGTGGTTTATAAGAACTAAAATTAAGGTTAGATGGCTTAGATGACTCACTTAAATATGTTGAGCATGAGTCAGCATGAAAAGGAGCATTTCAGCATTCTTACAAGTTCATCATTAAAATCTAGTAAACCTCATCGCAGACATATTGCTTAAATATATCTTAAGGTCATCAGGATGTGTTGAGTAAATCACGTTGTTATCAAGCTGCTCCTACTATTCCTATTTTGTTTAATACCCTGGAGTTTCCCATAGGTCATCTGTTGTAACATAATACCAATATTCACATTTTGTAGACTGTGTTATTTATGTCAGTGGGCAACTCTTTGGCATGACACACACAAATACACACACACACACACACACACACACACACACACACACACACACACACACACACACATCACACATACAGTGTGTATATGTGTGTGTATATATACGTACATATATATGTCTCTGTGGAATTTTGCATATTTTCTCATGTATGTGAAGGTTTCCTCTGAGTTCTCTGGTTTCTTCTCACCTTCCAAAAACATGCCAGTAGGTGGATTGGTTATGCTTAATTGCTCTATTGCCCCTAGGTGTGAATGTTTCTGTGAAAGTGTATGGGCATGGTGTCCTGCAATGGACTGGTGCCTTATTAGGATTGTATTACCGCCTAATAATGAAAGATTTTACAGTTCAGAATTAAACCAAATCAGAGCATGCTTTCTTCATTCATAAAATTTCAGAAATTCAGATCTACCTTATGATAGAATAAAACAGCAAGAGATACTAAACAAAAGCAAGGTAAACAAATCATCAAACTGTCTAAGTCATGGCTAACAAGATACAGATGTGTTACTATTTCTGGCACATCTTAGTTTAGAACCAACCACATAGATTTCATGCACCAAACATTCTGTCTCTGTGTTATTCCTTGCTTTCTCATGCTCTTAATCTGATGAACAAGAGTGCTTTTTCTCTCAGGAGCTTCTGAGAGGAATGTTGTTAGAAACCACAATGAGTCACTGCCGGTCTTTTGCAAAGCCAACCACCATGTGCATGTGCTCAGACAAAGACAACATCCCAGGCAGAGCCACAGGAGCTGAGAAGTAATGAGGATGTGAAAAAAACAAAACCAGCCCTTCTCACCATTGCATGAAACCTGCCCCTTCAGTTCCCTGAGTATATCTAGAGCCTTTTAATTTCAATTTTTGTTCATTGACCTTCATAGTTTGTGCAGGGAACTTCTGGCCTTCTGATTTAGCCAAATGCCAGTCATCATACATGTGGCAGGATGTGTCGTTTAAAAAGGATGCCGTTCCTGGTACTTCTGCTTTAAGATGGCATAGGGTAGGGGTTTGGCCACAGACTGCTGTTTCTACAAACTGCTCATGCTACACAAGCCTTTAGAGCCAGATGGGCCCAATGGATAGCTTAAAACTCACTGTTAATTACAACTAAGATGATGAAGAGACAATGAGAGGAAGGCTAAGACTAAAAAACCTCAGACATGGACCATAGAGTTTTAGATTCCTAATTCAAAATCAGCAAAACCAAAAGTGTTTATATGGATATAATTGGATAAAATAAACTTAAACTGTATTAATATAAAAATATGAACTTACCTGATACCTGATACCATCACAAACTTAAACTCTAAACCATAGGAATTAATATGAAGTTGCCCCTCCTCAAACTTTACTACTGCATTTTAGTAGGCAGTGAGCTGTCATCCACCAAACTCAGATTCAACCTCAGACTGTCAGATAGTGAAATGTGATTCATCATTTCACAAAATACGATTCCACTGCTCCAGAGTCACTTTTTCATACTACACATTTCAGCACTCCTGCTCTGTCAAACTTTAAACAGGGCACAAATTTTACAAACTGAATGGTGGTATCCTATGGCAATGCCATTCTACTACCAAGGTTTATCTTTGGAGATTACCTGGCTATGTGTTTGGTTTTATGCTCCTGTTGGAAGTGGATGTGGCCATATATTTTCCTCATGCTTTTAGCCTTATAGGGTATATTGCTAAGAAAATAATGATTTTACTGTTAGCCCACTACACCACACACAAGGCTTTTACAGCTACTGTATATTACTGACAATTCAGGTTTTAACTAAATGAGTTAATTATGTGGGGATCATTTATGCTTATATGGTTTGCTGCTATGTGTTCAGGTTTCCGAGGACATTCTGTGACTGTAGCTAAGGACATGATAAAACGAAATGAATAAACATGTTTACTAAATAGGCTGTTCCTCAGCGGATTAAAATGCTCCACAGTGGCAAACAGTGGAAAACTGCAGAGCTGTTGTCCTTGAATAGAGTACAAACAGTCACAATTTCCAAGCATTAGTCAGGCATTATTTTCTCATTTTTCTCAGTAGTGATACTGAAGTGTTTAACTCAATGTGCCACTCAGGCTGAACAACTGTGTGTATTCGTTGCAGATGTAGCATGTGAGTAAACAGGCTTCCTGATCAGACCTCACTGTGCCAGTATCAGTAATGTTTGTAGAAATTACTTTAACCCTGTGATGCTTTTCAGAATAACATCTCTGAATGGCAGATGTTATCCAAGGCAGGCACCATAAAACACAAAATCCAACGTTTTGCAAAATCAACCAAGCACAAATGATCCAAATGCTCAAAAATTCTTATAATATAGTGGGGACTTGATAATCAACTCGCCTCATACCCAAAGTCCAAAACACAATAATGTCATTGAAGTGTTATCACCTAGCAGTCTCATATTAAATTGAAACATCCCATGTTGGATACTCACTCCAGAAAAAACATTAAAAATTTGGATTGGCTGATAGAATAAAATGCATGGTTATTCTTCCTGCCTTTCTTCTTCAAGTACACATTCACTTAACAATATGTTGAGGCTATGAGATATTAAGATGATGTTACTCTTGAAGTTTCTTGTGACAAATGAGACATGAACTACTTAATTCTAAAGTAAATTAATTTGTTCATATTCGTTAACAATTCTATCATGGTCAAGGTTGCAGTAGATCATTGTTTTAGTACTGTATATTTGTATAATCAAGCCTGCATGATTTTGGACATTGGGAGGAAACTGTACAGTGCCATACAATTCAGGAAATGTACTGAAATCAAATGGCATGTGAGGTGTTATCTCTCAACTACAATAGCCAGTTTTCATATCTGTAATGCTTGAAAGAAATGAAGGTAGTTATTCCAGCATAATCATGCTAACACTCAGAACAGAGTGGAGTGTTTGCATCTATGTGAACTTTAACAACTCTGTTTGTTGACAAAACAGGAGGAGTAAGTAAAATCCATACACCCTGTTGTGTGTTGAGAAAACTGCAAAACAGGCCAACCTATTGCAAATATTATAACTAAACGTGCTATTTGCTTTATTATATACATTTTTAAAAAAGTTCAGATTTTGGTTAAATTTAAACTTACAGATCTGTACAGATTTGTCTAGGGTTATTTGCCTACACTGACATATCATAAGGAGACATATTTGTGCAACAAAGGAAATGTAAAATTTTTGTAGTTCTTTTAATATGAATTGTACAAATAGCCAAAAACCAACTCTGGCAGATGTACCCATCACACATCTGGATTTTATTCATGGTCCCATTCAGTTACTTATCCAGAAAATAATAATATTCCCCAAGCTACTCTAGCTGGAGCTCTTATTCGTGATATTACATGGTAGTCCTTATCTTTATATCCTATCTGATTGTGAAATAAATCAGCACCTTAACAACAAACATTATGTTCACTTGATTATGAATATAATACAATGTCAATTTGCACTGGTCACTGCTTTTGCTATATTGTTCACTTAAATTCTTTTAATTTATAATTATTCATTTATTAATGGCTTGAAGAATCTATAGTCAATTGTAGGAGGCCAAAGGACCAGACTGGGTCAAGAGTAACACATACAACACGTTTTCTTGCATGCATGCACACACACACACACACACACACACACACACACACACACACACACACACACACACAATAGTTAATGCCTCATTTTCATGCAAAATAACTCTTTTTATTTAGAAAAATTATTTCAAAATAAAAGGCGCAATAACCTCTGTTGCAATCTTGAGGAATTGAAACATATTCTGCTCAGTCCTTTTTTTTTAATGTTGAGTGATTTCATTTTTTACCATTTTCCAATTGTGCCAGAGCAAACAATTAGTCTGAAAAGACCCAGTGTTCTCCTTCAGCCTGCTCTGTATGGAGTCCATATGAGAGTTGACTCACTTGACACTCACTTACTCAAGTCACTCAAAAATTATGTGGACATGATTAAATGAGCTAAACAAATAAAGTTGTTTGCCTTCCAGGATTTTGGATTGTTAACAAGTAGTTTGTGTGGCTGTTGCATCCAATATGATTACATACTAAAGAGCAACTGTTAGGGTTTCTTCCAATTTCAGTGAAAACCTTTCCAGTTTTGGTTCAGCCCTTGGTTCAACTGTTTATTATGATCATAATATTTATGTCAGACAATGTCAAACATTTCTAAAATAAATGTACTAACTTCTCTGCAACAAGGTTTTCAACTTTATCTAAGATCCTGAACTATTTGTAGTAGGATGAGGACATTTCTGATGGAGATTTTTTAAGTCGCACTTCATAAAAGCATCTACCAAATGCTGTAATTGTATCACATAAACTCACATCACTGCTTCAGGAACATAAATTTTACTACTGAACTAAAAGGGATTTTTTCTTATAGATATTGAGCATACAGTAGGATGTCTGTGAGACATGTCTAAGATATAATGGTACTTGTTTCTTGGGTGTTTCTCAGTGCTATCAATACGTTTTGACAAAATGCATAAAATCACAGTGTTTTACATTTTTTGTTAATAAAATATCTTTATACTATTTAATCTCATGGTGACTACAAATGTTTTATCTCAGTCAGTAACATGCTCACTCAGAATTAATCAGACACAAAGCCTTTCTTTGCGCATATAAGACTGGGCTTTAGCTAAGCAATGGTAGCTTTATTGCCTTGGCAAGGCTATCCACAGGGCATTCTCTCGAAAGCAAAGAGTTTATTTAAATGCGTAAGACTTGGGTTTCTATTTGCAATGCTGGATTAATAGGGTCTAGCTTCTAGTCTATATGACAGAAGATGCATTAAACAGCTATTACTCAGTGGACTAAAGTTGTAAAGGAGTATAATTTAAACTGTCTTTACAAATCTCCAGAGCATAAAAAGTTTGGAAAAAAATTGCTAGCTGATGAATTTAAAAAAAAAAGCTCCTTCAGTAAAACTCAGTAATCAATCAATCATCATTACAGACCCTAAAACCAAGGGTCATAAGTCAAGAAAGATGTTGACATGTTGTTTGGAAAGTTCTTCTTATTGAAAGAAATGTCATTTGCATAACAAGGCTGACGCAGCACTTCTCCAGGCAAGAAAAAAATGGATTCTGCCCTAAAAGCTTGTTACTGCAGTTTGCATTCAGAACACAGTTTATCTGTAATAATGTACTGCAGGCCAAGCCAGGAAAAGCAAGAAAATCCTCTGGCCTTTTTTCTATACTACATGGTTGCTTTATACTGCCACTGTGCACTGAATGATTATGTTCTTTATGCCTCAATGAGTGCAATAAATGCATTATAATACCGCTGTAAGTTTACAGTACTTTAGACCAAAAGACAAATAAAAATAAAATAAAATAATTTTACAGGAATATTTTGACAAGAATGCTAGGAATTAACTAGACAAATACAGTAGTGCAGTAAAACACCAGATTCAATGCATAGTTGATATCTAAAGTTTTAGTCGGCAGTAAGATGGGTTCTCTTTGATTTTCATTGTGCTGATGATGATATAAGTCCCATTAATTTCTAAAAACATATTTTTTCTGTTTAATTCTTATATGATATTGTCAAATCATGTTTTGGATGTTGAACTCAAGTTTATATGCTTTATTGACCTATAACTTTAAAGTAAACTCACAGTAACTCATGGTTTTGACTACTTGTGAGTTGAAATAAAGATTATTATGAAAGTTAAGTTTACTCATTATGTTTCATTTCTTAGTTTAATCACTGTACACTGAGTTACAGAACAGACAAAACAAAATAAATTGCAAGACCATTGAAGATCATATGTTAATTAAAAGATTAACAGCTTAGACCTTCAGGGTAGATTTTTCCAATAAGAAAGCAAGATGACAATCTCACATCTGCTGTAGAAGATTAAGAGCAAAATAACCTGTACTGAAGCTCTTGTATTACTCTTCTACTGTGTGTCAATTTAGCTAGAAATTATAATGTAAAGGAAACCAGAATATACAACGGTCAAAACAAGGTCTCATAGTTCTGCACACGTAACACATAGTAAGTAAAAGCTTTTCATCTCCCTGTGATACAACGATGTTAAGGGGTAATCGTGTTTATTTTAAGAAATGTCATCATGTAAATATTTTGGCAATGTTTTTGGTTAATAGACTGTGGTCTGTGGAGCTGGTTGGTGACCTTACAGACCTTTTGATATGACTCCTGCCAGAGCTCCTGCTGATTTAATGTCAAATGGCAGGACATGATGTTCTATTACACATAGCTCTGTCTTCTTCATCTAAAAGGTCTCTTGAAGAGCTTTGACGCATTCACAGAGGTAAATTTCAAAGTGGAAATAAAGGCAAGGTGTCCCTAAATCTGCTAGTGTACAGTGTTTAAATATGCTGAGTAATCTGATCATTTAAAAAGTTTTTTTTTTAAAGTCAGTGAGACCTGAATATTCTGCAGTCATGGCCATAGTTCCAATTAGATCATATTAAAAACTGTTGTCTTCTGTCTATTTAAACACTAAATTATCAATGTTATACAGGTTGCATTTATTTAATATTTGGATTTTGAATAAATCTTATACTTGGCAGATGAGAACAGGTAAACATCTGTTTTTAACAGTAAATCCTAATGCAAGAATGCAAAGGAAGGGTAATAGTATACTGAGCTTAATAAATAGACAGGTGTTTATGTAATAATTATATACAGTTATATAAAATATGGTGTGGGCAACATGATGGTACAGCAGTGTCATTGGCACCTCAATGTCCCCAGTTTGATCTGATGCTCAGATTACTATCTGTGTGAGGTTCTTCATGTTCTCTGAGTCACCATATGGGTTCCCTCTGGTTTCTCTGGTTTCTTCACACCTCCAAAAACATGCTGAGAGGTGGATAAGTGGCTACTATAAATTGTTGGTAGGTGTGAATTTGTGTGTATGGTGCCCAGTAATCCCTCCCAGGGTATAAGATTTTTATTACCTTCTCATTTAAGACAGATCATTAGTACCACTATGTACCATTGTTCATAGGTAGATAAGCTCCAGGATCAAACTGGGGACTGTAGAGCTGTGGGAAAACACTACCAACTCAGTAGTGCCTAAGGGAAAAGAGGTTAACCAATAATATTATCTTTTACCTTCCTTGCCCCTGCCTCCAGCTCTAGCAGTGAAAAGGAAACAGTAATGTTTCACTCACAAATGTCAAATTACAGAAGGAGGAATCTCTATAGCTTCCTCTTCGTCGGCTTTTATGTTGTCTTTTTAAATAATAGAAAAACATCCACCAAAATACAATAAGCTCTTGGAATATCTTCCAAAACAATTAAGCATTGGTTAGCAAAATTTATCATTCATGGTTAGCTTTCATTCAACATGTCAGGTTGAATACACAGTTTTCCTGTGTAGAAAACTTTAATAGACTTACAAAACTTGACAAAGTGAATTCTTCAAAGCTACATAATACTCAGCTAGGCTTGAGCTAGGCATTGTAATTACCAGATATGTCAGATATGTGGGCTTTGTGTAGTTAATGCTTTGTAATTTAACACACAATGTGCTGAACACCTCTGTAGTCAGTCCCCTCAGTATTGCAATACACATATACAACACAATATTAACTTATTTTGCATCAGTGAAGCACTCAAAGACAAACACTATGATGCCCTACAAGCTGTATTTTCTTTTGGGAATAAATTGACACACTTCAATGCATCTGATTTCTCCAAAGGCATTACCTCGACTTGGTAAAAACAAAACTGAGAGTCATTATGAAGGTTGTGCTAAAGTACTAATGGAGTGCATTGATGTTTAGAAGACAGCCAGACTATTCTGAAATAGGATCGGAAAGCTGGCAATACCATGGCAGGACACTGGCAGGTGGCTCGGTCATAAACCTTCACTGTTAGCTATAAAATTTAGAGACAATCAAAAACAGCCTAAAGAAATGTAAAGAAAACATGAGTAAGAAGGCAAAAAAATTTTTTTACATTTTTTATAGGATTCCAGTTAATATGTATATTAAGGCATAACATAATGGCACAATCATCAAACAAAATATAACCAAAAAAGAAAATAAGGAAATAATCCCAAAAGTTTGTTCAAAAGTTTGCATACCTTTAGTTATTTTTATTGTGTATTGCCCCCTTTAGCATCATTGATGCCATGCTGTCTTTTGTAATAATTGTGCATGAGGTCCTTAATTCTCTCAGGTAGTACTGCTGCCCATTCTTCTTGGCAAAATGCCTCCAGTTCCTGTAAATTCTTAGGTTGTCTTGCACAATCTGCATGTTTAAGGTCTCCCCAAAGTGGCTCAATGACATTGAGGTCACAAGACTGTGATGGCCAAATCTAGAACCTTCACCTTTTTCTGCTGTAGCTATTGGTGGGTCAACTTTGCCTTTTGCTTTGGATCATTGTCATGTTGGAACATCCAAGTGTGTCTCATGTGCAGCTTTCATACTGTAGAATGAAAAATGTCTGCCATTATTTTCTGATAACATGCTGCATTCATCTTGCCATCAATTTTTTACTAAATTCCCTGTGTCACTTGAGCTCACACAGCCCCAAAACATAAGAGATCCGCCACCATGCTTTACAGTGGGGATTACAGTACAGAACAATACAATTAACTCCTCTCCAAAAATAGTGTTTATGGTTGTGACTATAAAGTTCAATTTAGGTCTCATCACTCCAAATGACTGCTCCAGAAGCTGTGAGGTTTGTCTATGTGCTGTCTCTGGTATTGAAGGCGGGACTTTTGGTGGCATGGGCGCAGTAACGGTTTTCTCCTGCCAACTCAACCATACAGGTCATTTGTGTTCAAGTACCTGCTTATTGTGCTCCTAGAAACAACACCATTTTTTCAAGAGCAGCCTGTATTTCTCTCAAAGTTGTTTGTAGATTTTTCTTTGCGTCCCGAACAATTCTTCTGGCAGTAGTGGGTGAAATCTTTCTTGGTCAACCTGACCGTTGTGAAAATAAACAGAACCTCTTATTTTCCACCTCTTTATCAGAGTTTGAACAGTACTGACTGGCATTTTCGAGTGCTGCGATTTTATACCCTTTTCCTGCTTTATAAAGTTCAACTACCTTTTTCCACAGGTCCATTGGCAGTTCTTTTGTCTTTAGTCAGTGTATAACCTCATGAAAAACTTTATATAAATGTGTGATATATATAAATATATAAATTTTATATAAACTTTATATAAATTTATGTGAATAAATTTCATATTATTCACAGACACTAATTACAATTACAGTGAGTCACAGACATGGAAACCAAACTTTAATAGACATTTAAACCTCTGCGTATCCACCTGTGTGTTTATAATGTGGCCAAACCTTTAAGGGTATGTAAACTTTTAATCAGTGTTCTCTAGGTGTTTTCAATTATCATTAGGTTTTAAAAATGAGTCAAATACAGTACTGTAGCTACTGTATGTGATCATTAATGACTACACGTGACCACTACCTTAAATAAGAAAAAGATTATTTTGCATTATCAGTCATGTTTTCCAAATAAATAGCAATGTTTAACAATTTCTTTCAGCGATTCAAACTTCTGAGCACAATTGTATCATTTGTACACAAGCGGAGAGAAAGTCCCTCATGCACCGCTTCCTCATTGACCCATACAATTTCCTCTTTGTAATCCATGGCTGTTTTCTTTTTCTGCTTTTCGTTTTACATTTCCTTTTAATTCCCCCATTTCAGTTTCCCTTATTGAAACTGGCTTATTTAGTGTTGAACTTTTGGAGAAGTTTGTGATTTTTCATGAAAAGATTTCCCCAAAAATATGCCAATCTAGCAAATAGTTGGTTAAGTTCTTGTGTAGACTGAGTGAAACTGAGATTTCACAAATACAGTGTTGCCGGTTTAAAAGGTACATTGGCCATTCTATTGTTTCTAAAACTTTTTTTTTTAGAATTAGTCTATACGGATTGAAAAAGTGTGAGCAGAATGAAAAGCCAGTGTACTAGTAAAAAGGATTCTATGGCTTGTCCCTTTCCAGGGGAATCCATATTTATACAAGCAAAATTTTTCCTTATCAGAGAATGTTCCAAGTAGGGCCTCTTTAAGAAAAGAGGACATCAGAACATCTTTAAGACTGTAGGTTCACTTATTAGGGATGTTTCTATGGACGCTCTTTCATTTCAACATGTATTACATCAGCTACATAATGTTGAAATGGCAATAAAAGCTTCTTGACTTGGCTTGAATATATTTACTAAGCCATCTTTTGCTTTACACAAATCTCCCCACTGCCCTGTCCATCACTAGAAAGGGAGCATCACTGACCAGATATTATTTGGATGTAGATGATTTAAGCAAGCAAAAACAAAAGAAATCATCACAAATTTTATCTTGCTGAATCCATCAGCTGGAAAATTAATCAACAAGACTGATTTGTAATATGAACACAGATCTTTATTTAGAGCTGGATTTAAACAAGACCTGAAGCTTAAGTTACTTTAGTCCTTGTGCTTCTATGTGAAAGTGACACAAATTTCAACAAGTCCAATTTACTACCCAGCTGCTGCCAGTGCAGCACCATCTGCTTGCTGGTCATATTAATGGACACCCCTACACACTGTGACCCCCTTCACAGACACAACTAGTAACCTAAGTATCAACACAACACAACAGATAAAGAGTGATGGCCAGCAGGTTCAGGGACAAATCTTTGAACACAGCCGGAAAACGCTCAGTCGGAAAGAACCCTGCACAGTCAGAAAGCCAGCATCGTCCATCAGGGTTATTTAGAGTGCCACCTAGGCTGTGGCCTCCTATTTATGTTCCCGTCATCAGATAGCAGCTGTGGGAAGGGGGCCTGTTGCTTGGGAGATAAGAGCGAGTAAGTGAGTGAGTGAGTGAGTGAGTGAGCAGGAGAGATTGGTGGTGAAACTGTTTAATAGTGCTGATGTTCAGTGCAGCTCTATGACTGAGTACACAACTGTCTCGCTCTATAGACTGACTTTGACATCTCCTTTTACTAGAGTATATATGGCCAACAGAATTGTGATGCCTAAATTACACAATGTTTAGGATTCCATGAGGTCAAAGATTCCTGGGGTTTTGAGGCTTTCGGTCTGCGATACTGTTTTTATGAAAGACAAAGAGACCAGCTACAATGACACGGCATATAGAGTTCAAAATTATAAATTTCACAGATTAAGTTCAAAGAAATTATTTGCACTCAGGATGTTCATGAGATGAAAATTAAGAAAAGAATACTGCACATTTACATCCAAAAAAATCCCAAAACTGCACTTTCTCTCACTCTCTAGGGCTTGGCTGGAAGCAGCAACATGGAAATTATAAAACTTGGCTAAAAATATTTAAATAGTCAGCTTGAGTTGAGGTGGCAAGCTTCTTCGTATAATAAATAAAGTGATCTTCGAGTTAGTGTTACAGCTGCTAACAAAGGAATCCCAGGACTGACCTGAAGAGATAATAAACTGTGCACCAAACTGCCAGCATGTCCCATCACCCAACACTCCACAGTTCCAGGACTGCCTGAGTGACAAGGCCTTTGTAGATTGACAGCCTCTTAGTCCTGCTGTATATCCGTCAGAGCCTTGTAAATTGTATGACCCCCACCCATTCATTCTGTGTGAATTAATCCAGTGTCTTGGCAGTGTTTCATCAGCATCACTTAGTGACAGGCACCTTCCTAAATATAAACTCTATTACCCTCCCACTCGGCTCTACATTTCCCTACTACCCACACTAAGCTGAAACTGAGAAGTGAAAGGTAACAAACAGAAAATACTACAAAACAATGAAAACAAATACTAGCCACAATAAAAGACTTGACTTGAGTGAAACCTGATCCAGGAAGTTGTGGTGTTATGGTAGTACTGCCCTCTACTGTGTTAGAAGCCATTGATTGAACAGCACTGATCTTCCTCTTTTAAATGGGTTCGCTTTTTACAATGGACATTGTCTCAAAGCAGCTTTACAGAACATAAACATAGAGCAGAAGGTAAACATAAGGAGAAGTATAAAGAATTAATATAATAAAAAATCAAGATATATATAGTTCACAGTATGTATGTATGTATGTATGTATATGTATTTATCCCCAATGAGCAAGTCTGAGGAGACTCAGGCAGCAGTGGCAAGGAAAAACTCCCTTAAATTGGTAAGGAAGAAACCTTGAGAGGAACCAGAGGAGCTGGTACAATGTCTGGATGCCTCGGGATGGGTAGAAAGAGAGAAGCAGTGGAGAGGGATTAACATATCTGCTGTTCATAAAAATGTGCAAGTCTAATGTAATAGTGCACAAGATTATGGGATGTATTATGTGCATGCCTGACTAAAGAGATGAGTTTTTAATCTGCTTTTGAACTGGGAAAGTGTGTCTGAGCCCCGAACAATATCAGGAAGACTATTCCAGAGTTTGGGAGCTAAATAAGAAAACGCTCTACCACCTTTAGTGGACTACCAGAAGTCTTGAGTTTTGTGATCTCAGAGAGTGTGAAGGATTGTAACGTGTTAGGAGACTAGTTAGATACGTGGGAGCTAAACCTTTAAGAGCCTTGTAGTAAACTTTTAGCAGCAGTTTGTAATCAATTCTAAACTTAACAGGTAGCCAGTGTAGAGATGATAAAATTGGGGTTATATGATCATACTTTCTTGTCCTAGTGAGAACTCTGGCAGCTGCATTTTGGACTAACTGTAGCCTATTTATTAAAGATGCAGGACAACCACCTAGTAATGCATTACAATAGTCCAGTCTAGAGGTCATGAAAGTATGAACTAGCTTCTCAGCATCAGAGACAGACAGGATGTTTCTCAGCTTGGCAATATTTCTAAGGTGAAAGAAGGCTGTTTTTGGGGTATGGGCAATGTGATTTTCAAAAGACAGGTTGCTGTCTAATATAACACCCAGGTCTTTCACTGTCGAGTTACTAGTAACAGTACATCCCTCTAAATGGAAGTTAAATTGTGAGAGTTTCTGTGTACTGGTTTTTGGACCTATAAGTAGTATTTCTGTCTTATCAGAGTTTAACAACAGAAAATTGCAGCTCATCCAGTCTTTTATCTCTCTAAGGCATTGAGTTACTTTGGACACTTTAGCTATTTCATCTGGTTTTGATGAGATATATAACTGTGTGTCGTCAGCATAGCAGTGGAAACTAATCCCATGTCTTCTAATAATGTTCTCTAATGGAAGCATGTATATCGAGAAAAGCAGAGGTCCTAGAACTGATCCTTGAAGGACCCCATGATTAACTGGTAATAAACTGGAGGATACACCATTTAATTCTACAAAATGGTATCGATCAGACAGGTAGGATCTAAACCAACTTAAAGCCTGTCCATGAATACCTGTGTAATTTTGTAAACGATCAAGGAGAATGTTGTGATCAATATGTCGAATGCAGCACTAAGGTCAAGTAGGACTAATAGTGACATACAGTCCTTGTCCGAAGCTAAGAACAAGTCATTTGTGACTTTCACAAGTGCAGTTTCTGTGCTATGATGGGGCCTGAAACCTGATTGAAACTCTTCTAGGATATTGTTCTCCTGTAGGAAGGAACTCTGTTGAACAGACACTACCTTTTCAAGTATTTTAGACATAAACGGAAGATGTGAAATAGGTCTGTAATTTGATAGGCCAATGAATGTTACAATACAAAGATTGAAAACATTGGTGTAAATGATTGCAGTGGACGATCTATTGTGATCTTAGGATCCATCTCTTGGGAAGATCCGTTGTATCTTTCAAAAATAAGGAATTCATGTGATACAAGCACCTGTAAGTCACTTCAGTGAGATTTCAACCTGTGGTTTTAGGAGCTAAGAACACACTGTAGAGTTACATTCTGACAGCAATGATGATGGTGTAGCTGTCTTTCACAGACTGCAGTCTATTTCTGTGTTCAGAATGCAAGGCCTGAGACAGGCATGAACAAACTCTAGTGTTGTAGTAGCAGAAAAGTTATAATGAGGTTAATGTACAATCACATTCAGCTGAAGAATCATCTCTTAACTCATGACTTAATTAATGCTGTTGATTGGTATTAAGACAAACTTTATATATACTGTGTATATACACTGTACATAAACTCAACATATAGAAAAAGAAAGACTTTGTTTAGCAACTTCAGTAGCAGATCCAATGTTGTGGTTAAATGCAGCTCATCAGACCAGACACTTGCTAGTCATTAGTTAAGAAATAGGTAGATTTCCATAGATTTTCAGTTTATTTACCTGTCTGGTCTGATTAGGGAAACAACAATGTGTAGCATATCACCAAACATAAATAAATAAATAAATAAAAATCTGACCACAAAAAGCCAAAAAGTTAGTGTGCCATATTTCCACATAGAGTATGTCAAATTCAAAACTGATGTTGCTCATTCATTCAGAGTTCGTGTCACAAATTAAAATAGTAAAAAATAACACAAACAATATTTCAATGCAAAACAGAAGTTATTTTTACATTGGGCATGTTTTCTGCAGTGTGATTGTTCTTGAGGCACCAGCAACATCCAGCAACCCCAGGCTGGTTTTATTCAACATTTAGGGAATTTGGCAGACACCTTTATACAGAGACTTACATTTATCTCATTTTTACAACTGAACAGTTGAGGGTTAAAGGCCTTGCTCAAGGGCCCAGCAGCAGCAGACTGGTGGTCCTGGGATTTCACCATAACCAGTAAGTGACCGACTCACTTGATTCAAGCTCCAGTGCATTTGTGATCATCATTTTTAGTAGCATTAGTTGTTATATGGACCACTATAAGGAAGAAATGTGATCATAGGAATGGAATACCCCTGATTGAGAACAATTTACTCAAAATTATTATTGGCAAAAAAAAAAAAAAAGAAAAGAGTCAAACAGAGACACGATGCTCTTTTTCATTCAGTTTAATTTCACAAAGCTTTCCCACCTGTTTTCCAATTTACACTATTCACATGTAGCTGTACCCAGTAGTTACAATTCTCATCACATTAAATAACTAAACATTAAAAACAAACTAGCTGAAGCACTTTTCTTTTGAACTCATGATAAGAAATACAGCCATAAACCATGTTGTTGTTTTTTCTTTTACGTTTATGCTTGCTCTGGTGATCACAGAGACACATGGAACCGTCTTCCCTAAGGTATTAGGTCAGTCTGCGGAGTTTTGACAAATAGTGAAATAAAGCACCTTGGAGGGTGTGAGGGCTTGTTTAATTAAGCTTGACAGCAGAGTGGCATTTTGTAATCACACCCATTTGCACAGGGCAGGTTCGAACCGTGATGATGCTCTTGACAATCTAAACAGTCTAAACAGCGGTCAGTGATTGGGTTGGCACGGGTCTGGTCAGGCTGTGCTTCATCACATAATACCCCTCCGGCAGAGAGCTGGGAGTCAGGCAGATATCTGACATCACCTCTGCTTAAAAGCCCTGATGCTCACAACACCTCTGGAGGAGACAGAAAAGGATAGCACAGTGGTTAGTGGAGAAACTGTACTGGAATATAAATAGCATTTTACAAGTGCCAGAGAATACTCTGGACATAGCACTAAAAAGTGAGCATAACCTATTGGGCATGCTCACTTTATTCTATAACAACTACACTCATTAAAGCATAAAGAAATACAAGAACTCTCAAAGTAGAGCAAGATGTGAGATAACTGCTTATGCTACAGCTCTTGGTGTGAAATTAATATCAAGCAGCCCAGGCTTAACAAGAACTCATAAAAACCTACATAGCAGTGTACACAGCACATATAACTGTTGATTGGAAATGTAGGTTGGAAATGAGCTGGTGTGACCTCTCCATGTTTGCTTTAGCAATAATTTATGGCCCATGCCTGTCTGCAGGGTAACAGGTGGAGTTGTGTGATGCAGGAGAATAGTTATGGCTGTCACTATTGCTGACCCTGCCAGTGAAAGGGGGCACAGGGGGACATACTAAGAGCCAGGCTCCCGTTTCTAGCTTCACAAGAAAGGAAACACTCTTCAGCACCCCTCAGGGAATTCAGCACATAGCTGCTCGTACAGTGAAAGCCTACCAGGCACTGCACACATCCACCTGCTGTGTTCACCCAAGATAGGAAAAGAAATGGGGTGGAGCAAAAAATATGACCCTTCAAATATGCAGCGCTAAGACAGAGCAAAAACTCTGTGTGTGTGTGTGTGTGTGTGTGTGTGTGTGTGTGTGTGCGTGTACCACACTACTGTCAAATGTCAAAAGAGTAAAAAGATTGTTCCAATATGAAATGGACTGAAAGCAAATAATGATGCTTTTTGTCGGCATCAGAACCATCATAAGCCAGCAACAACCTGACCTTATTATTATTATGTTATATTATTATTATTATTATTATGGTATAATAATAATAATAATAATAAGGCCAGGTAGTTAGTTAGCCTTGTCAATTAAAGTGTACATGCTTCTACATTATGAGACTGGGCACTAGGTTTTAGTTAATACATTACTTTGATGGGGCAAACTGTGGGTTTGACACTTGTCAGAAACCTACAGGGTGAAAAACAACACATGACAACAACAGACAATAATCTGTTAACAGCATATGTAGAAATTTGTAATATTTGAGAAAAATCCTAAATATGTCAGTGTTTAGTTTTTGTTCCTTTTCTTCAGCTCATATATAATGTTGCACTACTTCCTCTGTGCTCACCTGCAACATGCTGAGGCTTCATGGGGCCTGCTTTTTTCAGAAAAGCATTCCCACCATCAAAGGCTGGAATTGGCTCATTAGGTATGTCAGACTCTGACTTCTCCCGCCCACTTCCGTTAGCACCACCGTGATTGGTCAGCTGAATGATCTCTTCAAAACTGGATGCTTCACCACCTGATAGTCCATTCTCATGCTTAGGAGCTTGGATACCATTGATCACACGGACTGAAGAACTAAAAACATAACAAGATATTTGTAGCACGAGCACAACTAGCCAACCATTAACAAACCATGCTTCATCCTCCTTCCTGCAAAATCATGTTCTGCTCTATAAATGTGTGTGTCAGGGAATCAGAGGTCTGTCAATACAACTCATCCTAATAATATTAGCATTTCTATACTAGAAAATCATTCATAGAGTGGATGTGCCACATAACCAAAGACGGATTGAAGATCATCGATAAACGAATAAAAAAGCTTTTATTTAACAAAGACTTTAGGATAAAGGAGTTTGCACTTCAGAGCAACTTGATAAGCTGTATTATTTATTATTAACCATATTTTTGCTGTATTAACTTCGAGAGAGATCTTCAAAAGGGAGGTGGATGAAGAAACCTCGGCTACAACATTAATCATAACAGGAAGTAACTGTTCCAAAATCTTAAATAGAATTAAATATGATTATAAACTGATAAAAGTATGACTGCTCTTTAAGTGTTAAAAAATTCATTTGTAAACACTGGCAAATTTCTCTGGTACAAGAAGAATGCCACATGACAGGACATGCCATTATTGGAAATTAATCTGCAAGGGGGCAACAGACCACGCAGGAAATTGTAATTAAAAAGGAACCTTCTGCAAAACATAAATATGTGGTGTGCTAATTACAGATAAAGAGATAAAGATCTTGGTCTTCAATGATTACAAGGGATTCAGATTATTCAATTCATCTCTTCTTTGGTTAGATTTTCAAATGTGAAAGTACATGAGATTAAATCTAGGTAACAGAGAGTTAAATCATTTAACTGGCTGTGTATATTAGAAACATAGCAAGTGTCATTTGTAACTCTGTAAGAAACCCCTGAGCAGGAAATCTGAAAAATAACCCAGAAGGATTTAATAAATAAGCGATTTGTACGGTTGTCTCACTTTGTCCGTCGTGTTGAAATCGCTTTGCTCTGGTATTACAAAAAACACTCGGCTGCAATATCTTGTTCTATTACTCACAAACAAGAAAAAGGTGTGTTCACCTCTCTTTCCTTCCAGTTTGGGACTGGCTGTCTTGTTTCAGCTCTGTGCTTGGATGGTAGTCATCAGATGCTGTGAGAGAAAATACCATATAATTACACATCCAAAAGTGAACTGCAACAGTTCTGCACCATCTGGATTCTTTTACAATATTCTGTTTGTTGTAGTTTCAGACTGATGACAGATATTAGTATACAATCGTAATTAACTGGAACCATTCATTTATTCTACTCCATACACATGGTCACAGGCTACACAAAGATACTGGTGCTTGATAGGTGAAGGCTGTGATGGTTCGTGGCATCGCTCATGGGTAACGTTTGCATATGGATATATACAAGTATCGAGACAAACTGGAAAAAATAAAAATACTCAGATTCAGCACGCATTAACAATTAGGTGACCCTAAACCCATGCTAGAACTGTAGATGGTGATGAAGGCTCAAAGGCTCATGTCTGCATCTACATGGGTGTGCTAGATTGGTATGTGGCAGATTATTTTCCAAAGGGAAGTGTATGGATTAATCTTTTTTTTTACCTGGCAGACATAACCAGTAATATGAGCTACGCATGTGCAGACAGTAGCGTTCACATCAGAAAACTGCTTAAACCTGTGAAACATGAGCGTGCATGGTGTATATGTCCTGTCAAATTATTTCACCACGCCATTCACCAAACACACATTCAACTCTTAATGATACAAGCAATAAAACGTTTAAGAGAGCACAAAAATAAATTCCAATTCAATTATACTGGCAAAAAAAACAGCCTTCATACCAGCATCTGGATTAGATTTTTCTGCCCACAGAATTTTGACCAACGGCTAAAATAGGTAAGGATTTGACTTCATTCCAGTATATGCAACAAATTTTAGGGATCACATCTGTACAAGGTAATGGTTTCCACCCTGATGGTATGCTGGTCTGCACTCTTGCCCTGGCACCGCTTCACAGACGGAGTGCTTTAGACTGGCAATGCAAGGCAGACAAATCATAAGTGAGTGAGACAGAGAGGCACAGTGGTGTGCATGTGCTGTGTGTACACCAGTGGCTCTCAAACCAGGCTTTAGAACCTCAAGACTGAACAGGATTTAGCTTGACCCCAACAGAGCAGACAGAGGGGACCATCAAATGTGGACCATCTGGACTTCCTGAGGACTGATTCAAAAAAACAAAAGACGTACACTACCAAAAAATCTGGAAGCAACTATTTATCTTTAAATCAATCAGACCAATAACACCATTACACACAACTGAATATTTGATTGAAACAAGAAGGCAATAAACATGTGGTGCTGGATGTTTACAGCTAATTAAAAATGTGTCTGGTGTGCTTCTCTGAAATTTGAGCTGTGTACAACTCATTGGCTAAACAACCAATAATTTCATTACGGAAAAACATATACGACTGCAGACACACTCCAGCACAGCCTCCATGGCCATAGAGGATGTGTTTAATGGAAGTTTGGCTTTTCATTGAACGCACACCATGTGGTCAGTTTCCTCACAATAGCAACTTTTGTTCACAGTAATTTCATGTTGTGTAACAAAAAAAAAAGGACTTACACACATGAGCCTGCCAAAGAATAGAAAACTGTGCTGAGAGGAAAGAAACTTTTCAACTTTATTGAGGGAAAAAGATTTGGTTTTTTAATTAGAAAAAAAAAATCATGAATGGCATTTTTTAAGCAAACATTTAATTTTTTTTACCTTTATTGCTCTCTGATTCATGTTTAGAACTTCCACCATTAACTTGGGGAGGAGGAGAAGACTTCATGTCCTTCTGTGCAGTGGAAAAGGAAGTGGACATTGAGTCACATTTTGACTTTTGGACTCCTCGGTCGTCTCATGCAGAGATACAGATTCTAATCAGAAGTCTACCTTTTCGGGGGTGTCTGTTTTGCGTGTCCTTTTCATGATTTCCTCCAGGCGCTGGTGGGATTAAAAAAAAACATCCCAATTCAACTAAAATAATTAAAAACTGTTATATTGGTCTTTTGAGGCAGGTTCAAATTTATAACAAGAATAATGCTAAATCAATACAAATTTTAAAAAAAGAAAATCTTCATATGATTTATTACAAAAGTAACAATAATATTTGTGTTCTCTACCAATTCACTATGGCCATAGCTAGTAAAGAGCAGTGTGCAGACTCTTACTTAAACTCCAAAGATGATAGAACAAAAACATGAATGGATCTGATTAAAGGAACTCTAATGCTGAGGATTAACAGCATTGAAGTCTGTGTGGAGAGCGGTGTGTGTGTGTGTGTGTGTGTGTGTGTGTGTGTGTGTGTGCGCGCTCACATGTGGCACACTGGTCTCAAAGGCCTAATTCTAGTGGATAAATGAAGCTAAATCACATATTCCAGCATTGTTTTATAGTCTAAACACTCTTTGAAATGAGCAGCTTTCATCCTACCTTCTTCCTCTGCAGCCTCTCTTGCTCCTCCTTCTGGAAGTGTTTCTCTCTCTCCAGGCGCTGCCTCTCTGCCTCATCTCGGGCCTTGGCTTCGGCCTCCTCTTTCTGCAAAACACACAACTGTTACTGATGTTGAGCTTTTGCTGACTCGCATCAAAACAAATTGATTGTGCCAAGAATTGATACTTCTGTACATGGCTGCATGTAATGGAAATCAACTTGTGTAGTTAACACTTTTTTTGTTGTTTTGTTTACAGTTTGACACAAAATGGTGCAATCTGGAACAAATACTGGCACATCTGGGACAGTCTGACACAGTCCCACTCAGAGAATAAAGGCTAGAGGAAAGCCTTAGTCAGGGTTTGTGTGTGTGTGTGTGTGTGTGTGTGTGTGTGTGTGTGTGTGTGTGTGTGTGTGTGTGTGCACACATGTGTGAGAGTGTGAGAAAGAGAGAGCGAGAGAAACACACTGTTTCACTGCGTAACACACAGCTGTGATTTCAGCAACAGCCAAACAATTTGTTAATGCAAACGTTGAACCATTTATTGAACAGAAGCAGGTCCTGAACTTTGAGGCTTTAGCTCTCTGATTCCCAGAGATGAGAGGACTCTAACCTGTCTCTGAAGACGCTCATTCTCTTCTTGCTCGGCTCTGGCTTTCTCCTGGGCCTCTTTCTCCTGCTGCAGACGCTCAGCTTCCTCTCTCAGCTTCTGCTGCTCTGCCATAAGCTGTGCCTCCTCCTCCTTGTGCCTCCTCTCCTCTGCCTCCTGCGCCATCCTCTCCACCCTGCACATGCACCGGATCATCAGTAAGATTGTACACGGATAATAACTGAATCTTCATAAACTAATCAGAAACTCAAGAGGGAATCATACACAAAAGGATAACTGGTGTAATATAAGTGCCAGCCCTGCTAGGCATCGTCATTCCTGCTAAAGGTCTTCCTAGCTTGTAAACACCGTCACGCAGGAATGAGCTGCTTGCTTTTAATGTCGACAACTCGTCACCAAATTTTATTTTACATTGTACACATAGAGATAGAGGACAACTTATTCAGCAGAATCACTGTGATGTGTTTAACATACAGGCCTCTCATGTGCTGGAAATGCTACAGTATGAAATGTAATTCTGACACGAACCACTTGCCATTACTGAAACATTAGAAATTTTGGATGATGTGGCATAAAAAGCCAGACTTTCTTCTCTTGACTTTTTCTACCTAATCATTTTCACTCAAACAGTAAAGCCAACCTCTCTCTCTCCTCCTGCTCCCTCCGTTCCTGCTCCTCCCTCTCCCTCTGTTCTCGAGCCTGACGTCTCTTCTCAGCCAGGATGCGGCCGGCTTCCTCTGGATCAGTTGTTCCAGCCATGGGTTTGGCAGGGGAGGGAGCTGGAGAAACTAGTGGAATGCTGGAACTGGGTATGGACTGTTCAGGAACAGAAGCAGGACAGATGGGTGGGGTTGGTGTACTGGTACGAGGAGGTGTGCTTGTGGTAGACAGCTGAGTGACTGAAGGGACGGGAGACGTGGCTAGATGATGGACAGAAAAAAAAAACAGAAAGAGAGAGGACGCAAGAAAGACAAAGATAACGGCCATTATTCTTCAAGTACAAGCAAACAACCAAATCTGATATACTTCTTTACTATGTACGTCAGTATTGCATGAATATAACATGAATAAAAAGTAGAAACATAAATTTTGCCAATAGAATTGTAATTAATGCTAAGGATTAGTATTTTATGTCTGGACCTATTTTATGTCTGGGTTCTCTCTTAACCAAAGAGAGTTTCAGTTTTTGGTTTGTAAGCCCACAGCAACTACACAAGAGGCAGGACTGAACTGTTAGTGTTTGAAATCGTATTTTGGAATTTACACAAAAAAAAAAATCCTCATAAGTGTTTAACTAGCCCCAAAACTGAAACCCACTCTGCAATCAAAATCAGCCTGATTATCCTTTAAAGTGGCCCGGACCCACTACTATCCCTTTTCTCTTCTTCCTCTTATATTAGTCTTTGTGGTTTTAGCCTATCTTTATAAATATAATGATGAATTGGCGAGGGCTGTGTGCTTGTAGAGTGTAGATAAAAGTCTCATTTCCACAAGAAAGTAACCTGCTCAACAAATGTGCTCAATAAAAAACCTGAAGGTCTATAAATAAAGACAATACCCTCTAAACAGATGGATAACATGTGAGATGTACTCTTTAGATCGGCTTTCAAATCTTACATGCGTTAAGTACAAAAAT
Source organism: Tachysurus vachellii (assembly GCF_030014155.1). NCBI lineage: Eukaryota > Metazoa > Chordata > Actinopteri > Siluriformes > Bagridae > Tachysurus > Tachysurus vachellii. Next base: position 15,562,256 of record NC_083464.1, on the reverse strand, counting down.
TGACCTATAATATGAAACTATTAAAGGGAAGAGAAGCTCGTCAGGCAGCGTTGTGATGCTGTTGCTGGAGTCTGGGATGTGAGAAGGCTAGTACAGCGATGTGATTAATGTGAAGTGACTCAGTATTTGCAACAAATTCAAGTGGAGCTACAGAAAGCACAGTAATTAAGTATTCCCCTGTAATTAGAAACAATGCAATGTGTTCAATGCAATCCTGCAACCTTTCCTCCCCCTTTCCCCTCATTAAACAAGCGAAGAATCTGAGAAACCGAATTCTCCAAATAAACACGGTGGCATTTATGTACAAAAACTATATGAAATACATACAAAATAAGTGAGTCTAAGACAAGAAAAGTTACATTTTATGCATAGTAGAGTGAATTAGTGCAGCGACTAGAGTGAGAGTGAAGACAGTAGAGCGTACGTGATCCGTGGCAAAAAGCTCACACTGCTATCTAAGACATGATGCATACAGTATGTATACTTCTCAATTTTTATACAAACACACTATGAAGAAAACGTTTCATTTTAGCAGCAAGTAAACCCATGTGTTGTCGTACCACACACTGAAACATATTTACTCTGGCAAACGTTAGGAGGAACACTGGTGGAAGACTGGTGACTTCTTGGCATGGTGGAAAAATCGCTGCATGTGTAAATGTAGCTCAATACTCACTGTGGTGTTTTCGAGCTTGTTCTACAGCACTGGGTGTTTTGGTGTGTGGCTCCACACGAACCGGTGTTTGTGCTCTCTTGGGTCGAGATTTTGGGGTGTTGGAACTGACAAGGGCTGATGGGGGTCTGGGTGAGGAAGCCCGCTGTTTCATTAGTGCACCAGGACTGAACACAAACAAACAAACAAATAAAGACGGAGACCGTAACACATCAACATCCCATCATAATTAAGGCATTCTTCATCCGAGATAGAAATCAGTAACATAATCAGTTGTGCTTTACCTAGGCTCACATCTGGCTGGCATTGATGGTAATGACTGTCTCTTCTTCAGCACCTTCTCTTTAGTGATGGCGCTCTTCTCCTTTTTGTTCTCACGCTCTTTGTCCTTCTTCTCTTTCTTATTCTTATCGATCTGTCAAGAGACACCAGAATTAAAGAAGAGAAATTAGCCTACATAATATAAACACTGTATTACAGAAGCTGTGGAGCAAGTTTTGGAGCATACAGGAGTGGAGTCCCTTCTGCGTGAGCGTTGGGTGATGTCGGGGGTGCTGGTGGTGACCTTCCAGCGATCAGAGCATCGATGCGGTCGATGAGCGCACAATGCGAGTGGACTCGCTGAGGCAGACCGAGGGCACAGAGGGGACTCTGTGGGGTAGGAAGTTGGACATTTACTTTTACACACATGCATTTAAACATTGTGACTTCTTCTGCACTCTGCACACAAAACTTTTTATTTTAAAATTATTCAATGAGGACAAAGAAATCTAAATGCTGTCAATCAAAAGTTTTATGTTGGAAGGTACTAGTTTAATCAAAAGTTCAACATTCATTCAAAACTATCGATAACCCAAAGCCTGATACTGAGTAAAAGCAGGTGCAGTTTTCTGTCTTTTTAATTGTACGTTTGTTTGTATTTATTTGATTTGATTTATACTGCCATACCAGTTTCAATGGTTTTTTCATGACAAATACAGGTTTTAATAAAACATGCAATAAAACAAAAAAAAAAATAATAATAATAATAATAAATCAATTCTGTAGAACATGACAACTCTACAAAAGATTTGTTTCAGATTTACTTGTAATAAAAGTTGTAAAAGTTTTCCTGGGTCCATCTTATAATAATAATCCTTCAAAGTTTAAATAGGTGTTTTCTCATGAGATTATAAATAAGGCAAACCAAAAAGTGTTACGTTATTGACCTATTGGTAGTTCTTCTAACCTAAGTTAAATTAAATTACTATTACTTTTACTAAGTCTAAATTAAATTACTTTATTTACTCTAAACCCTGTTTAAAAGGTTCGACTGTGAACATACTGTCATACAACAGCAACTTCCAGTGATACTTCTCCTTGCCAGTGGAGGTCACCACATACTGAATAGTAAAGCAGTTCTTCAATCACACCTATTCCTTTTCTCATCATGTAAAGACACTTTAAACCATTTGTATCACTACAACGCCTTGCAGACTACCTGTTTTTTGCCATTTTGTGCAGAATAACCATGTTATTCTAAGCTAACCATGAAATTCTGTGTATTGAAGTGAATAAACCTCACACAAATGAATCCTAACTATCTCGGAGTCCCGGCTGTTACAAGGCTGCTCTGTCGTTTTAGACGAAAGGAAAGCTTATTTCCTCCTTAAGAAATGTAAAAATGTATTTAGGAAAAAAAAAATTTGTCAATCAACGCCGAACACATTCAACTACAAGTAAAAATGTAAATAATAATAAATTACAAAAATGCTTTAGGACAGTGAACATGAGTCAAAAGCTGAACTATCAGTTCATTACTCACGAGGATCTTTGCCACTGCTATGCACGCTGACAGCACTACGACTTCGTGCCAAGAAGGACAGGGTGGGCGTCATGAGCCGGTCCACAATGCTGCTCTCCCAAGCACTTAACTCCAGTCTACGGGCTGAAGGAAAGCAAAAAGATTAACACACATATTTACCTACTGTGAGACATGGTATGATACTGAAAGGTTGTGTATGTGTGCGTATGTGATCTCTGAAGAACAGTCTAAACAATTAAATGGCATGAATATGTTGCATGACCACCATTCACATTAAAATTACATCAGGTCTCTTGATCAGTCAGGAGAACCATCTGTGCTACGTTTCTGTCCCCAAAATTTCCAAGATTCCCCAAGAGTCTGGAATCTTCTATACACTTTCTTTGTGTTTCTGTAGATCATCCCAGATAGCTTTAATTAAGGTTTAATCTGAAAAGAGCTCTATTATCTAACATTTTCCCTTCTTGAACGACATATAAAACATTACTTTTTAAAATGATCTTCAATCTTTTAAAAGTAACCTTTAAAAAAAAAATAATGACATTTCGTAGAGTACTGTGTGAATGAGCATGCGAGTGAAAACTTATCTTTATGTTAAAGACACTTTTCATTAACTTAGAAAAACAAATTCAATACAGCCATGCTGAGTACACTCTTAGAAAAAAAAATCTTTGGATATTTAATAGTTCTAAATTTCTAAATCTTTTACAAAGCAGGTTTTTTTTCCCCCTAAGTGTGAAATTCCCAACAGATGAATGAGTTGCTGCTTCCAATGACCAGTTTTCAAAAATGAACAAATTCCTGTACTAATCATATTGGAACAAATATTCAGGCAAACAAACCATTTTGTCAGTGTCTTCATGGCTGGATCTGGAGCACAAGAACACTTTAACACAGGCTCATTTATGAACTCTGGATCAACGATGCATAAAAGAAGAAAGAGAAACAGAAGCAGCCACCACCAAAAAGGAACCGTTAAGAAAACAAAAGCCTGTGACATCCTTGGTAGGAATGTGCAGGAACAGAACATGAAGAGACAGGGTATCAAAATCCATACATTCCTATCAGTGTATGAATGTATGTCAGGATTTATGAAGCTGAAAACCCAAAATCATGTGCACAGGTTGGGCAGGGAGGATGATTCTGTGATTGCCAGGAAGAGGTAGATAATTGGACATAAAAAAATAATAATAATGAGGAAATAGAAATCATAAAATGTAAGGGGAGGAGCCAGAGACGATGAGGGGAAGAGACCGAGTCCAGGCAGGCGGTTGTCTTACTTCTACTGGGAGAGTTCCAGAGGGTGGCGGAGGATTTGGAGAGACGCTTGTTTAGAACAGAGTCCACGTGTTTGGGAAGGTTGACTGCAGAAACCGAGCATCGGCCTGTAAAACCCAGAGCATACCGAACACACACATTGATGGACACTGCAAAAGCTGGAAGTGCTGGACATCAGCTACAGCGTGAACTTGAACAAACATTATCAAAAGTCTTACTCAAATTATAACAGGTTTAGAAAGTCTGTTTTCAAAGATTTCAAATCTGAACTTCTCAAATCTGAACTCTCTTTCGAAACAGAGTATACACAATCAGAAATGTGAAATACACGGAAGAAAGAAATAAAGTCTGATCTGATAAGCCATATAATGTAAGGGGGTGGTGTGTGGGGCACGTGTTCAAATACTTTTATTAGTGAGAATTATGTCCTCACTAACATACAGTGATGAAGGACATAAAGAGCATCAGTATGCAATACCAAGGTCCACTGCAGTGATTTAGCATAATCCCTGTTTGCGCCACAGGACATTATTACTGATCAACTTACCTAAGCAGAGATGACTGCAACTTAAAACAAGGAAAACAGCTAACAGTTTAAAGGAAAAATCTCTGAAATACTTGCAAATTAACTGATAAAAAAATAGCATGAGACTCACAGGAATACTATTTGGTTTATTCCTAATAACTAGGAATACGCCCATGCTTCTTTCTCTTCCTACACTTAATCAGAAACATTTCCTTCCAAGGTTCTCAGGGGAGGGAGTAGCCTAGCTCATCCATGCAAGAACCGCAGTTGACAGCAATCAATCCACCCACCCATCCATCCACCCATCCATTAACCCATCCATCCACCCATCATCCATCCATCCATTAACCCATCCATCCACCCATCATCCATCCATTAACTCATCCATTCACCCATTTATCAAACCATCTCTCCATCCACCCAACCAATTATCCATCCACCCACCCATTCACCCATCCATTCACCCATCCATCCATTAACTCATCCATTCACCCATCCACCTTTTGTACCGCTTATCCTACACAAGATTGTGGGGAGCCCGAAGTCTCTCCCAGGGAACAAACCAGGGGACACCTTGGAGGGAGGTGCTAGCCAATCACATACACACTCACACAATACAGATAATTCAGAGATCCAACACATCTATTTGGACTGGGGAAGGAAGCAAAATTCCCTGATGGGTATTTGTGCTATATTGAAACAGTGGCTCAGTGGTTAAAAGTGAAAGTGATGTGACATACGGCTAAGTATGGTGACCCATACTCAGAATTTGTTCTCTGCGTTTAACCCATCCAAAGTGCACACACACAGCAGTGAACAAACACACACCATGAACACACACCCGGCGCAGTGGGCAGCCATTTTATGCTGCGGCGCCCGGGGAGCAGTTGGGGGGGTTCGGTGCCTTGCTCAAGGGCACCTCAGTCGTGGCCGGCCCGAGACTCGACCCCACAACCTTAGACTCTCTAACCATTAGGCCACGACTTCCCCTAAAAGCTACTGACAGGAAAATTATTTGTTAAAAACCTAGCACTGCAGAGATGACATTGTTGAGCTCGTTAGCAGGACCCATAACTCCCTCAGCTCAACTGTAGAACTGTTCCTAATGTTTATTAACAGCATCAAATAGTTCAGGTTCATATATAAATTCCCCAAAACAGCAGTGTTGTGTATGTGTCCTTGTGGTTGCTCTTGAATCATATTTATAATACTTAAAATATGAAAGAAATCTTGAGGTTGATTCAATTTAAGAAATCAGTGGTGTCAAAAAACACATTTGAAGCAATGAGCTTAAATAAGCTTCTCAGGCCATGCTTAGATGATGCAGGCATAAAAAAACAAAGTAGTGAACCAGACCATAGAGCTAAGTAAATCAGAGGCTCCTGAGCTCGTAGCTGAACCTCAAACACTGACATGAAAAACAAAACAACTCCAACAGAAGGAGTTTTATCCAACTGCACTTTTTTTTCCTCTCATCTTTAGCTGTGGCTCTATGAAACTCACTTTGACTCTGGCTGGAGCTGGCACTCAGACCTCCAGCCCATGACCATCTCTGCTGGCGAATCTCAGCCCAAGTCTTCTTTGTAGACCTCTGGATGGCAGCTTCATAGCGCTCCTATGCACAAAAACAAACATTTAAAAACTCACTCACCTTGCACATATAAAATCTATACATCGAGTCCTGGAGATATTTCAGAATTTTAGGATTCCTACAGGATCTCAGCAGAGCAACCCTCACCTTGTTCTTCTCCAGCTTCTGTTTTTGTCTCTCCTCCAGAGCAGCTCTGCGTTTTTCAGCTTTCAGCCTCTGATCCTCCAGCTTTCTCCTGCGCTCCTGTAACTGCTGGTCCCGTAAATGCCTTGCTCGCTCCTCCTTCTCCAGCCACTCCGACTTCTTAGCAGCTTCACAGGAAGACATGGAAGAGACACACAGCGAGTGTTTCTCAAGGTTAGAAAACACAGACAGTTCTGTTACTGGAGAACTATCTGGGTTAAAACTTGTACTTAAGCGGTCAGGGTTTCATGTATTTTAGAATGTAATCTCTTTCTAATGTGCTGCTTTAAAACATCAGGAGGATCTGCTGATTTAGGTACTTGTTAACTCCCTCGTCATGTCAAGATTGGACTAACACAACTCTCTCCAGCCAGGTCTTCGCTTCTGTATCATCTGATCATTGAAACCCATCGCCACAATCCCTCCTCTGACTTCCTGTTGCTGCCTGCATCAGATTTAACACACTGATGCTTGCCTTCACACAGCCCAGCCCTCACTTACCATCACACCCTTCTCCACACCACTCTCCCTCCTTCTCCACACCTCTAGGATGGCTTGACTACAAGAAAAATCTGCATCAATGCTCTTCTTTGTCTTGGCAACTACATGTAGGAATGAACTTCCTCTGGCTGTCTGAGCATCTGAGTCACTGTCTGTTTTCAAATAAAGACTAAAGACCTACCACTTTGCTAAACATTCAAATCATGCTAATAAACAATTTTGTGAGTTTTACTTGCTTTACCAAGACTCAACTACCTTCTTTCTAACAGCTAGGTATGCTTTAAAGGCATTCACTCACCTGTGTCAGATGTAAAGTCTGTACCTCTAAATGCTAGCATAAATCATTAGATAAAAACACACAAAAAACACTAAAGAGAGAAAATGTACTGAGCAGCTTGCTCATTTTCTACAATCAGACAACTGTTAAACTCAATCCACAAATATGGCCTGTTGCATCTCATTCAGCCTACATGAGCTCGCAAAAAAAAAAAAACCAGAGCGGCTGGATCCCACGTCTCTCACTGGGGTGTCTCGAGTCCGATTCCCAGACAGGGGATCGACCCAGCCAATGAGGGGTTAACTCTCATTGCTGGGCCCAAGTCCATATAAAATGCGAGGATTGTTTCATGAAGGACATCCCGCATAAAACCTGTGCTAAATCAAATATGCAAATCTGATAACCCACTGTGGTGAACCCAAACAGGAAGTAACCAATGGACAACAACTACAACTTTAGATCCATATTGAAGTGACTGGTCTGGACAGCCAACAATGTATGTACAAATCTGATGGGAGGGGGAGTGAAAAACATTTTTGCTCTTAGCATAAAACAAAATTATAAGCAGATTCTTACTCTCTCTCACTGTTACTCTTACTGAGATTTTCAATATATATTTTACATTTTACTAGCCAATCAATAGGCCTAATTAAAAATCTAGTGATTTGTTTGAAGGTCCACCTCATATAAACAAATCACCATTTAGTCTCAGATATTACATTTGGACTTTGTTTTTGATTTTGTGTTTCAATATCCTTACTATCAGCCAAGCTAATAAAAAGAAGAAATGATAGTGATGGATAGATAGATGATAGTGATGTCATGTATATGGAATGAACCAGTTATTTAATTTTGACATAACCCAAATAAAAATGCAGACCTTTTCCTGTCAAGCCAGTCTGGATATGAGAGACTTTTCAAAGACTAAGACAAATAAGTAAATTATAAGGAACTTGACTCTGATGTAATACCAAACAAAACATCTGAAATATTCACATATGAGGTTGTGTAGCAAATAATCCAAATGCATAATGTACAGCATTTGGCAGACAGACTTATCCAGAGCGACTTACATTTTTGTCTCATTTTATATAACTGAGCAATTGAGGGTTAAGGGCCTTGCTCAGGTGCCAAGCAGTGGTATATTGGTGGACCTGGGATTTGAACTCACAACCTTCCGATTGGTAATCCAATGCCTTAACCACTAGGCTACCACAGTACTTCCTGATTCTGTTCCAAAATGTTTCTTATACTACATGTGTTTATGTCTATATTTATACATCTTTCTGCATCTGTCTCAAACACGCTGCTTTTAATCTTTTCTTAGTTTCTAAAGAACACACAAAGATGGCAAAAAAACAGGTAGCCTGTAACCGAACATAATACTTAAACAAAATAAACAAAAACAATAGGTCAAGTATAAAGAAAGGTAATCCCCTTTTATCCAGGAAAAGGCTGCTTAGCCCAGAGAGGAATTATTAGTAATGATAGCAAAACATATTTCCTCACTACTATTCAAATGAGCAGTAATTCTAGATTCTGCAGAAAAGAAGAGAAACAGAGAAAATAACTGAGTGTCTGGGATTAAAGAATGTTAGACAGATGACTACTTGGGGGGAAAAAAAAGGGAGAAAAGTAGATCAGGTTTCTGATTGTGGACAAAACACTAACAACCACCACCAATACAGACACTAAGGGAAGGACTTACCTTGAAACTGGCCACGCTGCTCTGGAGAGTGAGAGAGAAGATAAGAGCATCTGTCAATCATGCAAAGCAGTGCAGTGCTGCTATGTGTACAGCCATGTGCAACAGTGCAAACACACACACATGCACACGCACACAAATACATATACATTAATACACACACGTGCACACGCACATACATACAGATTATACTCTAGTTTTGATCTCCACTGTATGGACACACACACAGGCCCACACACACACATGCACACACAGACGCACACACACATGCACACACACACGCGCACACACACACACACACACGCACAAGCTCGCACGTGCACACACACGCACGCACACACACACACACACACACCACATTGGGAGGTTTCATACAAGAAGGAATTGTTTTTGTGTAATAATGTTATGGAGGATGAAATATTTAAAAAAAGTGCCTTGCTGATTCAGTGATAGTCATATATACAGAGAAAGGACAGTCATTGTGGTCTTTCCTAGAGAAAACTAGAAGTGCTGAGTGAAACGAGCAGAACCAGCTAAAAGTAAATGACAAAAAAAAGATGAATTCATTCCCATGATTTTTTAAATGTAGCAGGACCTCCGTGGCTCATTTAGCACAGCCAGTAGGAGGCACCATCTTCTTGAAAACCCTAGTTAACTTACCAAGATTTTTAGCCTTTTCTTCTCTCCTTTCCTTCGCCAGTTTCTGCCTGTCCTCTAGCTTCACTGCATCTAGAGAAGACCAGAGGGAGAGACAGAGAGGAAGTGAGAAAGCGATGAGAGGAGGTATTGTGCAGACGAATCCAGACTCACATCTGCAGTGCTATAAAGCATTGAAAACGAGCACAGGGGCTGGCAGCAGAGACAGACTTCACTATTAGGGCTGCGTCATTCACACCACGTTGTCACAGAGGAGCTTAACATACAATAAAGAAGGAATAAAACATGATGAGGCGTGTTGTTGTAGGGGGAAAAAAACAACGACAATGGTTTTGTTGAAGGGAAGAAGAGTACACGCAAACAGTATAAAGAATGAGAACAGGACCGGGCTTAGGGTTATTTATTATTAGCAAAAAGTCTTACACAAGCAAAAAATAAACAACAACAAAGAGGGAAGTGTTTTTTTGCTCTTCTACATTATTTAAATTAATTAAAGAATCTACCATTAAAGATGGAGATGTGTCCAAAGGAAAATTCCATGGTTAGTTAATTTCTTGTTCTTTTAATATCATGTCAGCACAAATATTATACTATACAGATACTATTTAATAAAATTCTAGGATTTTTCCTATCAAGACATTTTGGAAGCCATCTAAATGTATATTTTCTGCATAAAAGCACTGTCTGGAATTGTTAGACAGAGCTGAACAGTTCAGTGATATATATACTTTACAGTCGTTGTAGTTTTACACGACTCGCGTGTTGGAGATTCTTTAGGGTTCAGTAAGAATGCACGTGTCAGTCTTGCTTGTCCAAAACAGTATCTTGTGTACATGGTCTGAATTCCACACCAAGTGCAAAAACTAAAGACACATTTTCAAGATGCCAAGCATGTCTTAACTGATGGGTTCGATTCAAGGTCAGGAAAGAATAGGATCCTTCTTGGCTAAAATATTCGTTGAACCACTAAACACCTTGTTTTCATCTGATTTCATTGTAGAACAGTTAGATTAGGCTTGACGTGTCTAAAAGAAACTGAAGCTTGACCCACATTCAAGACTCCGTCAGCTAATAAAGGCTGGGCATGGTAGGTATTTTAGAGACAGGACAGATACCTGCCATACTGATGACATCACATGGAGAAACAGCTTTTTTTTCCATTGCAGAAAAAGAAAAAATAGAACCGCTTTGGTTTTTCACAACACTACATGACTGTATAATCCTTTCAAGTAGCATCGCTTTTAAAAGACAAACCTGAAAGGAACATGTTACCTTTACTGTAATAAATGATTAACACCAGACTCTTTAAGGCACTGCAGGCTGTGCTCCACTTTGGCTGTTATTTATAGCACACGAAAAGCTGAAGAGTCCCATGAGCTGCAAGAGTTGATGAGTAGACTACGTTCACCATGATGAGTCACTCAGTCCAAGCCAGAAAAAGAAGTGACTGACCCAAAAAAAGCAGACTGACCCAAAAAAAGACAAATGCAAAGAAGCAGAATCTGTATGGCATTAAGGAACAAGGAACTTAGGAACAAGTGTACAATATGTACAATTTTGAACACATACCACACAGGTAGTTGATATTTAAGGTGAAATGAAAGTTATGTACGCCAGAAACAACATGCACTCGTACGGGATGTGGTAGCTCAGTGGTTAAGGTGTTCAACTACTGATCGGAAGGTCACTGGTTTGAATCCCAGGTCCACCAAGCTGCCACTGCAGGGCCCCTGAGCAAGGCTCTTAACCCTCAATTGCTCAGGTGTATAAACCGAAATAAAAATGTAAGTCACTCTGGATAAGAGTGTCTGCTAAATGCTGTAAATGTAAATGTTATCTACGCCAATAAAAGGCAATTTTACCAAAACGTTTGTGTGACATAATCGTATGTAAATATATGATCGGCAACTAACATCCAAGCACAGTACAGGATCATAAATATTTTAATACTTTTGGTTTTTGGAAGAAAAAAGAAAACAGTATTTGAACAGTGAAATCCAACCTGACATTTCTGACTCCTCTACTTCTCTTCCTCGGTTACAGAACCGTCTCAACCCCAAAGGGCAGTGGTATCTGAACCGCTAAGTAAGGTTTGTGATCAAAGCCTCCAGCACAGTCAAGCTGCCACTGTTGGGCTCTTGAGCAAAGACTTTAAACCCCTCTGCTACCCAGTGTTGTAATGTAACGGAGTACAAATTCTTACTTTACTGTACTTAAGTAGAAATTTCACGTGTCTGTACTTTACTTCGCTATTTAAATTTATGTCAACTTTCACTTTTACTCCACTATATTTCCTAGATAAAATGTATACTTTTACTCTGTTATATTTCCACTAAGCATCTTCGTTACTCGTTACTACAAAATAAAATCAGAAGAAATGTGTGCGACTGCAATACGGGAGGTTTGGCAAATCACTGCTCCTAGATTTATTTTTTTTTTTTTATCACTGCTCCTAGATTGCATTATGCACATCTGCACGCTCTACGGAGAAGCACAGGCACAGCGCAGTCAGAGCTGGAGGCATTTATCTATAACGTTAATCGGCGGAAAGCCGCAAATACGGCAACCAAAAGCAGTGAAATTTCACTGTTCTTATTACCAGAGTTGATAGCATAAACAAAATATTAATGCAAACATTCCATTCAATACTAAATAAAAATAACATTTATTGATTTGGTCTTTGTCTTGTGAATATTTTTTTTTATTAATGACTGCATTCATTGGACCCACTGTTTGTAGAGAATGCACACATACATCAACTGATTTGATTCAAGAATGGCATAATTACATCATGCATAAAATTCTGGTGTCCACTTTTGCCATTTAATAATACCATAACTTTTGGCTTACTATGTAGTCATATAATATATAATATAAAACTTTTCTTGTTTTAAATTCTCAAATTTAAACCCCCAAAGATGAAATCCTAGAACCTCCCCTGCTCTTATACCTACTGTAAATCACTGAAATTTTACTTTTTACTTTTACTTCAAATACTTAAGTACATTAAATATCAGAAAATGACTTTTGATACTTAAGTACAGTATATATCAAATACTTTAAGACTTTTACTTGAGTAATATTTTAAAAGGTAACTTTCACTTCTACCAAAGTCTTTTTCTACTATGATACTTGTACTTTTACTCAAGTATTGCTTTCTAATACTTTATACAACACTGCTGCTACCTCTGCATGTATTATGACTGGCCCTGCACTCTGAGACCAACTTTCTTACAAGCTGGGATTTGCAAAGAAAAAAATTCACTGTGCTGTAACAAATAATATATATACCTCAAGAAGGGCTTTATCATGTTCACCTTAGATCTCTCAGAAATTATGTGAACATGCTCACAGCTTATGATTGAGAAGAGTTGACTTTCAGATGAAATAAGGATTGGCTGACGCATAGTGTGGTCTACGTTATAAAGTGTTCAACACATTGTTCTCTCACTGTTCTCATTATGTCAAGAAGCGTGTTTTTGACACCTGTGTAAATGCAACTTTAATGAACTCCCAGACTTGCTGTTCACGCCACTATCATCCTTATACATACCTGAGAAATAGACGCTCTCTCTGCAAGGTAAATGTGCATGAGTTGCCTAAGAGAGGAGATTAGAACTCGCAGCAAAGGATGCCAATTATGTGATTATAAATAATTATAGGTACTTTCCCGAGCTGTCTGGTCGATACCATTAGTAGAGAACTGTTAAACCTGCAAGACGCAATTTACTAGATGAAATGGCAGCCAAACGCTAGAACATGGCACTCTAAATGGAGAAGGAATATTTAATCCATTAACACCGGTATATCCAGGCCACCTAGCACTAGCAAGGAGAATGTAACCATAGCAACCAGCACTGGCTCAGTGTTGCAGGAGTGAGCCTGGCATTAGAGGAGCAGAACTGCATGTTGTCACTGATGCTGACTAGACACTCCATAAGGACACGGTACACACTGTCAGGTATCTTCCGCTCCAGGATCAAGGGCACTAATCATGTTGCTGGAATTGTTTTTTCTTAGAACAATTTCACAGCATGTACACATTTAAATGCGTTATATTTAGAAATAGACACAACGCACCAACATAAGTAAAAAAGAAAAAAAAAAGAAAAAAAGAAAAGCGCTATTTATACACAAGGTACCCATATACAAACATACAATAAAAAAATTAGATAGATAGATAGATAGATAGATAGATAGATAGATAGATAGATAGATAGATAGATAGATAGATAGATAGATAGATAGATACTGTAGATAGATAGATTGATTGATTACTGGTTAAACAGGTCTGTATGATGACAACTTCAGCAAACATACAGTCACTAGACCAGCGGTATTTAACTAAAATTTGTAAACTTGCAGCTACATTAAATGATTTGCTTCTAAGGTTTGGATTAGCCGCTAACATGACGGAAGAACCTCTGCCTTTTAATTAATCAGTGGTGATTAATGAGACTCATCCAATCACAATGGATCACACTGGTCACATTACCACTCCTGACTGATGCTATGCACATATGAGACGTATCTGTTTGGACATTTAAGTAGACACATTTCTGTCTTTTAAATGTTCTGTTTTCTCTTATTTTATCTAATCTCTTGGTAAATTGGACATGAGAGGATAAATATATGCAAGCTGTCTTCAGTTAAATAACGATAGTTAGTGATAGTGTGCGAGGTTATACTCTAACTGAGGATCTGCTACTGCTAAGCAGAAATAAACTATGTTCAGTTTGTTGTTCGTCTCTGCAGGAGTATCTTACTCTTTACATATCTAAAGGACCATGTCAGTATTTTTTTTTGTCTATTATTTTCATTGTTATTAATTTTTGTATTGTGCTGTTTATTGCTGCTGTTCTGTAAATCCATGCCACATTTATATGAATGCCTCAGCTTTGTACCAGCTATTAATCTTTCTTCCTATATTAATGTTGCACCTTAGTGAACCTGTGCATAGATCAAGAGGAATTTATTGAATTATTTTTATTCTTGACATGTAAAGTTTACATGTGAACACTTTAATATCCACTTCAATAAAATGTACATAGTATACGTTTCTTGCTACTAATTTCATTCAGTAATTTTTTTAAACAACTCCCATACTTTCACTCAAGTAAACTGTGTATAAGGTTTTGTTTTGTATTAATTCACATACATTAACTTGAACTTGTCCTAGGTCCTAAATACAGAAATCCAGTGTTTAACTATATATGCATTTCAGGCATAGATTTCCACCTATAAAAGAATTTTAAGTTTTATAAAATTGGCTGCAATAATACAGCTTTGTCAGGTATAGATACAGATTTCAGGTATGTATAACAGTAAATAGCTTAAAAACATCCACTATATTTTGAATCCAAATGAGTAAAAAGATCAGCTAAACGATAAGATGGAATTCTAACACATTGGTGCTGATAGTGTCACCTGAATAGAGTCACAAAATCCTCTACACATATTTACATATTTGGACTCTGGTGCTCAAGCTGTTAGCTTTAATCGACAAACTTCAAGACAAAATGACGAGAGAAAAACCCAGGCTCTTGTAGAAACATGACAGAAGAACAGTTTTGAGGTAAATCCTTTCAGCACAGGGTAATGAAATGTGAAGCCCAGTCAGGTTTCACTGCTTGTCCTTTCCTAAAGACAGAGCTAGCTGGTGCCAGGCTAGGTCGATTAGCATTAGCCTTCCCCATTCACCTCAGTGAACAGATCAAGTGTCAACATTAATGGAGCATTATCTGTGAAACTTAGTTCTGGCTGCACTTACAGCAGCTAGTGCATGGAAAAAGTTCCTTCATTACCGTCTCTTACTAAAAACATTCTGGCTGCAAGTTGTAGGTTTAATTCAAATTTTCTTTCTCTTCCTTTGGGATGCTTGAACGGAAACTAAAGACAAAAACTAGTCTGTTACGGAGAAAGGATCTATAGAGAGCAGATCTATGCGAACTAAGTCTAGACTTATCATACTTCCTGTGTGGCCGTGTCCTTAATCATTCATTCACTGATTCAGCTACAAGGATGTTTATTGTATAATGATGCTGTACCATGTGAAAGTGTGAAACTCCACACAAACAGAAGCCTAAGATTAGGATTAAGCCAGGGATCGTGAGAGCTGTGAGACGTCAACTCGTTGAGATATTTAATGGATTAAGATGCTTTAAAACATGTACAACACACATTTACCTTTTTTATTTTGGGGACTGGGTGTTGCGGGTGACTTTGGTATGACGTCTGGTCTTGTAGCGACAGTCCGACGTTCGGTTTCCTTCTTCAAAGGGGTCATTGCCTCCTCACATTTAGCTATACTGGATTTCACGTCCTGAGACTTGGGGGAATCTGACCGAGATAGAACAAGAAGGTGGTAAGAAGCTGCCACAAAGAGTAAAACCTCCAGCATCGATTTAGCAAATTAGAAGAGGAAGCAGTTATGATGTTATGAATATGTTATGATCTCATCCTTATAATGAAGATGTTTTAAGGTCATTAGAGGTTACAGGGGGCAGACAGTCTGTCTAGGAATGAACAAATATCAAAATGGACAAATATGCTGCAATAGTCTCTTGTTGCGGGTACAAATGTGGATTCAACCTAAAATCTGTAGAAAGAAAGAAAGAAAGAAAGAAAGAAAGAAAGAAAGAAAGAAAGAAAGAAAGAAAGAAAGAAAGAAAGAAAGAAAGAAAGAAAGAAAGAAAGAAAGAAAGATAGAAAGAAAAGTAAGAAAGAAAGAAAGAAAAGTAAGAAAGAAAGAAAGAAAAGTAAATTAAGAAAAAAAGAAAGAAAGAAAAGTAAGAAAGAAAGAAAGAAAAGTAAGAAAGAAAGAAAGAATGATTATGCAAAACCTTTATTGCAACATTAAAACCCAGACAAATCTCTGCGTGAGTAATCACAGGGCAACAGACACAGACAGACTTGTGGTCCATGTGAGTACAGCAGTGGGTGTGGAGAGTACAGCTCATCTACAAGATTGTTAAGATTTGTTTTTAAGACTAATTTTTCTTTTTAAATTGCTTTATTTCTGGTTTCAGAGATTTGAACAGGATTTTTCTGAAAAAGTCTTAAATGTAGATATACAAATAGACTGAAAATATGTTTGCTGAATTCCTTGATTGGAACAACAAAGTTAGTCATTTGGAAAACATGGAGAAGCTTCCACAAGCTTCTGAGGAAATGCTAAAGAGTTTAGTGGCTGCAAGGTTAAAAACTGAGCTTTTATATGACAAAATATGTGTAAATAATGTGGACTGTTCGGAGATATGGCACATTAATCAAGTTTCAGGCTTGAGAGATTTATGAAGTTGAGTTTTTAATTTTTAGATAAAAGAAATGTGTTTGGTGTGTGGGCATTTATTTTAGTGAGAGAGAGAGAGAGAGAGAGAGAGAGAGAGAGAGAGAGAGAGAGAGAGAAAGAATATATATTGTTTCATGATTGTACTGTTAACTATATTAGTATAATATGAGGTCATTTTCCTACTTTTCTCAGATAATCCAGCTAAACATCATCACGTATTCCACAGGTTAGATTTCAGTTTCAACTCCACAATACTCTCCAACATAAACATAACTTATTTTAGAAAAACTGTAGAGAAATAAGTCCAGCGAAGCTACGTAAGTAATACTGCTTCACAATATTTTCCATAAAATTACCCAATAAAACTGCTAAAGCACCCTGTAGTGCAATTGTTGCAACCTCCTGCGGCAAAGTTACAGTGAACTTTTCATAATAAGACCATGATGTGGTCTATCCAGAGAGATTATCCTCTGGCCTGAATGACCTAAAGAAGAGTTCAAGAATTTTTTTTTTTTTTTTTTATGTTTCATGGTGAATCTATAGTCGTTTCTGAAACACACATATATTCACATGCGTCACATTCAGAGAAAATATTCAACATGTCTCAATGTCAGATTATTTCAGGTTCTCTCACTGAGACAGCAAGAAATCTCGGGGACAAATCATGATTTGTTTGGATACACTTCCTGAAAGCGGTTCTGCAGCCCGGATTTCAATATTAGTGTCATTTAATCTTCATGTTAACCTCAGCAGATGCTTTATTATCTTAAACATATCTATTTCTCTGTCTAGACACCCAACTATCCCATAATGCCCTGGAAACTGCTTCATTTAAATGACGTGTAATAATTAGCTAATCCATCCAACACCACTGTCTGATTAAAACTCTTCAGGACTAAAATTAAATCAGAATAAACCTGCCTGAAGGCAATCTGAATGAAGTTTCTAGCAGATATCGTTTATTAGCTATAAAAAAGACTTTACTGTTTTTGCACAGTAAAAGTGGTGGTGAGTTTAGTATCTAGTTATTTCTACAGACAAACACACTACTTATAATTGCATGCCTTTTTTATGTGGTAGCTAAGTGGTAAGGCGTCGGACCACTGATAAGTTCAAATCCCAGGTCCACTGCTGGGCCCTTCAGCTGGCCCTTAACCATCAATTGCTCAGTTGTAGAAAAATGAGATATAATTGTAAGTCACTGTGGATAAGGGCAGCTGCTAAATGTTGTAAAGGTTTTACTGATCATTTTTTCTTCAATTATTTGTATTATTGCAACAGAACAAATCAATAAAGTCAGTGCTGTCATACACAGGGTTGTGGTGAACCTGGGTCCCAGAGGACGCAAGGTAGGGACACACACGCACACACACATGCAGGCACGCACACACGTGCACAAGCACACGGCACATGCACACGCACACACGAGTACACCAACATGTCCCACTGTATCCATCTATTTCAAGAAGAAGCTGAGTCAGAGAAAAGCTTCAGTTTAAGCAAGCAATCAATGGTGGAAAAAGTACATAATGGGAATGAACTGTGAAATGTGTGTGTGTGTGTGTGTGAGACAGAGAAAGAGAAAGAGAGAGGGAGAGAGAGAGAGAGAGAGAGAAAGAGAGAGAGCTGGGGTAATTTAGACTAAGTGAAAACACTATCTTGCTGTGCTTCATGGCAAGGTCATAATTCTTGCTTTGTTCAGAGAGAAGTGAACTCATCCACAGGCAGTTCACACGCTCAAGGCTAAAATTTCCCTCTTCCAACTTGTTAGAAGCTTAATAACGTAACCTATAATTATAAATCACAGCTCTCTACACGATTATGTTCCAAAATCACATTTTTTTTTAACATTCCATTATTATATTCCTCATTCAGCTTCGTACAGCTAAACAATGACGCTTAATTCTCTAGAAGAGACTAAATGTAAGAATCTGCTGGAAAAACTGCAGCAAATAAACTCTGCTGATCAGACAGAATAAATGTGATGAGGCACTTCTATTTAGGGTGGTTAGGTCCATCCATTTTAGTGCAGAAAGTGGTCTTGCCAAAAGTAAGTAAATAAATAAATAAATAAATAAATAAACAAGCCTGTCAAATTGAGATTTCAGAACAGCCCTGCCAGACAAGCCCTGCTTCTAAACACTGCAGAGTCCCGTCATGCTCTTTTAAAATGGAAATTAGACAAATAGGGGGTCGGAAACGGTAGTGAGTGCTGTCAGTGAAATCAAAGATAGGAAGGGGAGAGAGAGAGAGAGAGAGAGCGAGAGAGACAGAGAAAGAGAGAGAGAGAGAGCTGGGGTAATTTAGAAGTATATTAGAAGCACAATATGAGGGCTAGTGAGTGATCTGTCTTGCCCTTGTGTTTCATGTAATTGATATGATTGTCCTTTATTTTTTTATTATATTATTCTGTAATTTGAGTCATTTTGTCTTTCTTTTTCTTTACTTATTCTGTATTGCAATAGCTTTATATTGTCCTTAATTTATGTAAATTAACAGAAAGAGAGAGAGAGAGTCTATGTGTATGTGTGTGTGTAGAGGAACTGGAAAAGAATAGAGCTGTATCTCATTTAAACATGACTGAGAGGCTAATGAATGACCTCATCCTCCTCCCCACACCCCTCTCCCTCGTTCACACCGGATGGGTGATGTAAGGAGGAAGGGTGCCCCTCATGCAGGGGAAAAAAGAGAAGGGACACAGAAAGAAACAGAGGCCGAGCACTGAGTTTACACTTAAACATTTTTAAAATGTCATTTAAAAACACGCACCAGAGTATGCCTTTGCAGAATTATGTTTTAGCGACTCTGGGAATGAGAGTGTTCCTGTGGGCATGTGCGTGTGCTTGTATTTAACTGCACACTGTAAAGTGTGTGTGTCTCGGGAGCAGCGTTGAGTTCAGAGTAAGTGTTTGGCCACGGCGTCACCCGTTTCATAGCTGAAAACCATCCAGCCTCAGTACATCAGCTCAGAGCACCTGCTGTCTACAGCGGTGGAGGACGCTCTCATCAACACCACTGCATTACACATCCCAGTTCAGCTCAGTTTAATAAACTGTTTCACAAGAATGCAAAATGTTCTAGTGCATGTTCTAATTTGTAATGCTGTACTGTTACAGTTCTTCTCTCAGGTTTAGTCTTTGCCTTCTCAGTGTGCAGTCTAAATTGCCACTGTTAGGTTCTGCATTGCAAGGAGAGAAGCAATTCACTGCAAATACAAACTTTAGAGATGTTTGAGATGCAAAACATGGTTAGCAGCTAGAAGAGAGTGCTAGAGCAAAACTAGGACACTTTACCTGAGGAGTATGAGATATGAAAGCTAATCTAAAATCATTCTAAGCATGCTGATTCAATTCCAAAATCTTGTGGAAATAAACGTACCTGTGTTTTAACAAATAAAAAATTTTTTTATTCTGTTACACTTAAGCTTTTTTCATCGCATCCTGGCCTACTATTCTACAGAGGAGTCAGTGACTCCATTCACTACTGAATGCACCTGATGTGCTGGTTTTGTCCAGTGTTAGAGAGTCAATTAGGTCATTTTATTGAAGAACATGGCCCTGCACTTCTTGTTCAGTGAGTCTGTGAGTTCCGAGCTTGTGTAAAGCTGCCCTGAGGACTCATCAAGACATGAACAATGAGTCAGCTGAGAGAGAAAGAGACTGCTCTGATAATTCCAACGTGCTGCTAGGAGCCATTTCATCAGTTAGTTCTGGACTCAGAAAGTATGTCTCTGAGCCAAAAGGTGAGAGTTTTTACATAGTGGTGACTGAAATCATCACTAAATACATTAAAACCTAGCAGAGGAGATCAAAAATCACCAGCCTCTAGGACAAGCAGATTTCATATCAGGGGTATCAGCTGTTGATTTGTAGTTGTCTGGCAGACAAATAAAGTCAACAACCAAAGAAAGGAAACAAACCCTTCACTCTACTGACTTTAGCAAAGCAAGATTTCATTTGATATGTAGCCATGTAGCTATGATATGTTGTTATGTATCTAGGTAAAGGTGTAGTTCTTAACCTTTTTGTGAAAGTGATCCATTTTTAAAAATGACACTATTCTATAACACCAGCTCCTTAATAACTGACTCGGTGAGATGGCTAGGTTTGGATAGAGGAGTTGAGGTGGTTCGGTCGTGGCTGAGGAACAAACGCAAACTGTTTTCAACCATGTCTTGCTTTATACTTGTATTTGTTCTTGATATGGAATCACTCCGTGTCTAATCAGCTGTCCAGCGATGATGACTATGAACTAAATTGCTAAGCCCATGTGACTTCTTCCACTCAGGAGGTCATTAGTTATATCACGCTGCAGGCAGGTGGTGTCATTAGGTGAGTACTTTATACACTTGCTTAAACTAAAATGTTTTTCTGTGCCCCTCTCCTACTGTTTCGTGACCCCCTGGTTAAGAGCTATAAATATACCCTCTTCGCTCTGAATCCTGCTACCAGCTTCTTTACACGCACCGGCAGAGCAGTAATCTGCTGCCAGGTATAATTAGTATAACTTTTGTGGAAACACAAAAGAAACCAAGCAAAATAAAATCCAGTGTAAAGTCATCATATAACTCAAAAAGCAGTCACAATGTATTATGCTAACTAGCTAACTACCTTACCAAATTTATTTGATCATGATAGCTAACAATTTTTATTCTAGTCAATTCTTTTCCATGAAAACATACTTTTTGCACTTTCCCCATGAGCTACCTAATAGAGTTGTCATTTGTCCAGCAGTGATGAGGCAGGTTTGCAAAAAATGCCCTTGTGGTTCAGGTTAGTTTGGTGTGTAGTTTGAGAAGTGAAAGCAGATCTGTTCTATACTGAATAAATGAAGCTCCAGGCAGAAACAAACAGAAGCTTCTCTCAGTGACACTCCTATATTACGTGCTAGATGCCATTCATAGCTCTGTCATACATGTTTTTCCCAAAGAAACACAATGACTAAGCTTTTTTTATCCAAGATTAGTTTGGTGGGTTTGACAAATGAATTTTTTACTCTATAACCCCATTCCAGCACATGATCATGAAACTCCATCTTCAGGACCTACTGTGGCTCGAAATGGGTCTGTAAAAGGACTGAAAGGAGCCATATCCAAACACAAACAAGCATTTTCAGTCCGGAAGTCTGTTTAACCAGATCCATTATATCACTTGCCATCTTACACACTTGCCAGGTTATTTTTACAAGTAAGGGAAAAAAATCATCTATTGCACCTTTAATGAACAATGTTCTGCAAACAGTCTGCAAAAAAGGGCTCGGAGAAGGAGCACTAGGTAAGTGATGACAACAATCACTACATGAACACCTAACGTATAATCGCAGAAGTGCAGAGATCTTAAACACACTACTGTGGGTTTTGAAGCTCTGCCCTGGCGGTATGAGGGAGCCCCAGAATACAAGGCCTAATTATGGGCTGCAGAGGAACACACCCATCCGCAGAGCTACTTGACATCATCCGGTCTATTCAAGTGAGTTCTTAACCAACGGGATCTAATGACTTGATCCTGACCCTCACCCTGAGAATATGAGCTCAGAAACTCAATGAGAGGACAGGTTTATGAAAGCAGGTCTAATGAACTGAGGTTATAGTTTGGTGGCCATTTTAGAACAAGTGATCAGATTTGGCACAATAAGAGTGTACACTATCGACTTTAGCCTCTTATTCATTATCAACATCATCCTGGCCTTTGCAGTAAAAGCCTTTTAGAAGCTTGCAACATGCAAAAAATAGTT
Organism: Tachysurus vachellii; assembly: GCF_030014155.1. Taxonomy (NCBI): domain Eukaryota; kingdom Metazoa; phylum Chordata; class Actinopteri; order Siluriformes; family Bagridae; genus Tachysurus; species Tachysurus vachellii. Next base: position 15,540,037 of record NC_083464.1, on the reverse strand, counting down.
TAGTAATATTAAATGCTACAGTCACAAGCATCATATATATTTCACTGAGAGACCTCAGTTTCTGTCTCAGTCACTGGGAATAACTTGAGAATTATAAACATGTATATTCATTCTTCGTGATTTTTGTTGTGTGTGTTAGGTCCTAGTCCTCCATTTTGCTCTCTTGTTGTGGCTGTTTAATTACCCCTTGAGTTTAATAATAATAGAGTAGAGACTACTTTATTAAACACAAGGGGTAATTTTCACACAAACAGTAATTTTCTATTGAAAAGACACAGTCACTTGACTGAAAAAAATGAACACAAAGTCTTGTGTGAAGTGAGCGAGTAAACAGGATGCTCCTGAGTGTTTGCCCACAGGCTTCAGGAGCAGCACCTGTCATGACAGTCAAATTTCCTCTTACTGTGACTGTTCTTAGCTACATTTATTGACAAATTACTGACAAAATTTTATATCCAGCTTGTGGGACAGTATACGTGTACACACACACACACATACACACACACGTTTATATACACATCAGCGACCTTTAGCTGCACTGGAATGGTTCTCGTATTAGACGTCTCACTGCCTCGTGGTACTAATAAACCTCTCTTAAAATACAGTTTGTGAATTCCCCTCTCTCCCTCTAGCCTCAGTATATACAGCCAAGTTGAGGTGGAGCTGCTCAACCACACCACAGTGTTATACACAGAGAGAACATCACGACTCTAGTTATCTGGTCAGCTTTGTGCTCGGCTCTTCAACAGTGAACATTCGAAGACTTCTGCAGGAAGGAATGCGTTAAGTCTGTAATGAACTCTTTGGCAATTTGTGCTGACCCATTAGCTCCTCAGAACTCTCAGTTGGACAACTATAAATAGTTGGAGAAAAGGCATTATTTACATTTACACTATTCACTGTAGCGTGTCACCCAAATGAGGATGGGTTCCCTTCTGAGTCTGGTTCATCTCAAAGTTTCTTTCTTATATCATCTCAGGAAGTTTTTCCTTGCCGCTGTTACCTGAGACTTGCACATTAAGGATAAATGTTAGAGATAAATAGCAATGTACATCTGCAAAGCTGCTCTGGGACATGTTAATTCTTGTCAAATGTCAATTCTAAAAAGCAATATACAAATAAACTGAATTGAAATTGAACTGTCAAATATGATATTTACCTAGCTAAATACCAGTTAACTAGCTAATAACTTGATTATGCTAGCTACCAGTTTTTAGACAGGTCAGTTAGGCTTAATGTCTTGGCTTTTTGTGTAACTGTCACACTGTTGCGGTGGCATAAAAATAGGTACAATTATTGGTTTTTGCTTTTTGGTTGAAACCAAGCAGTAATTCACAACAATTTCTAAAGTGAATTATGAACTGAAGGGATAAAGCAACTACTACCGTTTTACTTTGACCTTCTATTTGTTTCTCCAGCATTATATTGAAGAATGAAGACAACTGTGTATGAATATAATTTATTTAGGCTGATTCTCGCTACCATCCTGCATGTGCATGGAGTTTGTATGTTCTCCCCATGCTTCAGGACTTCCTGGATTCCAGGTTTTCTTTGGTTTCCTCAGGCTCCGAGGTACAAAGACATGCATTGTTAGCTGACTGGCATCTTTAAATTGTCCATAATGTGTGAATGGGTATCTGAGTGTATGATTGTGCCCTGTGGGCTGGATGTACAGGATGTCCAGTGTGTCCCTTTTCTTGTTGATGATCCCCTGATAATCTGCTGATTATTTAATCTATACCTAAATCTCTGTATAAAAAATGTAAGTGTATAAATTGTTTTAGCCTCGTTTGGGGAAGTAGAACTGTTGCTGAAGCCCACAACACATCATTTCTTTTGGCTACAATGTAAAATCAAATTAAAAAATGAAATTTTTACCAGAGCATGCGTCATCCCAATGTAAGAGCATCATTTATATTTCACAAGTAGAAAAACTTGTTGCTTCATGAGATTAAATAATTACAGAATAAATAAATAAATAAATAAATAAATAAATAAGGCAGACTAATGGAGCACAAAAAAAATATTCACAACTGTCCTGCTCTGTAAAAAATAACATCAATCAAACCCATTATCTAATAACTGGCCATTATTTATTTCTCTCTAATGGTACATGAAATTGTGCCATTGAGGCTACAAACAAGTGAAAAGCAAGTCTTTGGTGATGATTTTTGGTTCATTTTCAGAACTCAACTACAGTTCATCTCAAACTGTAATATGAAATCCCAAACTGTAAACTTCTTTAAGCCGATAGTGATAAGTGAGTTTCTGATGTGTGCAAATTGCATTAGACTCAACTGTTCTAGCCTGGTTTCTGTGAATGCAACTCTGAGACAAACTAAAATAAATAGGTATGTGATTGACCCCGAGACACCAGTTAACTCCACTGCAGTCAAAACTATCATTATAGTAGAACAATTGAATTACTAGATAATGTGCATGTTGTGTTTTGAAAGCCAATGTCTGTGAGAGAAGCAAAGTCTGGTGTGAGTGTGAGAGTGAGTGTGTGAGAGTGTGATGGTGCAAGTGTGTGTGTGTGAGAGAGAGCTCAGTGTCTGGCGGAATGTGATTTAAATTCCACTTGGGTGCTAAAGACTAGCAGCATGCTGGTGGTATGATCTTGTCTAAACACACTGTAAACCCTTGCAGCTTTACTGCTACTGCACTTTTCTCAGTCATTCCTCCACCTACTGACATTATTCTTTTGTAAACGGTGATGAAAGAGCAGGAAAAAGACAGAAATTCACACACAAAAAACAGACATGAAGTCAAATGTCCCAATCGTTAGAGATTACAAGGCTTGAGGCTCCATCAAAGTAGCTCCAAGGCAAAATTTGCCTCTCATATTTAGCTAAAGCTTCATAAGATATTAGTCTTTTTCCCCCCCAGATCTGTAAATACTGGTTGAGTTTTGATACCGAGTGGCACATTGTTCCTGAAGTTCTCAGAGTATGCATTGAATTATACTACAACATCCAGTAGCAGTGTTATTTTCACTGAGAGCAATAAACAAAAAGAAACAGAACTGAATGCTAGATGCAGTTCTTCAACACATACGTTTCTTTCCAAAAGTAAGTAGTAAGCACAGTGGGGTATATGCTTACAGAGGGAAATAATCCAGATCAGGTGTGTGATGTGGACAGATGTGAATGGTCTCACCCCATTAACAGAACGTGTCTACTTCCTCTCATAACACTGCCATGAATAGGCTAGACCTTTAAGATGTTGTACTGTTTATTCATTTATAGCATCACCTAAATGAAAATTTTTCATTTAGGTCTTTGTGTACAATAAGGTTAGAACATGTATATTAATATAAACCTATAATTAGTCAGAGCTGTTGTTATAGTAAATTAATTCCCAACATCTGACCAATCAGAATCGAGAATTCGACCAGCACTGTGCTATAAACAGTGATACTGGACAAACATTTTAAGCCAGCAAAGGACTGATACACAAACCACATTAATACTGCACCAAAGTGAGCAAGAACTGCCATGTGTCTTTATTTTTTAATAACTTCCACTTTGCAAGGCCTGTTAGTTGCCTTCAAGTATGCTTGATGTTGGCTGAATAAATGCTCAGTGTGCGCTGGAGCTGAACCAGGCATTTCCTCAAGAGTGACAGAAGGAAGGTGGTAGGAGGCACACAGCATGATGTATAACAGAACCTGATTCCCATCAGGCTGCATCCTTCCCTCAGCATCTTACAATCAGTATGGCCAACCACACACACACACCCACATATGTACACACATACACACACACAGAAGCGTACGCACACACGCACACACACACACACAGTCTTGCGCACACTCAAAGACGCGCACACACACACAGACGCACACACAGTGACATACATACACAAAGACAGACACAATCTTTAGTGAGACAGCATCTTGTACTAATAGAGATCCATCTTCTCAGATAGAAAATCCAACAGTTAAACACATTGGAGTATCTAAATATTTGTGAGGATTAACTGTGAGGTTTATGTGAAAGCCCTATAACCTTAAATAAAGAGGAATGCAAAGCTCAGGAAGATATCACAAAGAAAACTATTTTCATCTAAAGCATCTAGAACTAAATCTAAAGTATACAACTTGACCTCTTAATAAAATTGGAATAAAGTTTAATGAGAGGCATATTGTACATGTTTAAAGATGGGTTTACTTTGTGATTTATCAGTAGTTTTTACATTGTCAGGAGTGATTCTGGGAACAGCCCAAACCACTGTGTTCACTGTTAGCTCATCTGTGACAGAACAACTAACTCAATTCCGACCATCAAAACAGTGTTGGCTCCTGAACGGCAGACCCAATGCCTGATACACTGCATCCACATTGCAGTCAGAGCCTCAGGGTAGCAAAAGAGTGTACAAAGAAAAGCTCAAACAGTGGAGCTCCACACATGTGAAAGCTTTTTGAAGATCCTGCCTAAAACATGAGATTAGCCTCGAGTCATGTTGCTGCAAAATCCCAACACGAAGCTCTCATTAAGGAGGAACACCTTAAGCTGCTGACTATGTGGAAGAAAATGGCATGAAATTTCCTTCTTATTTTATCACCACTGTAACTTGTAGATAATCTGGAAAAAAATTTATTTGCTAGCCAGTGTGCGATGTGTTGCAGAGGACATCGCTCAGGAATGTAGATATGGGAATTTTACTTAAATCCAAAAGAAATACAGGCCAGACTGAGAAAAAGCTTTTTTGAGAACGTCGCTCATCATGTTTCAGGTATGTGGGACAAATCCACACCATAGCAGCTCACAGAGAGGAAACACTGGTCACCACTGTTAGACAAATTCTCTTGAGGAGGAACGAGAAGTGCTGGGGACAGAGATTTCTTAAAGAGAGATATCCATCTGGTTCCAAATGAACTGTTCAGAACAACTAACTTTTACTTCTGTTGAAATTCCCAAAGAAAGACAGTCAGTTCTATAAAACTAATATTACATATATTAAATAATTAATTAACAGGAAGCAAGGTTGATTTGGGTTCATCTGTGGTAAAATGCTACAGACGCTCTACTTGTGATAAATGGTGTTTTTCACAGAAAAAGAACGTCCTCAAATTGTAACTTGTAATGAGTGATATTTTTAAAAACAGGTATAGACGTCTGAAAACATATTTTATCTTAACGATATGGGGTTGTACAATAATGGGCTGGAACTAAAAAGGCTACAACCAACATTTTTTTTACATGTTTATTGCAAAATCAACCCCAACAACAGAAATTAAAAGTACATATGCAACAGAACGGGGAGAAAATGTGACCCAGCTGATTTCACAAGCTGCAGATCTCTTTGGGTTTATACCCACTGCATTCTCTAGAGCAGAGGTCTTCAGGCTTATCCGCAAATGGCTGGTGTGGCTGCAGGCTTTCATTCAGGCCAAATAGGAGGTACTCTTGATGGTTGATTGCAGAACAAGATGAACAGATTAAATCAGGAGAATCAGGTGTGTCTCCTGTTTGGGTGGAATGAAAGCTCTAGATTTCTATGGGCAGAAATGCCTTCTTAAGGACAGAGGTCAGAGAATGGCCAGACTACACTGTGCGGACAGGAAAGCTACTTTATAAGCACTTTTTACAATCATGGTGAGCTGAAAAGCAGCTCAGAACGCACACCACATAGATCCATAAAATCACATCAGGCTCCACTCCTGTCGGCCAAGAGAAGGAATCTTAGCTTACAATGAGCACAGGTTTATTGCTTGGTCTTTTCCCAACATGCCATTTGATTTTATTTGAAGAAACATAAAGCAGCTGAATTGGCAACTCTGAAATCAGACACCACTGAACGGAAAATTGATTCTAGGCCATGTTCCAAGCCAGTCAATATGGTACAGTACTATACAATTTATCTAGTTGTGGTATACTACTTGACAATAACACTTAGTATAGTTTTATGCAAATTAAGATGCAGCCCTAGTTTCTTTCCAAAACTGCAGTCGCCTGAAAATTTGTGAAGCTTGATCAATTGATACTTCTTCTTGCTCCACTCACTGGATATTCAGTAATAGTTTAACCCAGGCAAGAAGGACAAAATTCAGTACAGGTGTACTATCATTTGGCAAGTTTTGGGATGGTTGATGTACTACAGAAGATCTGATTTTCTCACAATAATCATTGGATTGCTGTTATTCAGTCTTAAAATCAATAGCATCCACCCCACTGGTTCCCCAAGCACAAGGAAGGAAGCACTATGTTTTGATGTCACCAGAGAAAGTTCAGATCTAGGGTGAAGGTTAATGCAAACCGAAGATAAGGTACTAGTAAGAGCTCTCCTAAAGAACCTCTACACTAATGTTAACTATCATACTTGACACTAATGTATTCAAAGTGGTCCGCTCCTACGCTGAATAAACAAAAACTCTGCTCCGACGCCATTGCTGTAATCGACTCTATGGTTCTCTGTTTATAGATAACTTAATAGCCCTTACATTAACATCTTTGATAAATCAAGAACCTCACATTAAACTATACATGTATTCACTATGTCAATAAGCACATACATCTTTGCTTAAGGTCAACAGGATCAAACATTGCACTTCAATGCATTCCGTATGTAGAATATGTACATGTATAAGAGTTTGAATTTGTATCACAGTAACATTTTCACAGAGATAAGAATATTGCTCTATGTAATATAACTGCTTACAGAACAAGACTGTGCTGATCTCTAATATTGGACTGAGAAAATACACTCCGATACTTGTGACATGGACAACACGTCATATTGATGGCGAGATGTGCCGTATTTTTACATATTTGGAGGTCAGCATGTTTCGTACATCCACTGGTTCCCGGCTACATCACAAAATCGTGCCTTTAGTGGAGTTGTATTATATGTAAGTAAAAGTGAATAACATGTATTGAAGTATAATGAAGTGTGTAAAGTGTCCTGCGAAGGCACAGCACTTCATTAGGTGTAGATTTCTGCCCCATGCCCCAAAATAATGTTACCCTGGCCGGAATAAAATGATCCAAATGCATTGAGGAATAAAAACATCATACTGTTTTACACATATTTTGATCGCACCACACCTTTGTCTTGTATTAGATCTGATGAACCTCTGAGCTGACACATTTAAAGAACAGCCAGAGCAAAAGTTTTGCTTGCTGGATCTATGAATTCTGTGATTCACCAAAACACACACACACACACACACACATCTGGAACATCTGTGGCTGAACACCAGGGTGCTGAGAACTCAAACGGAAGAGCTTGGTACAAGGCTTTTTCAGCCTTCTGCAACACCCAGAAAGCCAAAGCCGATATCGCGATAAGAATGATGACACGATGTATTTAACCAGCCTCCAGGTCGCAGTGTCGCTGCTGCAGTATACTCTAGCACACAAATGAACAAATCCAGGGCTCCATAACTCACACCACTAGTGTGTAATAAAGGATTAACTCATCACAATTCATCACGTCATCTGTGTTTAAATCGCGGTGTTAATGGCCAGACTAGCTCGACATACCTGTTCTGCCTTCAGTAAGGTTGTGTAATGGCACTTTTCTATGATATGTTGTAACGTGTCGCGCTTTAATCACACCAGGTTTGATGTACTGATGACACACACACATACACACACACACAGAGAGGCGCGCACACAAACACACACACACACACAGTCAGTCTCTCTCGCGCGCACACACAGTCAGTCTCTCTCTCTCTCGCGCGCACACACACAGTCTCGCGCACACACACAGGATGAATCAGAGAGGATACACAGTGTTCTTATCAACGCAACTTTGTTTCCAAATGAAAGAGTACAGTATCGAAGACCTCAGTAAAGCACACGACTCTAAAATAATTAGATTTTACGACGACACTAAGATTAGAACACAGATGCTTTTAACGTGAAACGATTGAACCTCGAACACTTTAGAGCACTTCTGCTAATATGATGAACATTAAACACAAATCGCCACGTGGAGAAGCTGAAATAGACAATATCATATATAACAGCAGGAGCAATCAGAACCTGTAAGACTTACGTGTTTGTGTCTGCACCAGTCCACTGTCCATGTTGCTATGTTGAGATCAGACAGATTGTTAATGTTTTCTCCTGAACTGGATAATCATTCCTCGGTCTATCCAGCCGGCCCCCTTGTCCCCACAGCACAGAAAGAGGGGAGCCAAAAATCTCAGCTGAGGAGTTGGAAAATCTGTCGCGATTTTGCTCGACTGAGAGATTTTTTTTTTAAATAGAGTTGAAAACCAAACACACACACCGCAAGCGCACACAACAGCTGATAGTATGCTTGCGCAGGAAAGGAAAGGTCGCCCAGGAGCCGTAGCCGAAATTTGGACAGTACCAATTGCTGTTCAGAGGGAAGAACTCTCAGTCGTGTGGATTTCTTGGTCGTGATTTTACCTCGTGACACTGTTTATATGCTACATTTACGAATTCACGCACTACAGTGATGACTTATTTTGTTCTGTGACATCAGGACAATTTTTAATCGCGTCTCACCGCTTTGTCCATTTTGAATGATATACCTGCACACCCCTTGAAGTGGACTCTACCCGGGAGCCACACGTTTAAACAGTGTGGGCGCTCAGCTGATTTCAACACCGCTATGTCAGATAGCATGTGTCCTTCTAGTTCTGGGTTAAATAACATTTTATATATATATACATATATATATATATATATATATATAAATATATAATTGCATGATCATTAAGTAAACAGTTGACATTTAAAAGTGATTGAATATGCAGCTTTACAATAGAAATACATTTAAAATGAAATTAATCACACTTATAATAAAAAAAAACACTTACTGTCCAATGACTCATATTCTTGTCATGTAGGTTGCAAATATATATATATATATATATATATATATATATATATATATATATATATATATATATATAAATATATACCTGTGTATGTATATGTATATATATATATTTTATATATATATAATATATATTTATATTCAAAAAAATAATCAGCATAATTGAATAATCATATAATTGAATTATAGCATGTAGCCAAGAAGGTCTTCTACTTTTCACAGCTATCTTCACAGTTCAAGCTGTGTGTTAATATGAAGATTGACCTCTTATATCACTCGAAATCTGGACTGTGTAGTTTATTTGCTAGTTGTATGTACAGCAGCCGCGAAACATTCAGAAAAGCAAAAATGTTCAAACTAATTCAACTAAACCATGACACTCTTTCACCTGTAAAACACAACAGAAACAGACATGGATGCGATTTGATGAGGGGGAGGCAAATGGCACGCATGAAAGGCGACACACCGTCCCGCCAAAGACCCAGTGGGGCTCCTTTGTGCAGCTGTTGGCCAGTGATGAGACACAAACCCCAAAAGCCACCTGTCACTGCAACTGGACACAGAAGAGGATGTATGAAGGGGGATGGGGACAAGGACACTCTGGACAAGTGAAAGTGGTGCAGCAGAGACAAGCAAAGACATTTTGAGTTGTTACTTTTGAAAATAAAGTGAAAAATTCATTTTCACAATCAAATGCAGAACTAGCAGGCCATTTAAATTTCATTCCATGCATTAACAGTGGAAAAGAATAATCTAAATGGTTGAATAGTCTAAACCTAAGGAATTTAAATTTAATGTTTAAAGTATGTAAATGAAATCAGTCTTAAATGTGATTGCTATCTAATCCATGAGCTTTATTTTAATCATATCAGTTGTGCACAGCATGCACCCTATAGCGTATGATGATATAATGATAGTATGTAAAGGCTGGTATACAGTCATAGAAGTGTTATACATATGATATTATAGTCTAATTAAAATGGCAGCTATCCATCCATCCAGTTTCTGTACCATTGATCCTACACAGGAGCCTAGAGTCTATACTCGTCACAAAACAGTGAACAACCTGGACAGGATGCCAACCCATGACAGGACACTCATACACACTTACACATCTATTCACACACTATGAAGAATTTAGTGATGCAGATCACCCGACAACTTATGTCTTTGGACTGGGGAGGAAACCCTCGAAGCACAGGGAGAACATACAAACATGGAAAAATAAGCCTATATTGTATATTTCTTCACAGTAAATGAGTAGTTTTAAGTTTTGAAACTGCATCATGACAACAATCTCTCATAGTTACATAATCAGATAATCTGTGAAATTTTGTATTGCTTTTATAATGACAAAAATAATTACATTCCAGCTGCATTTTGTATTCACAAAATTTAATTAAATCAGGCTTTGATTTTCACTGGCACTAAATATTAGCTTGAAATTCCGTTGGATTGTGGATGAAACTGTCCACTGATAAGCTAACTATATGATTTTCCAGTTAGTGCCTCACACAAAAAAGATCAGAAGGGATCATTAGCAAGCGTGAAAACAGCAACACAGAGCTTGTCTGAAGTCACTGATGAAAGGACATGGAAGAAAGATGCTAAAAGACAGGAAGAAGTTGTTAAGTGTCCCACCACACAGAAAAAGCATCTCCCTCTCTCTGGGTTTGTACGCAGCACACCTCTCACCATCTTTCTCATATTCCCTCATTCGAGTACAGTTATGCACAAAGTAAACACATGCATCCATTCACAAAGACAACTCAAATTGATTTGTGGGTAATCAGAGTGAACACTACAGGCCCGAAGCTGAATAGAGTCGGGCTCGAGGTAAACAGCACACACAATAGAGCATGATGTAATCACATGAGCAGTGGAGCAGCCAGCAGAGAACGGCACACTGTACATAAAAGAGTATCTTGAAAACCTGAAAACACCCCCCACTACTGTCACTGACCATTTTTCAAAAGCTAAGTTTCATTGTAATGTAAATAAAACTGAAAAGGGAATAAAGGCTTCTGAATGTCTTAAAAATGTGGAATTGTGTCGTTTATTCACTAAAACGATGTGATGGGATTCTAAAGATAACACCCAAAGATCAATGGAAAGACCATTTCAAATACTTAAAAAAAGCTAATTAGGGGTCATTTGTGATATAAGGATAGCAGTTTTAAAGTCAGTCTATACAGCAAAATAAACTTGAGCTTAAACATTGATGTAAAGCTCAGGTTTATCATGGGATTTGCTAAAGAGAACATAATTATTGTGTCATTGAGTTTAAGGGTCACTTTACTGAATAACCAGGGTCATCTGTAGCCCCTTAATCAAATCACAATGACCAAGAAGAGTATGTATTAGAAATGAACTCTAGTAGATTTATGTTAAGGTGTACAAAACCAAAATTCCTCAGGTTTAATCAGATATACATGTGAAGAGAATGTGAATACATTTGAGACATATTTGTTGAGAAACAATTTGACGACACAGATAAACCCCTAGACAGAAAACAGGCACTAGCTCTATTACACCAAAGAGTGATAACAAATATATATAATTGTACCTTTTGAATTGGTGCACACATGCTGAATATCTGTATACTGGGATTTTCAATTCTTACATCTACCTAGAGGCTTCACAATTTTATATAGTACAGAATGCAAAAAGAACAATAAATAATTGATTTTGTCATTCAGTAAATTTCACAATTCTAGACGTTAAAACCAAACCATTTTGTGCCTGGGTTACAATTCAACTCAAAACAATGAGTTTCATACTACTCAGAGGCACACATGCACACACTTTTGATGTACCATACAAGTTGTATTTGAGGCCCAATGCAGACCCTGAACACCTCCCTCTACTCCACTGTCGTGTGCACAGGCTCCTTCCCCCCTCCGGCATACTATCCTCCCCTTCTATTCTCTTTCATTACCATGATAAATGGAGGGCTGGGTAGACAGAGAGGGAAAAGAGAGGGAAAAGGTTTAAAAGAACACCCCCCCCCACACACACACACACACACACACACACACACTCACACATCCTCAGCAACCAGTGAATGCTTACAAACATTCCCCCAATCCCAATGAAATGTTCTATTTCAGTTTAGCATGAGGCCTCCTGAGAGGAATTATGACAGCTCGATGAGAGATCAGACATGCTATTTGCAGCAGTTCCTCTTCAGGAATGGTTAAGCAGCTTGAGCATGAAATGAAGCCTTTCAGTTAAAGAACTTGACCACTTGTATGTGACACAGTCAGGCTGCAGGCTGAAGCTGCACGTGAATAGAGAGCCATGAAGGCCGGCTGTTATTTGACGTTAAATAGATGGATGAGTGGCTGCAGGACACACACACAAGCTCAGTGGGTTAAGAACACACTGGGTGAAAAAAGGTCAGAGATCAGTTCTGCGTGGCTGCTTTCGAGTGCTCACTTTCTCTTTGCTAAGAGACAAACTGCTAATAACACACATGTACTGTAGATACTCTTAAAAGCTAGCTTTCTGTTGCACACACAGGAAAAAATCAATGTTGTGCCTGACAGTATAGCAAAATCCAAAATGTAATTTTTGTGTACACAAAACACGCAGGCTAATGTGACAAAGCAGGCCAACGTGTGGAATGCTGACAGCAGCACACAACTGACTGGAACACAGTTCCATTACACACAAATCCTGGGGTCCCATGTGGACGTTGTGAAGTGAAGCATGCTGAAACTTTGAAACTCTCAGGCAGTGACAGGATCTTTAACTTCATCTTATCATATCCACTTGCCAAATGGCATTCAGGTCATCAGATACTGCTTCCCAGAGATACTGCTTCCCATTACTGAGCCATCATATGTTTCATCACTGGTGAAACCTGATTTAAAACGAGAACCCTAACACTCACCACCAGTTCTATTAGTCAAAATAATGAGCACTGACCAAGAAAACACTCACTCTCTCTCTCACACACAACACAAAATGAGGTTAACTAAGACTTACTTGTCTATCAGGAGGTATACTCAAACAAAACCAAATGAAATTATATTAATTAGTATTACTACAGTAACAATATTAGCCAAGCACATAGCCAAGCAATGAAATCAGAAGAATACATTTATAATTCTCACAGATATCATTCTCATAATGTGTTCACAGCAAAGGTTTTAACACCATTACACCATGCTACATTAGATCCTCAGGCCCCTAAAGGGGAAATCCTCTTCCTACAGAACCCCTTTGAATGAAATTCACACTATTCCTAACTTAAAGAGTTAGATACACCCCCAGTCAAAGCTAGCAAAGGGATGGCTTATAGCATAAGCTGTGTCCACAGCAAGCGGTCCAAAAAGACATGAGAGAAACAATACTTGGTTATCCAAGCAGGTCAGTCATGCTAAGCAGCATTTAACAACAATTTCCATGCCAATGGTGTATGGACTATCATCAGATTTCCACAAGAAAAAAAATGGAATTTAAACCCTTTTCAGCTTTACAAACTGCTTTAAATGATTTGCATTATTGCCAAACTGTGATCGGCTCAGTTATACACAGGAGAGATCATTAAATGTTTCCAAAGGATCCAAAGGTCTTTAAGTCTGTGTTTTACCACCCCAGCTAAACCCTTCCACACGTCCCAGGTCAGAAATTATAAATCCTTTCTAAGCATACAAAGCCTGAATATATCTAAACATGCAGCATAGCAGTAGACTCGTCGCTACAGGACTACAAAGGCCTTTTCTACTAAAACAAAACAGAATTAAAACACCAAGCGGCTAAATGACAAGATAGAAAAATGCGCAAACATTGCATATGCAACAAAACTAACACAAGCAATCGGCCATTACACAATACAAATACAACCAGATTCTGTAGATTCCAACAGTATATGGATGAGCACTCTGTGACCAAAAAATTGAATCATTTTTATGAACCACCATTTTGCTCATTTGCTGTGTTCCATTTTCTTTTACTCTGAACTGGTAATATATTTATTTATTCTAAGTACCAGAATTGTTCAAATACACACTGTAGTTTTTGAGATATACTCATTTTGAATTGAGCATGTCGTTTTTAAGCAAGAAGCTCAAAAACAGGCCTCGGGTTAAACAGGTTGAATGTTTAATGCTTTTCAATCCTCAGATTCTGGAATTAGAGAACAAAATCATCAATGCTGTCTTATATCAAGCAGGACAAAGCCGCCATCATTATAGCGCCTGTTAGACTTGTCATGCCAAACAGACCGCCTGTAATAAGAGAGCACTGACTCAGCTGCCAAGCCCAGACACCAACACATTCCTGCAGGTACACCTTCATTATGTCTCATTTCTATTCCATCATATGACACTCATAACCAAGCCCATATCCTTCTCTTCCTGGCATGTGGTAAAACACCTCCTCACAGACAGTCAGCTGAGTTATATCACTGATGGATAAAGTCTAAAGCCAGCACTGAGTGGACACTGCAGTCCACAGACGTGAAAGCCTTACTCTCCTGACTCTGTAACTCAGTGTGTGTGTGTGTGAGAGAGAGAGAGAGAGAGAGAGAGAGAGAGAGAGAGAGAGAGAGAGAGTGGAATTAACTCACTGTAAACACAATGGCAGGGGAAAAGTAATCTGGATCCAACAGGCACCATTATTAAGGCCATATACTTTAAACCAGCAGAATTGGACTGTGTTGCATTGCCCCCTCACCTGGTGGATTCTTGTAATTACACATTGCAAATGGTTAAAAATATATATACAGTTACAAATCAATTTAAAAACGAAAGAAAATAAGAAGAACCTAAGAACATTATGTAATGTCCATAATCCAGACTTCTTCCTGGTGTCTCTCCTCATTTCTTTCAAGAACCGACATGCATGTACGAGTCCACTGTCCCAACATGTCTCCTGTCATGTAACAATCAATGAGATGAATTAGTAAAGGAAATTTCAGTGACTATACTACAGTTTAATCCTTACAAGTGGACGTGCAGGAACACAAAACACAGAGGTTACACACTTACACACACAAGGAGTGATGGTGGTGGTGGTGGTGGCTGGGAACACAGAAAAAAGACCCAGCTGTTGCTACGGTGAAGTCAACAGTATGAAAACATGAAGGATAGTCAGACTGTTCAGAGCTGCATCACTTCTAACACACCGGCCTGACTGATGTCAAGTTAGGAAATTATCTGAAATATTTGGCGCACACATGCAACCCATCATCACATGATATTTTTACACTGTGTACCAAAATAAAAATGACCACAAGCAAATCCATGGTTTTCTTTACACGGTCTAGTCTTCTGCACTGCTATTCTTAGAAATATTAAAGTTTTATCACGACCACAATGTATCAAGGTCATTCAGTAACATCAGTGTAGGAGCTCAACTGTTGGCTCATTTCTCTCACTGAATTGTACAGCTGTAAATCTGCATAAAGCAAGGTTCATGTAGGCAATTTGTCAAGGATGGTGTGGAAGATCTCAAGTTTCATACACAGGTCTCTGACCTCAACCCCATTAAACACCTGAGATGAACCACAACATTGACTACATGCCCCACTTCATTCATGCTTTTGAGGCTGAAAAACCAATTCTCCACAGTCACGCTTCGAAATCTATTGGAAAGCCTTCCTGAAAGAATGGAGGTTATTATAACAGCAAACAAGGACTAAATCTGGAATTAGATGTGTAATGGTTAGATGCTCACAAACACTTGGCTTTATAGGGTATAATTAATATAATAGGCTGCCCAAATTAAACATACAAGTGACATTTATTGTAGAGATTTTAGAGCTCAGCCATGTTTCCACAGGTTAGATATCTCCATACGTTTTGACTTTCAGATCAAGTTATAAATTAATATTTATCACAACTTTGAGGCTTCCTGGTGGTCTAACACTGAGGGGTTAACTAGTTCAGAACAAATTGGCATCTGGAACTGAAAGGACAATATTATGTATTTATGTTTTTGTTTTGTTTTTTAAATTAGCATACAGTCTTCTGGCATTTTTTACTCTGCTAAAAATTTAATCAAGTGAAGCTTAATCTTTAAAAAATAAATAAATTATACTTAACATTAATAAACTTTAAAAAAAAATAAATAATAAAAATTAAAAAGGCAGATTCAAGAATGCTCACAAAAGTACCATTACAGTGAACCATGCATATGAATAGTGTATAGTATATAGTGCATGAAAAGTGAGTGCATTTAGTGTGTTACTTCTCACTCGAGACTCCGACACATGGTATCTTAAATCGAAGCAGATTAAATATAGGTGGTGCAATGGGTAGCACCGCAGCCTCCCAGCTCCAGGGTCTGATCCTGAGCTCCAGGGTCTAAACCTGAGCTCAGGTTACGACTGTGACTGCATTTCTGTCCCTTCATGTACGCCTACAAAAAAAAAAAAAAAACACATGCCAGTAGGCAGACAGCCTAAGATAAACTGCCCTAGTGGTGTGTGTGTTGTGCCATCCAGGACTTCTCTGCAGCTCACACCCAATGTGCCCAGGATAGTCTCTGAATACACTGCAGCCTGACAATAATAAAATGATGATTTAGCAAGAGTAAAATCCAAATACACATAATTAATGACTCAGGATTTGTTGAAACAGTCACGTTTTAATGTCCATTATTCTGTAGTGACGTTAACTTATAGTTCAATGGGTTCAAGCTCATTTTCATTAAACAAGCACCATAACCAGATGGTTATGTCTAAATCTGAAGAATCCATGAAATAACTGAAGTACACTTCAGTAACAAACAGACATGGTTTAGAAAAAATAAAAATCACAGTACAAGTACACAAAGTTTCCAGAGAAACAAAACTTTTTAAACAGTTCACAGTTTTTCACCCGTTTAAGGCAAACAAATTGCTTCTGAAGATGGAGGTGAAAACACTTGGCATTCAGCAAATCCCGTGTATACCAATACACACAACAAAAACGAAAGGAAATACAGCGGCTGCTATGCTGTGGGGACTTTTGCTGGCATGCATTGAGTCTACTAAATATAGTCACTGCTAAATAATACAAAGTTGGTCTGTTTGATCAGCTTTATCCTAAGATGAAGCATTTCTACATCCTGATTGGAGAGGACTTTGCCAGAATGATTATGTCCAAGGGATCACTGAATAGTTCACTAAATATGAAAATGATCTGCTTCACAGTCATTAGATCTCAATCCAACTATAGTGTTATGGGAGGTTTTTGGTACTAGCCATATAAACTGGTGCTCTCCAGCACCATCATCAAAATACCACCTGAGAGAATATCTTGGAAGCATGTTGTTTATCTGTCCATTGCATCTCCAGAAACTTACACCAAGACACATTAAGTGTTATGGCAGCTTGTTTTGACCTGATGCCTTACTAAGTCACTGGTGTTTTCCCTTTCATTTGTCACCATTATGTACATCTAAAATCTTTGTAACTATATATAATATAGTTACATATACACCTGCTATTATTATTTAAAAAAAAAAAAAAAAAGGTTTTCTATGGCTTCTTTAAATAGTTATGCTCCTTAAAGGAATCAGGGAACACTAGTAGGGTTCTGCATAGAATGTTAAAAGATGAACAAACTAAAAACCCTTGCTGGCCCAAAATAAACCCCTTTCTCACTTACACATATGCAAAAACACACTGTGCAAACATGAAAATACATAGAGAAACGAAAATAAAGTGAATAAGTAGATCATAAATTTAAAAAGAGACAGCAATTTCAAGACCGTTGATCATCTTCCCCAGTGAAACTAAATAAATAAATCAAAGCCCACACGTTGCCAGACAGAAAAATGTTCAAAGCTCACTGAGCTCATATGATTCGCAATCCCCAGAGTGGTGAGTTAGAGTACGGTTTCTTCACTGTCCTCCGTGACCACGCTCAGGTGACTCTTCCTTTGTGTAGAAATGGCTCTCCAAAGACGACACACCGTCCCACCTCTGTGATCACACACCCAAATGGGATTTCAGAATAAAATCAGTACATCGTTTTACAGAGCTTCAAGACCTCATACACACAGGGATGGACAAAAAGATTCTACCAGAATAGTAGTAGGAAAAAATCCTACTTGCTTTTTCAAAACAACCTGTATGTATAACCTTGGTGCAAGCCTGTATGCATGGTGTGATGCACACTGCCCAATTTTTGCTAGGTAAATTAGTTGTAAATGGGTATGTGGAAATAATGTCACCTTGTAGTTAAACACACCGAGATAAAGTAAAGATGCTAGGCAAGCTCCAACAGAATTTTTAAATGTGATGTGGGAAAGAACAGCACTTAGCATAGCTGAAAGGATGGCCAACATCTTGCTGACTTGCTTGACATGCTACATTAGAAATGTAGTAAACTAGTTAGATAGTTAGTTAGTACTACATTAGAAATTTAGTTAGTTAGTCCTACATTAGAAAATACTGGGCAGCACAATAGAACTTTTACTTGCCCTGTTGACTCAATTACAATGTATAAATTTGTGATTTGTCCACCCCTTGGCACAGTTAATGAAATAAGGCTGCGTTTGAACAAATGCTTACTTGATGCCACAGTACTTGAGGTCATCTTTGGAGGCCATATGGAGCAGGATGTCTAGCGTAAAGCAATGATTCACGAGCTGGACAAGAAAATTTCAGGTTTTTTCACACGTTAATAATGGGATGTGTAAGATTCTCTGCATGTCAGTGACGGTTAAAGTGTAAGACAGACACACTCACTGTGTTTATGGTGTGTTCATCCACTGGGACAGCCTTCAGCCAGCGCACCATGGCCAGGGTCTGAACATTATGGCAGGCAGTCTTATTATCTGTAAGGGATAACAGCATGTCCAAACATGTTAGACATCTTTTTTACAAATGATTTATGCTGACATTGAGAGCGATAGAGAGAGAGAGAGAGAGAGAGAGATACAGGGGTGAGAGAAAATGA
Source organism: Tachysurus vachellii (assembly GCF_030014155.1). Lineage (NCBI taxonomy): Eukaryota > Metazoa > Chordata > Actinopteri > Siluriformes > Bagridae > Tachysurus > Tachysurus vachellii. The sequence goes on along the minus strand of NC_083464.1, from coordinate 15,521,321 downwards.
GGTGGGAGAGCAAAAGAGACAGGAAGAGAATGAGAGTAAGACAGAGAGAGAGCAAGAAACCACCCAGATGTTCCCCTTAACATCTTAACGTTCATAGAGTCAAATCAACATGTCTGTTCACAGCAGCAGCAGTAAAACAAAGCAGCACTGCTTTTCTTTTAAGTGGGTTGATGACTTGCACTGTATATAGGTGCAGGTCAAGAGATTCAGTTAAATTCACAACATCCATCAGAATGAAGAACAATTGTGATGTCAGTGACTATGGCATGGTTGTTAGTACCAGATGGACTGGTCACACAACATCTCACAACAATGATGTTTTTTTTGCATTCCCACAAGATCACCAATTTCTGAAAAACTAAAAGCAGCCAAACTGGTACTAGCAACCATGCCATGGTTAAAGTCAGAGATCACACTTTCCCCCAATTTTGATGTGAACATTAATTAAAGCTCCTGACCTACATTATACTTTAATGATTATTTGATTTGAGTTTATGCAGTGTGCTGCAGTCACATGATTGGATCACTTAAATAGGCATGTGTTCCTAATAAAGTGACCAGCCAGTATACAGACATATTTGCTAGTCTAGAACACCGACTAAATGGTTCATTGTACTGAGAAGGTGAATAGACATCCTTCATTATGAACGCTGAATGCAGCAGTAAACCCTACAGGAATCGGTTAACATCTACACACAATCAAACTTTGTATACTTTGTATATGTGTATGGACACCGAGCATGACTGTCAAACATTTATAATTATTCTCCATTAAAAACAGCCACATGCTCAAAACCCAACACCAAATCACTTCCAAGTGTGTCCCTACATTCATTTAGAAATTTATGGAGAATCAGAATAGAACATTTCTATAGAAGTGATTTCTGCAGTTATTTTACTGGCATAACAAGTCCAAAATCATTATCAAGGTGTGGCTGATGACTAATGTAATATCCCACATTATCCATAGTTATACACATCAGGTTTGCAGACATGCGTCAGCACGCAAGTACAATCCAGCTGTACACCATTTCTTCGTCACACCTTTCATACGATTATAATAGGTTTTTGTTACATGCAGACAGACTATTAACTACTTAATTAATCTATAAGGTTTAAAGTAAAAGCTGCTTAATAACTTAATGTTTTCAAAGGAAGAAATGGGAAAAAGACTGGAGCCACAAGTGAATATATTTACCACTGCTTTCTGGTGTAGTCTTAAACTTCAGCGTGTCAATTGCTCCTTGTACATTATGCAGCGAGTTCGTTAGGAGTTCTTGGTACTCCTTCTCCTTCTCATTTAGCTGATCCAGCAACCTGGGAATCAAAAGTAATGCATGGTGGTAAAGTATCTGTTAGTCTATAATTACCCAGAGCCCTGTCTGACATTTAGAAACTTGCTCTCGATCTCTAGCTAACACAAATGCTAATCAGCTTAGAAATACGATTACGTCTACGATTACGAAATTTGATTACATGATATTTGAGCAGCACTAATGAGCAAGTGGCATTTGTGATGTACTGTACATCCATTTTAAATTTACATTATGGTCAACTATAGAAATCATCATCATTTTTCGTCAGTGTAGTTCTGAGTAAAATAGCCTGCTCACTTGAATTGAATGGCTTTAATCTAAGCTTGTGCAACTTTTTCCACTCTGTCACATTAAATCTTTTTTTCTATTAAAAATCAAATGTGTGACCTCAAATTAAGGGAACAAAATCAGCAAGGTGGATACCTCCTGGTCTCCTTGCATAAAAATATGAATTCCTGGGCGAGAGGGCTACAGCTGGTGGTGAGGCCGTTGGGCAGCCTGGCACTGATGCTCTCTGTTGTGTGCTGCTGGTGTTCCTGAGATAAGCCATTAGTCTTGTTGTGTGACTCTGCACTTGGTTTCACTGCCAGCTGGTCTGTTTCAGGACAACTCTCCTCCACCTCGAACGATGACTGGAGCTGTAGCTTGAGCTCTGAAATACATGCAGTAAGGTGTAAGAGAGCTGCTGGACATTATGGCAAATGTAGTGATGACTTATGGCCTTTTGTAGGACTGTGAAACTTACCTGGCAGAAGCACAGTAATGGCATCTTGCACAGCCTGTCTGAGCAGGTTATCCAGAGCAAACATCCAGTGAGGTTTCACTTGTTGTTGCCGTAGCACCTTCTTCACCTATATTAAACATGACGGGGAATTTAGTAATACAACATTTACATTTCGTACAAGAGTAAATAAACAGTGGTTGGGATCTACACAACAGCAATCACTGCATATGGACCGTCACGTACAGCGTCCTGGAAGCTGAAGAGTGCCGCCTGCAGGCTGCTGAGAGGAACTGCACCATCATGAAGGCTAAAGCGCAACTTCAGGAGTCGGTTAGTCAGCTGCTTCCTGTCTGGAGAGCGGATGTTTTCTCGCAGACAACCAATCAGCTGCTTGATGTGCTCAGAGCTGATGCAGGGCTCTTCAGTCTACAGGACATAAGGAAACAGCTAGAGTTTTTAGAGAAACCATTCAGAACCTTCACTTCCCTTCCATTTCATTTGACATAAGGGGCAAAACTACACATGCTACCAAAGGCTGCAGGTGTACATATGTATACCTGTGGCAGTGATTCATTTATATTGTCCAGGACTTGACTGATATAATCAGTAAGGACTCGGTGCAGAGTGCTTCTCCTCTCACTGTCTTTCCTGAGCAGGAAGAGTCCAAGATGCTCTCCTGACACAGCAGGACTCATCATGTCCCCCTGTTGTCCCTCTGGTGTCCTGTCACACATGCGCACGCACACACGCTCAGAAACACACACTTGTGCAAAGTCCTACCAAGCCTCATTACGTAATTTAAAAGATGTTTGTTGGTGCTCTAACTCACAGCAGGAAATTGTTGGTGCAGGGAGGGCTCTCTGAAATGTCATTTTCTCGGAGGCAATGGATAGTTTTACTCAGATTGAAAGAACTAGACAGTTCTGTCCTGTCACTGTCCACGTCCTCCACATACACAGTTATGGGTACAGACATGCTCCTCTGGTATTCTCCTGATAGCAAATTAGAAAAGCAGAATTTCAGTCTCTTTTACCAAGATTTGTTTGCTGATTTTTTTTTTTTTATTTACTTCTTACTGGGCTGTTTACATGGCTTTGATTTAGATTTTATAATTGGCTATAGGTAATAATTCCATTCATTAGAAATTTTACTCAAAAAACCCTCAAATTTATTTTTATTTCAATTTGAATTTGCATATGTAATTAAATCAAACTAAATTGTATTACCAATGACACAAATACATGAAAGTACCCATCTTTTGGATTTATACTGCTGTAGTATTGTCCAAGTACACAAGGATATCTTGTGCAGAGTGTCTCAGTGCTGCCTACCATCATACGCTGTATTTAACACTAACACGTCCTTTAAGGTGCAGGAAATAAAAACTGAATGCAGGTCTAGTGTGGATATCACACAATCAAAGAAAATGGGTAGTCAACTTGAAGTACAATCTCTTTCAGCCCTTACAATATTAATCACATTATTATTGTTGTTTGTTTAATCATCATCTTACATGGATTTGCACATGTAATGCTACATGAAGACTAATATACGAGTATGCATGTTGGGACCATTCTAATGACAGTTAAAAAGATATCTGTTGGAAAAACAGCTTCTACAAGCACATTATTGCTCTAGGTACTGTGCTATAAGGTGACCTGCTAAATATAAATATAAGGAATGCACTTAAAAAAAAAACAATACTTCAAAAAAAGTATTGTATTATTGCTTGTTTTTCCACATCCAGGGATGACACTCCACAGACACAACTCAACAGAAATGCCTGACATGTAGCACCAAAGCTACACACCATGCACTGCTGAGATTTTGGAGGCGTTGAAGACATCAACCATTCTGTGTGCTTCTGTTCACTATGCTTACCATACACCCTTCTCTGCATCACAAAACATGCCTTTAAGCCCAAGTATAAATCAGTGTCAATGGTTCTAAAGTTATGCTGGCTTACCGGGGGAACTGGGATCTGTCTCAGCTAAGCTGGTCAGAGGCTTGCTCCTCTTCTTGGTGCTGCTCTTAAGGAAAGTATCCTTCAGCAGATCAGATGCGATGGCCCTCTTGTCAGGATTGGGCTCAAAGCAGCGCATGATGAAGGATTTAGCATCCTCGGACATGCACTGTGGTACAGTGGGGTGGATCTTAAACATGCCGACCTGTGACAGAAGTTTGCTTTAGCATAATGTATATTACAGCAATGTAACAAGTGCGTATATAGAAATACTCTGAGTTAGAGAAATGACAAATATTCGATCTTACGATGGAGGATAGCAATATGACAAAATTGTAAAAGTATTTTAAATTTTGCCCGGTATTATTGTTAGAGGTTTTTATAGCAGATTGGATTATTTGCTGAACAAACTTTATATTAGAAAGCATTAGCCAAATGTACTGTAATTATTACCAAATTACCATATACTAGACCATACTGACTAACATTCCTTAAGACTCCTGGATAGGCTAGGTCATGGTCTGACTTAGTTACTTCTAGTTATGATGGGGTCATTAGAACACAAGAATTTGTCTCCAATTGTGGTAGCACCTTGAACATTGCAGCCTGTGGGCTGCCCAGCTCATGGAAAGGGGGTTTCCCAGTGGCCATCTCTATAATGGTGCAGCCTAAAGACCAGATATCTGCTGGTTTCCCATAACCCCGTGGGCCCTGGTCTATAATCTCTGGAGCCATGTACTGCAGAGTGCCTACACACAAGTGATGAAATACAAAAAGGTTTTTAAAAAGTTTGTAATGTAATATTAAAAATGCATTTGAACAGCCACATCTGCATATGACAAGACTTATAGCTCATAAACACACAGTCATAAGCCAGATAAATGTCTGGCATAAAGGTGTGTGTGTAGACTGGGTCAAATGTATGTTAGAAGCATTAATAATTATGTTAAAGGAAAGTAAGGAAGGTGTGTGCGTCAAATTAATGTGACTTTGTTTTCATACAACAAATTACCCACTCCCGCAACACACACACACACACACACACACACTAAAACAAGTGTGTGAAAGGTGTGTGAATGCAAAGTCTCTGAAAGGTCACCTGTAAAGGTTTCTGTACACGGGTTGATTCCTGCTAATCTTTTAGATGTTCCAAAATCAGAAATCTTCAGTACTCCACTGTATGTGTTGATCAGAACATTATCACCCTGGTGGAAGGAGTAAAGCAAAGAGAATGCTGACATACTGAAATATCTAATAGGTCACGTTGATGAACACACTCTTTCAGCAACCTAAATGTACCTTGATATCTCTGTGAACTATCTGGTTATCATGGAGGTATTTCAGTCCTTCTAGAATCTGCTTGGTGTAGAAGACAATGGTGGGTTCATTATCTTTAAGAGGTCCCCACTTTGACCTTAAGAGCGAAGACAAACTTCCTGTAAGAAATAATGAAATATAGTCTCATTTTTTTAGCTGCCATAGTTACAGCTGTGTGCTCATGTGCGCACATGTGTTACTGTAAGACATTCTCAGTATTCCAAAGAACAATGTGCCAAAGGCACTTCCTGGTTGACAGAAATCCTGCCACTCATAAAAAGGAAACACACACAGATTCTGGGTGGCAATAAAAGTCAGGTTTTGCACACGCAATGTTGGGTGACGTGGCTATTCGAGAGAACAGGGTGGAGCAGCTTTACCTCCTGGGACCTCCTCCATGAAAATCTTGATGAAGCCACCCTCACTGACGGAGCCCAAGTACTGCACAATGTTGCGATGCTTCAGTCTCTTGTGCAAGGCGATCTCTTCATGGAGAGGTTGAGAGTAACTGGGAATTACAAAACAGACATAAGTGTGTAGAAGAAAATTAATTATTGTGTGTATTTGTTAGTCTTTCATGCAACATGAAAGAAAAAAAAATCTAAAACAGGCTTCAAGCCTTCATGCAGGAAATGCTGAAGCTCTTGGGAACAAAAGGTCAAATAGTTTTCCAGTTAAACAGAACTGAGTCAACACTGCTAAAAAAAACATGCACACTATTTTAGTATGCTACAAGATAAAATGTCAAAAACAGAAAATTAAATGGAAAAACTCCATACGTGCTGTCTCTCTCTGGAATCTCCTTGATAGCGATGCGTACTTGATTGCTCAAGTCTCGTCCAGCATACACCACTCCATAGGTTCCTTTCCCCAGCACCACTTTCTCCCCATTCTCTCCTTTCTCGTACATGTACTGGGAGAAATACAGCATCAGAGATTAAATGCAAGCTGCTATTTTTGTCTACAGTCACATGGTGTTGAGCAGAGAATGGAAATTTGTCACGGGTGCTGTGAGTGGTCAGAGAGTTAAATTTAATCTTTGGGATCCTGTGATTTAATAGAACAATAAATAAATGTTAGCCAACAATTAGTCAATTCATCATTAATCAAGGAATAATGCATACCAGACTGTGCTGGGTGTTGTTATTATATTATCATCATGACATTATTCTGCTTATACAATTGCTCATTTTAATCTATTAATGGCAGACATAAGTTGCTTTTACTTATTTTTTGTTACACATAATGCTATGGAACATAAAGTCTGTTACTGCTTCTGTTATTACATGGGCTATATATGTTTGTCCCCTCTCCAGACTCCCTTTTTCCTCTTACTCTCTCTTTCTTGAAGTTAATAAGACAATACTAGTAGATCTCATTTGCTTCTGCTGCCAACAACAAACAGCAAGGAAACTTTTGAGGAGAACCTGCTAGACATTTTATCCTGCTGTGACATTGAGCTTGTTTAACCAAAAAAAAAAAAAGAAATGGTTATCTATTTAAAAAAATCTAATCAGTCCATTTGCTGGTTACAATGTTGACTTTATATAATTCATACAAACATTAAACCACTTGGAAAATCATGCTAGCAACAGAGAAACTATTGTAGACTCCTCCATCCTGCAGACTTTCGTCTGGGGCCCCATAAATAAACAAAAACTGTATATCTATTACTAGAAAATGTCTCTACATTGATAATACACTTTTTTTTTTAATAAATCAGGTTATTATTCTTATTATTATTATAATTATTATATACAGCATTGTCCATTCAATTCTATTTATAAGCTGTTACTATAGAAACATAAATCTTCATAACAGCCAGATCTACAGTCACATCCGTCCAGGTACATGAAAGTAACCTTCTGCCTAATCAGATCAGTATTCAATCTCACTGTGGCACAATAATAGAAATTCTGGCTGAGCCATTAATAGACCTTCAGACATCAGACACGTGTATAAAACGCACTATAGTCATTTCATATCTGTATAAAACATTGACAATACACTATAAGTTATATTATTCTCTGCTTTAACTGTAGGGAGATTAGGAATGTTATGAAGTTAATACTGACCTCCAGCAGTCCTTCGCTGTGCAAGGTGGAGTCGTCGCCTGCGCCTTCTGTCTGGCAGATCAGAGAGTTTACCATCTCACAGAATCTGAAGAAAGAAAGAAACTCACATGTGCACAGCAGAAACCCAGAAACATTAACATGATTTATCATAAAAGCAAGCTTTTTTTTAGCTTGAATCAAGCTTTTTAGTTATTGTTTAATAACTCAATCAATTCATAACTAAAATGTTACACTGTTTAATACCCCCAATGGGGGGCTTGGGGGGTCAGAATTAGGCAAACACGGTTCCACTGAGCTTCATAATACACTGAAATGAAACCAGGCCAAAAAACACTTTCTAAAAAGAAACTCAGTAAAGAACATTATAATTGATATATTTAGCTCAATCTATTTAAATAAATTCCACTGTTTAAGAGTTTGAGCTTGGCTTGAACATATGGGAACAACAGAACAGTCCCACCCTAGTGCTTTCTTTGGCTCTCACCCCTTGCAGTGCAGATCACTTGGGAAGCACAGCTGGAAGTCATCGGAGTTGTAGAGCACATACAGGAAACAGCTTCGCTCATCAAATTTAGAGACACTAAAAATGAGACATGTCGGAACATGTAACATTAAACAATACAAAACACACAGTATGTGAGACAGACTTATGCACCGCTTTCCATGAGTTATTAATCAGATCTGAAATATAAGAAACTGCTAAACCCAGCAAGTGATTTTTGGGGAAAAAACATATGTACACAATTATCTTAACCTGCAGACAACAGAACAGTCACTTCGAAAAAAGGAAACTCTAGATATAGCAAAGAAAAAGAAAAAAAATCAGGAAATGAGCATTAACCATAGCTGGAAAAACACAGAGCGTGACTAAGGGAGAACGAGAGAGGGGGGGTTATGAAAATCAGAATACAAGGGAAAGGCAAAGACAGACAGACAGTGAGGCAGAGAGAGACAGAGATACACCCAGGTGTCTATACCTCACTCCACGAATTGCTGATGCAGGGAATGTCCACTCATGTAGGCCTTTCTATAATGAGGGAAAACAATTGAACATGACTATTCAAGAACAAATGAACACAAACCCTGAGTGCTTACACACATGGTATCTGTAAAGTGTAAAAGACATTCTCCATTCAAACAAAAGGGAGGGACAGAGGTGAGATAATACAGCTGGCTACTGATTGTTCCTTCAGAAGCAATACCCAAAAACATTCAATATTCATGTAACAGCACCTAACAGCATCCAGACTTCCAGCCTCTTGGGTGTAAACTTCACACTAATGGGTCACATTACAAACAGCAGAACCAAGCCCCAGCTGTGGTAACTGCGATAAACAGGTATGCTTTTCACACTGAACAATGAAGCCTTCCTCCTTTGATTTCTTCAATTATTTAAATATCCTTTTAATAATTCAGTTTTATCACCAGGGCCATTCAGCTGAAGCCCTCAAAGGGAAGTGTAACAGAGCAGACAAGCGTATACATCATGGTGTGTACCTGTAGTGGTGTAACATATCTCAGCTGCACGGTGCGGCTCTTGTCCTCCTCACACACACTCAATATGCCGGGCTGGAATAGTTTACTGGGTTCTAGGATCAGGACCTGCAAGAACAGCCATTACAGATCTCATTAGGTTTTTTTTCCCCTCTACATATGGTTTCTAACTGAAGTTATTTGTTGGAGAAATGACAAACGTCTCACACACTTCGCCTGGTTCATCCTGAGACATTACTTCTGCTTGGAGCTTACGCACTTGTGATTTACTGCAATTTGTCGCTGCACTTAAGATACTATGAAAACTTGCACTTCCCAAGTAAACTCTATGGGCAAATCTAACCATTGATTTTTCAAATAAATCTCTCCAGATACTGGAGACTTGCACCCACTACACCTACTGCTATTATTTTAAAGACTGTCCTGTGTTCATCTCAGGACTCCTATTCCTAATATTTTTCTCCAGAACATCACTTGAACACAATGTGGTGTCTCCCAGACAAGGATAGGTTCCCTTTTATTTGGGTTCCGCTCATGGTTTCAGTGTTGTCTGATGGAGTTTTTGCCTCTAGAATTTTTACTGAGGATCTAAATAAAATCTACCTCTGGATTTCTGTGCAACTGCTTTGTGACAATGTCTATCAATAAAAAGCACTAGACCAAAAATAAATAAATAATTAATTGGATTAAAGAGCATGCACCCATACCGGGCAGCGTGCTGTGGAAAGAGTAGGTTTGCATGCTTGCACATGAAGCTCCATCCAGAAGTCCACAATTTCCTGTTTGGGGTGCGTCACCTCTGGGGGTTTGGCAAACTGTTTGTACAGAATGTAGGTCTCCATGACTGAGCCAAGATACCTGTAATAAAATCCAGAAAGAACATATCAAGGCACAATGACACACAAACTCAATCCTTGCGCAAATGAGTGACAAAGTGTTAAGTGGACATGAGTTGTGGTCCTCACCACATTGGTGCTTTGAGGCGGTAGAGTTTCTCTGAGGCTTCTATTACTTTCTTGTGTTCGTTGGCAAGAATTCCAGCCCCCAGGTAGAAACCTACATCCCAGTAATCGTGCATCTTCTCCAAACTCCCCTTTCTGCCAAGCAAACTGCTGAGAGTGACTCCTTTTCCCAAGGAAGAAAGAACACACAACAGTATGAGAGAAATCAGACACCATTTACTGGACAAAAACTATAATGTCCAAACACAAGTGTAGTTTTGATGTGAGAATAACTTTAAACAAGCACACAAACAACAATAATAATATCAGTTCAACACAAAACATTATTGTTCTTTGGAGTATTTGTGCCATGTTAGAAATATACCAATCTTTCTCAGCTCAACAGAGGAGTCAAACTGATGACCGGCCGCCATGAGAAGTACCACTGTGTTAATGCCTGAGTGCAGTGAGGGCTCCATTTCAAACGCTTTAGTATACCTAAACATGTGGAAACAGACAAGACTGATAGCTCATTGTGTGCGCCATCATTTTTATCACCGGCAGAATGACAATCAATACGCTGAGGCTCTCTCCAAACACCTCTACACCTTATTATTTGCATATTTCACAGAAATTTATCATCTTCCATTCATGAAGAAGAAAACAGCATATGAACACTGGATGAGCCGTATTTTTGTGTTTATCAGCATGCTGGATGAGGACGCTTATGAACACTGGATGAGTCATATTATTGTGTTTATAAGCATGCTGGATAATGATGCTTTTCATTTTTTAGTGAAATTTAAAGAGCGCTTGCTGTCTTGTTTATACAGATGGGGTCATCATCTGGAAGATGTGGTCCAGACTCAAAGTATATATCCAAGCAAAGTACCTTGGAGGACTAAATTGCATCAAGGGGAAAAAACAAAACAAAACAAAACACTGTAGCAGAGCTGATAAACATGAAAAGCTGACTATTATTTAGCAACTCTGGCTGTCTAGCCATCAAGCAGCACGGCTTGTGCAGCAGATGCTTCTTTGCAGCCAATCACAGGCATCTATGGAAATTATTTAGCTGGAGACAGCTCATGTGGTCAGAGAGTAACTAAAGGATTAAAATAATTAAATCAGAAATGAGAGCGCTTTAATAGAGTTTACATTTTGTTTAATTTGAGCTCTCTGGGCTGATTAGCAAACTAATCTAGAAGACAACTTGGCTTGTTTAAAAGGGTTAATGACAAAAACTATATTTAAACATGAGTGGCCAGGGACGTTTGTGTTTATTCTCTCGGTGTCAAATTAAAAATAGGCACCTCAGTCATAGCTGTTCAAACAAAGCATGATTACTGGACGAAACATGACCATTTTAATTTGTCTTAAAATTAAAACCACTTAAAACAACTTTTCTCCATTAAAAGCTAGCTGTTTTCACTGTTCAGTCATGTTGCTTGTTCGGACCTTAATACACTAAACAGTTTGTAACTGGACCAAAGACCATGAGACAGATTGTGGGTAGGAAAGAGATGCACACATACCAGCAGCTGGCTTGATCTCGGCAGTGTGTATCCTTAAAGCCAGAACTCAGGAACATGTCTTTATAAATGCGGCCACATAGACAGTAGACGTCTGAGGCCACTGGCTCACCTGATTGCAGTATGGGCAGAATGACTGACAGGGCTTTCTCACGGTCACCTGGGTGATTCCTCCTGGACAGATTAGTCAAAAGTGCACGGTTGTTGTAAAAGTAACACAGATTAGCCAGGATTTTGACTTCTTTGTGTAACGAGTAAATATGAAGGCTTACCTATTCAACGCAAATATGTACTGAAACTTGATGTTTGGCTGCACTGCCACTGCACACATGGGCAAGTCATTCAGGGTTTCCACCAGATTAATTATGGACTCGTAATCCTGTGAAGGAGTCCAGTATTAAATTCCAAAGTATCAGTTACTCATTTAACAAGTGGCTGTCCCTGCTGTGTTGGGCATGTAAGGAGCAGAATACAATTTCATTATTTTGCTACAACCCTTCATTCATCAGTTGCTCTGAAACTTCCAGCTTAATAACGTTAAATCTAGAATATGAAGCATGCTGTCCTAGAGTACTACACTGACTATTCTCATACGATGCCTGGTTTGTTCACTGACAACAACATATGGCAAATAAACACAGGACACAATTCATCTTAAAGGAGGATGCCATTCACACATACTGGCAAAATTTTGGCACCAAAAACTCGATTGATTTGATTGTCAAGAGGGTAACTAGCTGATACTCGGAGCTTGGATATTGGTATCAGATCTTAAACAGGAACCAGTGCATGCAAGATACAGAAATAAAACCAAGAGCAATGCAACGGAAAAACAGAAAGAAAGACTGCACACATCACCACACGCTCTAGATCTCCACACGCACACCGCTTATACATAGTGTAAATCCTGACCTGGATATCACGGTATGACAGCAGGAGATTCATCACTATATCAGGGCTGAGAAGCTCCACAGTGTCCAGGCGTTTCTGGATTCGGTTCAGCTCCTGGCTCAGGGATTCTCCAGTGAAACGTTCACGTGCCATCCGGATCTCCCGTCGGATCGATTCATGTACATACTCACTAGGAAACAGTTTGAGGAATTTGAGCAGCATAAAAAAATTGAAAACAAGTGGACTTAAGTCCTAAACTTTATGTCCTACAGTTTGTGGACACCTGACCCTCAAACTCATCAAACTGTGGGACAGAGATCCCAACTGCTGCCACAAAACTGAAAGCACTTTATTGAATATATTATGATGAAGAATTACAATTGTGTTCCAGCATGACAATACCCCTGTACACACAACGAAGTTCATGAGGTCCAGTGAACACTGTTGGGAATCAGACTGCACATTGAGTTTCCACATCAGAGCTCTCAGTGTGACTGATTAAATCCCCACTGCAACATTCCACACTCCTGTGAAAGGTCTTCCCAAAAGAGAGGAAGCTGTTAAAGCAGCAAATGCATATATGTGGCTATGGTTTTTGAATGGAAAGTTCACCAAGCACATGTGGGTGTGAAAGTCAGACATGAACACACTTTTGGCAATGTAGTGTGCATCCTCATCTGCAGGATCCACAGTAGTGATTCCACAGAGAATTACTGAGTAGAAGCGTGACAATATAGTGTGAGGAGTAAATAGAAAATAATGGCTTATTATTTTATTATATGAAGTTAAATCAGAGAATTTTGTATTTCTGCATTGCTTTAAACAATTGTAGAGGGATAGAACGATGCAATAACGCATAGCTGCATTCAAATACAATAAGACAAAACATAACGTCAGCATAAGTAAACAGCACTAAACTAAGTCAATTACAGCCATGACAGCCTTTTCTTTAAAAACACACAAAAAGTCATCTCAAATAGATTCTGTGCAGTTCCAAAAACCCATACAGTGACACAGAGAACCTGGAGTCTCGTCAAACTCTGGGCACAAGGCGGGGAACAACACGAATGAGGTGCCAGTCTATTTCAAGGTACAATCACACCCATAAACTGCATTTTTATGTTGCTTTTTTCTCTTAAAATCAGCCTGCAAAACGTCCATGGACTGGAAGAGGAAAGCGCAGCACGAATATGCAAACTCTCCACATGCATGGCAGAGACTGGGATCCAACCCACAAGCCTGGAAGTGCAAGACAAACAAGCTAACCACTAAGCCAACTTGACCTAGATCTTGTACATTTTATAAGAAAATTAGCTAGGAAATATGCTGAGTCTAAGCATACTGGAGATTCTATCACTGTTCGTCTGGAAACAAACCTTTTTTTTCCACAAATATTTTCATATATTTTATATAGTTTATACCACCATACGCATCTATGTATAAACATATTTTCACATAGGTTATACTTTTTATTTATTTACCTCCTTTTGATTTTTATTTTTATCCTTAATTCCATTCCTTTCTATGCTTGAATACCAGACAATGTATGTGACAAATAAAAATTTGATTTGATTGATTTGAAACTTCGACTGTCACACAGCCAGAATTCATTTTTTGTCTGAAAAGTGGTGTAATATGTAACCTCTTTTTTTCTAACATACATTTATCCAACAACTTTTAATCTATTAATGCAGAAATCATCAAAAACATACAAAACAAAATCTGAGTGGAGTTTTTCACCATAATATATATTAATATATATATAATTTTTTTATTTGTTTGTTTTTCTAACTACTAACCTTGCGTGGATGTGCACATTGTCAAACAGCTTGACCAGCTGCTCCACTAAAGGTGTCAGAAGCGGCTCGATGGTGAAGCTAGGCTGCAGGATCTCTGTGATTCCCCTCATCAGAGACGCATCACAGGCAAACACCTTGCCTTGAGGTGACACCAGGTAAGCAATGAATGTGTAGCTCCCACATTGCTCCTGTTTAAGACAGATTCAATAAATCAGAATCACAATGGGATTTATTTGTAGACTTTTTAGCTGGTTTTCTAAAGGTCATTTCAATGTCTGACAAATCAAAGAGACTTAAAACTGATCTAATGCAAATACCAAAACACTTAATCTACTGTATGTAAGGCAATATATTTTCAATCACTGCAATTACCTCATTAGGTCTCTACACTTAGGAGCAGTTTTATTAGATAAACCTAACATACAGGGAAAATACTGAGAACTGAAAGCAGCTATGTACAAAGTACAATATCTGCCAGCTCCTGTAAGCCGTCAATCACTGGAAAGAGACCATCAGAAATCCAGTAATGGTCAGACATTCTCAACACAGCAGTGACCAAAAAAAATAGTTTCTAAACAAAAAATCACCAGTCAACACGGTGAAGGGCAAAAAAATGATAAACACTGATGTGTACATGGAAACACACAAACTGTTGTGTACAGTTCACCGGCAAAGTGTCTGAGAGGTGTACAAAGTTTTTTTTGTATAAATAACAGCTTGTTCCTGCACCACATACAATCATGTCAATAACGTGCTGAGAATAATAACCACCCGAAGGACTCCACACTGAAGGACAAATAATTGTAGCCAATTTATTTACATGCATGTATTTGGGAGATGGAGAGGAAAACCTGGAGGAAACTCACATAGACATTGGAAGAGCAAACAAAACTCCACACACTAGAACAAACCTATAAGTTAGGCTGTGAGACGCTGAACTACATGGAGCACCATCATGCTACCACCTTACTACTGGTCGATGGAAAACAACCTGTGGTCTGAGTGGTTAACAACCTGTGCAAAGCAACACATTGTGCAAGCAGCACATGCTGACTGCAGCCACAGTGAGCCACTGTATACCTAACAAAGTGGATCGGCAAGGTCTGGAGAGGAAAAAAAAAATAGTCTGCTGCATAGCATCTTTAGCTGAATGTCATTTTGCGAACACTTTCCTTGCAGCTCCAAATGTTCCATTAAGCCCACCTTTAGAAGCTGGAGGTCACTCTCTTGCTTGTTGCAGTACAGTATGATGTTATTGGTCATGCTGAAGCTCTCTCGAACACCAAGGTGATAGAAGAGAGAGGGCTGCCTGAGAGAATCATTCATCTCAACTATGGCTACATCTACAGAAACCAAAAAAAAGCAAAGGTTATGATGAATCTCCTTGAATAAAAGATAATACAGTATTCAGTAATTCAGTAAACGTGAAAATCAAATTCAATACAAAGAATACAAAATACTAAATGTTTTAGTGGTTAACATGTCATGATTTGCAATGGTCACCAATAGATTTTTAATGGACATTAACTGGTTTCTGTTGTTTTCTTTCAGCCGGATGAGCTGTGTGTGTGTGTGTGTGTGTGAGTGTGTGAGTGAGTGAGTGAGTGAGTGAGTGTGTGTGTGTGTGTGTGTGTGTGTGTGAGTGAGTGAGTGAGTGAGTGAGTGAGTGAGTGTTAGAGGGCTGCTGACCAGTTTAAAAGGATTGTAAATGCTCCACTATACACTTAACACTGATTCTAGAACAGCTGTGTGGTTGTTCTGGGTTTAACGTGCCTACACTTGCCTGCGTTGTAAAAGATATCCAGTGTGTTGGCCGTGGCGTGCGCGATAGACTCAAACGGGACGGTTTGGAGTTCAGCTTGGGAATCCGCACAGGCTTCTTTAACACACCTGAGAGAAAGATTTTCCTCACTTTGGGGCACTGAGGCGTCCTCGACCACAACATAGACCACAGATAAAGCCCGACTGCGGCTGCGTGGTGAAGTCACGCTCTTGTTAGCGCTCAGCTCCAGCGCCAGAGAGTCCTGCCATAAACTTCCAGCTGAAACTCGAATGGAGTTTTTCCTTTTCACCTCATGCAGGCTCATACGTCTGCGCTCGCTCGTGTACATCGTGTCCCGGGCTCTTGTTACGTTAATACGTTAATTCCATGATTTCTAACAACTTCGCGACTGCGTACCTGAACTGCGTGGAGCGACACTGTTGTGTAATTACGCAGGTGCTGTATAGTGGGCGTGGCTTCTGGCGTCTCCTTCCCCGCCCACTTTAACTATCGCGTTCCTCCAGATGTGGGAGCGCCATCTGTAGTCAACACTTAACTGGAAACGCGTGATGTGGCCAAAAATACTCCACAGCTTTGTTGGGTTTGCAATGTTACCACACTAACACGTCTTAGAGGCACACGGCAGCGGCTGACTCAATGAATAAATAAATAAATAGATAAATAAATAAATACATAAATAAGAGTATTAAAATAATTTCAATAACTGATAATAATAATCATTAGCTTAGCTCTGGTGTAAAGCTTCTACTTCTATAACAGAGCATAGAACATTCTTACAACACCACACTGATTGAAATGTGCAAATTATTCATGCTTTTATAGAAATTAAAATCAGTCAGTACTCTTGACTTAATAGTAATCTATAATAGTAATAGTAATAATAATCTGGAGGAAATTCTTTCAGACTCACAGTCTGTATTTTGAGCAATCGGGCTCACAGTCTGTATTTTGAGCAAACAAACGGGGTCAGAAACGGTAGTGAGTGCTGTCAGTGAAATCAAATATTGGAAGGAGAGAGAGAGAGAGAGAGAGAGAGAGAGAGAGAGAGAGAGAGAGAGAGAGAGAGAGAGAGAGAGAGAGAGAGAGAGAGTACAACAGCTGGTCATATTTTTGCACAAGGACCCAGATGAGGTTGCTAAGAATTACTCAAACTAAGGCCTAAGGGTGGCTTAGTGGTTAGCATAGCCCTCTCTGGGTGGAGTTTGCATGCGCTCTGTGGAAATTCGGAATAATAATAAAAAATAAAAATTACAACATGTGATGTTCTAACAGGAAAGCAATAAGGAGGAAGAAAAACACACAGATCATGACTAAGACTATATGCATTGGAAACATGAAGGCATATATGCACAGATGTGCTCTTGGTTTGGCTCACTGGAGAACACACAGAAAAGGACTGGGTGTTAGTGACGTATGCAAGCTATCCAAGAGCAACAATGGAAAGAATGTGGAAGTTTTAAAGGTCACAGCACAGAATGCCCTCCCAAGTGCCAAAGCATGCAATTATTTCCAAATTGTGAAATCATGTGAAGATCATGGAAGTAAAATGGTAAATATGAGTGATTAGTTCAGAAATCACACAGGATTCACTGCCATATATTAAAATTTCTTTATCTAATC
This sequence comes from Tachysurus vachellii, assembly GCF_030014155.1. Taxonomy (NCBI): domain Eukaryota; kingdom Metazoa; phylum Chordata; class Actinopteri; order Siluriformes; family Bagridae; genus Tachysurus; species Tachysurus vachellii. The sequence goes on along the minus strand of NC_083464.1, from coordinate 15,503,866 downwards.
AGTTAACTGATTTCAACTAGTGAACTCAGTCAAAACAGAATTAAAACAATAAGCTAAGCTTGTTGTGTGCTGATAGTAGTGAGTGGTTTATCCTTTCATTGGTGCAGGCTGGAGGTGCATCTCACAGCCTCAGCTGGTTAAGAAGGTGATGGATAAGTGTTATCTAACTGATCGAATGATCAGTCCTTTGCATAGCATTACGTATACAATCCTGTATAATCAGGTTTAGTATTATCTTGTGTTGTATTATGCTAAGTGTTATCTAAGGAATGATCAGTCCTTTGCATAGCATTATGCAATCCTGTCTGCAAGTATTATCAACCCACCATGATCTGCATCTTGTCCAAAATAGGGTGCTTTCTAAATGTCGAATGAATGATAACTGGAATATTGTTTCTAAGTATTTCTGTGTGGGATAACATGGGAAAACCCTTCACCTGTTTAAATGTTGACAGTCTACTATTCGGTCATGGGAAAAAGATAAAGTGATAAAAAAACACTGGCAAAGGTTCTGCTTTTTTAGTCAGACTTCTCAGTGATTAACTAGTCTTGTTTATTTCATCAGTAACACCCAGGCTACTAATGAACCTCTTAATGAACCGCTTAATATTAAAATTGATTGTATTTTTGTTTGTTGTCACCTGAAATTATTTGTTAGTTTATAGAAGTTACTGAGGATCACACAATTTTTATGTAGGCTCTGATAAATACAAGCATATAACTGAAGGACTTTTCCCCATGATTATACTTTTCTGAACTGAATTATGTTTCACTTTTGCACATATTTCAGCAAAGTAACATTTGAAAGTTATGAAAGATGCCCTGCATACTTTATATTTCTATATCTGCCTAATTTACTTATAACAACATAAGGAAAACAACATAACTGGCAAATGTTAAGGAATTATAAGATTACAATAGGAAATAATAATCATCATCACTTTTAATAACAACATTTAAGCCTGATCTATCTTTATATTAGGAAATTAGTACTGATTAATCCAGTTAATTCAATTAGTTCTATAATGTTGAATAGATTTCTTCTCATTAAGGCAGTTTTGGTAAAATATATCTAAGCTAAGAACTGAAAGATGTGATGAAGGACAGGAAGCATATAGGAATTAATTAATTTCATTTATTTAAAAGATTTTTTTAACATGATCATGTAAACCGCTAACAGTCAGTCCTGCCATTTTCATGACAATGATATCTAATACCTTTCTGACAGGTTTCACTAGTAAATGATTCAGCACAGAAAACACCTTGACATCCTGCAAATTCATCTGGTCAACTACCAGTTCTTTATATGTTTATGATGTCAAATCTACATAGCTGTACACGCCATGAACACTGTTGAGTATTTCTCTAATTTCAAAATAAGTTTGTTTAATATTTCATTTTAGAACACTGACCATACCAGTCACTGTTTTAAAATTGTAATCATTAACATTAGAGATCTCTAATGCTAGCTTGTTGCATGAATGTTTAAAGTTCACTACTGTAGGACAGAACCAGCATCCACTCAGGCTGCTAACTGTAAAAGTAGCTTTTTTTTGAGTTTTAGAAAGCATTAACAGACCAATCAAAAACAAATAAACATGTTCATGGAGACAGCAATTTATTTTCTTTTTTACATTTCGTATGTCTAAGATGGAAGGGTGGGGAAATTACATTATTTAACTTGCAAATTATCATTTACAAGACACAAAGAATGCAGAGTTTATCGTCTCCCTAGTACTACCACTGTGAATAACGACTATTTCTCTGGATATTCGGTGCAATAACTATAATTAATAACGACTACCTATAAAAATATCAAAAATGCTCCTCATGCTCAGGTTATTTTTGTTATTAGCATAGTCTCTGCATTTAATGTGATCATGATACAGTGGTAACTGAAAATGGATGAACAGATGAATAGATTAATCCACAAATGAATAAACATTGTTTAACTTTATCTACATCCATTCGTTTTCTGTATCGTTTTCCTACACAGTTTCGTGGGGAACCTGGAGTCTGTCCAAGCAGACTCAGGACACAGGGTGGGGGACATTCTGGACAGGGTGCCCATTAATCACAAGGCACACAGACACACCCGCTCATGCACTACAGACAATTTAGAGATGCATATCAGCATATAGTACATGTATATGAATGGGGGTGTGGTGGGGACTGGAAGGACAGGCAGAAGCAGAAACCATGACCCAACCCTAAATGTAAGAGACAAACATGCTAACCACTACAGTATGTCAACATCCCTTTCCATCTACATATTTCTGACTAATAAATAAAGTCCCTTTACACATAATATCAAATGAATAAAACAAATCAAATTTAAAACAGGCAAGTATAAAGACACAGACATTTCTAAATCGTCCAAAGTGTGTGATTGTGTCCTCTGATGGGCTGGCACCCCATCCAGTGCCCCTGCCTCGTGCCCTGGGTCCACTGGGGTAGGCTCCAGCTTCCCTGGAACCCTGTATATGTAATATTGTATGGATGTGGATGTCAACATGGGAAGTTGACAAGAAAAGGTGATCTCAGGCCAGGTCGAAATGAACTGAACCACAGTAAGAAACTGACTCCCCCTCCACCTAATTTCTTAATTCAGTTATGTGCAATGTAAAAAAAACAAAAGCAAAAAATGGCAAACAAAGAATCCCGCACCCATTTCGCTCTGGTACTAAATACTGCATGTAAAAGCAATCCTGCAAAAGGTACTGTATATACATGTACAGGGGTCTCTCTCTCTCTTTCTCTCTCCTCTAGGCGACCCCACACTCCCCTCCCTTCACTACAAACACTGCACGCGCAATAGAAAACATGGCGGATTAACGTCACATTTGAGGTATTAGCCAAGTTTAAACGAGGTAACCTGCCACGTTTGTCTATATACCTTCATATCATCACATTATTTAAATTTCGTATACAAAGCTCTTACGTTTTCGAGTAAAACGAGTATATATCTTGCTAACTAGAGTAGGCTGGGGCTGCCGTTGGTTTGCTAAGCTATTGTTGTTAGCCTAGCTAGCCCATATACAACATGTTATTAGCAAGGCTAGTTGATAGACGTTACCGTTGTTGTTAGCTTAGCTAGCCTGCCGTAGCTGAAGGACTGGGTTTTTTGTTAGCATAGCGCCTCATAGCACGTTAGCTGTTAGCCTAGCTAAGTTACCTCATAGATACTGCTGTTGTTCGCTTAGCTAGCTCTCCGACATGGTTGTTGTTGTTGTTAGCTTAGCTTAGCTATGCTATCTACCGAGAATGTCCTCGAGCGTGTGACGTACCAGCATATATTACTGATGCGCACATATTACTGAACTGAATATTTCTGGATAACCTAAATATATGTTTTAATCGGTGTATAAACCAGTGGAAAAAATTATATATATATTTAAGATGTAATGATTTAGTTTTGTATCCCACTGACGAGTTTTAAATGAAACTTATGAGACACGTGACGCTAATAACGTTAGCTGTTTATTTTGTGAGTGTAATTCTCTTCACTGTTGATATATCCACGTTACCACATTATCCATTTTCTCACCCCCCCTCCCCCTTAATACATTAAAACAATTACTATGTTTAACTGTTAGCAATAAAACAGTAAATAAATAAATCCTTTCTTCACTAACAGCTCCTGGATGTTTGCCCTTTATTTGGTGCCAGTCCTTTGAAGTCGAGTCCCAAATTGTTCCCTATTCTCTATAAAAGTGCACTAGATATAACGTATGAAATAAAGCTCCACTGAGTCCTATGTAGTGCACTGTGTGTTAAATAGGCGTCGTGTATGATGATCCAGCCTTTAGCTTGCCGCCTTCCAGGGAAATAACGTTGCTGTCTGTCATTTTCTTGGCGGGGACTGAAGCAGAGGGGCGAAGGAGGGAGGAACTCACGGCTCCTGCGTTTGGACGCCATCCTCGAAAAAGGCGCCCTTCTTTTGAAAGGAAGAGAAAACGGAACTGAAGTGAAGTAACGTGTTGTTACACACTGATGCAGAACTGAGGTATCGGTGTTCACGTTATTATTGTTTACTACAGGATCAGCACATATTTCTGAACACTATCCATACGCGCTTATTAGTTGTAGAACGTTCACGGCTGTTTAGATCCTTCAGCATCCTTCACTTGTCACATCACAGCCTTGGCCTGACAATAATACACCTTTTAGTTCTCTAACATCAGATTCGTTATGAAAGTAAAGTGCTTTGTTGCAGTCTCGGAGACCCACAAAGAGCAGAAACCTGAACGTTGTCAATCCTGATGATAATTCTTGATTCTGCATGTGATTGTTTCACATCTGGTGTTGTCTTTTTTTTTCTGTGTTCATTTAAACAGGGCAATCAAAATAGAACAGAATCATGAAAAAACCAGTGCCAGCAAAAGGTGAGGTTTTATGCTTATTTATTTATTTCTTGTTCTTCTTTTTTTTTTTTTTTTTTTGCAGAGATGCAGTAATCCCAACCATGGCATCCTGTGTTCAGATTAGATGTCTGATTTATATATTAACCCCATGTCCATTCGTTCCTGTATTTTAATGTGCACCTGTTCGTACTAAAATAATTTGCTGCTGCTTGTTGAAATACAAACACATTAATAATCAAACCCGCTGCAACCCTGAGCGCAGGGTAAAGAAGAAATTCAAGATGAATTCAAGTGCGCCATATGCAACACCACACAAGAACAATATACATTGTCTTGTAATGAACATGGTCTTTTTTTTGTTCATATCTGAACATCAACTCCTATTCTGCAAAATGCTCACCTATAGGTAACATGCAAACTTTGTCAATGTGACAGTAAGATAACAGATTGTGACAGCATAAAATAGCTGGTTTGGATTGGAAACTGTTTAGAGTGATGTGATTGATGCTCTATCAAATCAACAAGTCATTAGCCTTTTAGTGTACCGTTAAAGAAATCTTATAACTGTGTGTGTTGTGTTGTCAGAGTGAAATATATCTAATAGAGACATTTAACTTCTGTCTTAGTAATCGAATGGAAAGATGGCAGACGGATCAAGCATTCCCGCAGTGGGCGGCCCTCTCGAGTTCCTTCACAGTATCAAGGTACCTCAGTCATTATAGATTTGTGTTTGCTCTAAGCTTTAAATTTTATCCTATTTTTTCTTGACAGCTACATTATTATAGCTCTGTTCCACCAATCCAAAAGACTAGCGAATTTTAGAATTTCTGCTCAAGAATAAATAAAACTCCAGTTTTATTTTCAGTTTTACACTTTACTCCCCACGTCTCAGCAGTGTAGATTATTTTATCCACTTTCAGAGCCTCAGTCGAAAGGTAATGAGACAGGAATCAACGCGGAACATCGAAAACACAGAATTAGGCTTCTAAGGTTAAATATTTTCTTTATTGTTCCTCCTTAGGCCACTTCAGTTGGGATAAGTATTTGAAAGAGACCGGTGCTATAGCTGCTTCGCCCCATTGTTTTAAACAGGTGAGAGTTTTTGCCTTATTCCTCAAACAGGCTTCAGTATAATAAACCTAGCATTTTTTTTCTGTACACAAGTACTTACTAAATGGCATCATAGAACATGCAAAATTTATTATTATTATTATTATTATCTTAAATAATGAGTAGTAATGTTGTTGCAGAGAGATTAAGACAGTGCATTAAAATTGTTGCCACCTCCACAGAGCACTACACCCCCAGTCAATGAGTTCAAGGCAGGAATGAAGCTGGAAGCTCAGGACCCCAGAAACACCACTTCTACCTGCATTGCCACAGTGGTGGGGCTGACCGGCTCACGTCTCCGGCTGCGCCTTGATGGAAGTGACAACAAAAACGACTTCTGGCGCCTGGTGGACTCGTCTGAGATCCAGCCCATCGGTAGCTGCGAGAAGAACGGAGGCATGCTACAGCCACCCCTGGGTGAGCAAGACTGAATTGAGTTCAGCGTTGCTGGATCCTTAGGGCTGAGCTTTTTAGAACTGATCATTCATCAAGTATGCATTTTATTGTTTTGCCACAAGAGTAATGGTAAATCTGTGTGCAGTGCTATTATCAGCAGCATTAATGATAAGCTACATTATCCTCAGAGTTGTAGTGGTCTGTTGGTCCTATTTTCATGATCACAAAACAAGCTCAAAAATAAGGCAGAAGATCCTGGTTTTGTCATTGTGGGTGTGTCAGAATTATGCTGTGTATTACTGTGACCTTGGGTGTACAATACATAATCAAGAGCTGTGGTTATATTCACTGTGTACATTACAATGACAGTGATGTCACTGCATTGTACGGTCAACAGTATGGTGTAAAAAAAATTTTAGATTTAGTCCCCCTTTGTTGCTAAAAGAAGGCTTTATTTGTCACATATACATTACAGAAGAGTGATTTTTCCTTTTTTTCTCTCTCGCATATCCCAGCTTGTTAGGACGTTGGGATGAGAGTGCAGGGTCAGTCATGTTCAAGGGCCCAGTAGTAGCAGCCGGACAGTGCTGGAACCCTGACCTGTCTGAGCAGTAGCCCAGAACCTTAAACTTAGTGCCACAACAGCCCCTCAGAATGACCTTCACATTTTTTAGGGAATGATTTACACTACATTTTGGAGTATTGTGGCCATTCAGTCACAAAAACATTAGTGAAATCAGGCAACAACAACAATAATAATAATAATAATAATAATAATAATACATTTTATTTATAGGCACCTTTATTCAAAGTCACTCAAGATAACCATACAAATTCAAACAAGTAATAAATAATAAATAACAGTAAACAACAATAAAAACAATGAGCTGCTTACTCTAGTGAATTTTTACTCTAAATAGTACTCTAGTGAGTATGTGCATAAATGAATCCACCAGGATCTGTGCCTTCAGTTTTGTGTGAGGGGTTTGGGAAAAAGTTTATATTCTTTATAATTATATCGGCTAAAACTGAGCGATTTTAAATGACGATAATAGAAGTGTTGGTGAGTCTGTTAATTTATTATTTCTATTATATAGTAAATAAATGTTCAGAGCATATTCCACCGGCCTGTATCCTGGGTCACTGCTGTACACAAATGTAGTTGGTCTGTTAATTAGTACAGAAGTATAAATAGTGTTTATAATGAAATAAATTGTGTGACATAAATTGTGTGCATTCATTAACCTGGTAGAATAAACGGGAGTGCAGGTTTAATGCATTGATTGATTTTGGGGTCGAAATCATTATGCAGCTTTGGCTTAGATATTATGCAGACGTCTCAAGATCTGCTGCAGTGTTAGGAGCAAAAAATATGTAGATACAGCAGTTCTTTTTGTTCATTTAAGCAATGACATTTTGTTTGTGATTATTTTTTTCATCAGGGTTTCGTCTGAACGCATCGTCCTGGCCAATGTTCTTACTGAAAACACTCAACGGTGCTGAGATGGCACCAGCACGCATCTTTCACAAGGTATCAAAGATGTAAAATGCACCAAAGGAGGTAGAAAACAAAAGATTCAACAAATTTGAACAAAGTTTTTTATAAAAGATGGTATTTATGTTTTTGAATCTTATTTAGCACCAGATTTAAAGCAGACATTTTACAGAAAGGAAGCCTTTACTCTTTCCTCAGCACAGAGGTTTTAATACACCTAATCCAACTATTAAATTATAAGCTTCATTATTTATAATATTGATACAATAATGAAGTCTTTGGTAACATTGGAGCCATAGACATTTTCTTTTCCCTGAACATTCCACTGACAGGGTACAATGGGACTAAGCTGACATTAGTTATAAAGCTAGCTGTTTTTTAAGTTAGTATTTTTTAAGTCATTCAACTCATTAAAAAGTAGAATGAAGTAATGTAATAACACTGATAATGGAGGGATGGGTGTGGCTTACTGCGGCACAGTGGCGTACTGGTTCGGGCCATTTGAGTCTAGCCTCCACTTGGTGTGGGCCGAGATCTGTGCATGTTCTCCCTGTGCTTCAGGGCTTTCCTCAACGTAACCCGGTTTCCTCCTCTGGTCAAAGGCATGCGCTGTTGGCTTATTGGCAATTTTTAAATTATTAGTTATTATATTACAATTATATTATACATATTATTACATATATTACACACACACACACACAGTATATATACACGTATATATATACATATATCTTTTATTATATCATTTATTATACTGGAAAGATTCTGATTGAAAGTGATGAAACTAAGATCTAATTTTCACTTCAGAACAGCTAGACAAATGCAGATGTAACTAATGTATGTTTTCTTTTAACCCGCAAAATAAATACCTGTCTTTGTCTGTTTCCTTGACCCTCTCAGCAGGAACCTCCTTCTCCAGAGCAGAATTACTTCCAGGTGGGGATGAAGCTGGAGGCGGTGGATAGGAAGAACCCTCATTTTATCTGTCCTGCCACAGTGGGGGCACTGCGAGGTGTGGAGGTGCTGGTCACCTTCGATGGCTGGAGGGGAGCTTTTGACTATTACTGCCGTTATGACTCTAGAGACATCTTTCCTGTAGGCTGGTGCACTCTCACTGGAGACAACCTTCAGCCACCTGGCACTAAAGGTCTCCTTTTTCTATGTATATGTTTCTGTGTGAAAGCAAAGTGAGTGATGTGTGCTATGTGATGTTTTAGTCAGCATTTAGTCACAGTTGCTTATTGCTGAAATGGGAAATAGGTTTGTAAATGTAAAAGTGCTGAAAATGGAATGAACATTATGTGGGTTGAGCTCTGCATATTACAGAACTGAACAGATTCATCTCTAACCGGTGTATCTGTAGTGAATGTGTAATTACAACAGAGAAGAAATTCAGAATGTTTCCTTGCACAATGACAACAGCAGAAAGCTTTGCCGCTTATTTTTTAGTAGTCAGTAGTCAGTAGCGTGACAATATAATGTGAGATTACTTCTTTTATGCTCATACAGTGTCATAGAATGAGAGAAATAAGAGAATGTCTGAACATCTGAGTTATTCTAGATGCACACGCTTTCCTAACAGTTTTTAACAGTTGTTCATATGTGATCAGAACCACACACATATACACACGTATGCCAGCCTTCCCACTTTTGTGTAGAAGCTCTGCATTTTAACATTGTAGGAAGCTACAAGTAAAAGAAAAATGTGCAAAGAAAATGCAGTTCTCTCAGCACTTCTCTAAGCGTTAATTGAGTCAGTCATCAGATAATGCTGGATTGACAGTTGGTAGGTGATTTGTGCTCTGTGACATTAACTGACACCCCAGGAAGCGCCTCCCTACCCTCATTAAACATTAGTCATTTTTAGGTGCTCTTGTCTCTAAAGAGAAATAAGACAATTAATTTGTTGCTTAATGACTTTGTTGCGCAAAAAAGTTTATAACTTTACATTGTAAATATTTGTCTAGATTTGTACTGCAAAAGGAACTAGCAGAGTTATGGACGCTGATTGTAACAAACAGAAAAAATATCTACATAATGAAAAGGTTGCAGGAGGTGAAACGTGTAAGTGTTTTGCTACTGAAAAAATAACTGAAGCAGATATAGAGAAAGGATTTTATGTAGGCGTTACTGCATTACGAGCTCTTGGTACTTGCCCATCTGGCACTGAGGACCACCACTTGGTGCTCTGTGCCCAGCAGTGGGCCTCAGGTTGGCGCCTGCTCCCAGAGAGACATGAAAAGAAAGTAGGGAAGAGTGAGAGGTTTCCTGTTTCATGTGGGTGTAGTCTGCCTTGTCAAAGATGGGAGGAAGAACGGGAGTGGTCCAGCATTATGGGTGGGACTGTGCATAAGAGGGTGAAAGGCAGGACACAGGGGGCACCAAGTTCTACCCAGGAGACAGAAACAGACTCATGACAAGCAGTGAAAAAGGAGCTCAGCTAAATCTGGGACACGATCATTTTTGGTAAGTTCTCTGTTTTGTTGGGTGCGAGAGAATGTGACAGTATATGACAATGTATCACTGCTTTTTTTTTTAACAATTATTTAAGCACCTTGGAATGTGTGTATTTGTGTGTAATAGACATACAGACATACACATAGACATGTGCACTCGAAAAATCACAGGCCAAGGCAAGTATAGGCCACTTACACGGTTATAAACCTGACTGGGGTAAGTCTAGAATAAACACTATTATATGCTGTGTATTCATTGGCAGTGTATTTTGTGTCCCTTCTATGTTTTCAGTCTCAAGTGGATGTCATCATAAACGTATGAGTGTTGTGCACTCACTGTGAGTAACATATGCAAATGTTGTTTTGTGTGTGTGAGAAAGGGAAGGGGCCCACGTTAGAGGTTAGATGGTGGAAAAGGACTGCGAGTCGTTGAAAAATGCAGTATTTTGCCAACACCAGCATGTACTCTGTCCCTGTGCTGGCAAACTTTTATCACACGTGTGGTGTGTAAACAAGCGTCTCAGCAAGCCTGAATTCCATCACTTGGAAGCCGGGCATCGTGTTCTCCTTGCTTTGTTTGCAAGGACTTTGTGAATATACTGAAACTGAAGGGCAGGAAGGAAGTGTGGGGCTTGTAACACCCTAATCACACACATACACACACACTTGCACCTATACAGCAGACCACAGTGCAGACAGTCTATCTCTCTCAGTCTGGCTTGTGAACTGGGCTGTGTGTGTTTGCATGTGTTCTTCTCGAGTGCTCTTCGGCTTGGTGTAGACTGCAAAACTGGCTGCCACAGGTGTGTACAAAGTCAGTAAATGTGTTGCATTTTGAACAGCTGTTTTGATATAGTTTGTGCTGTGTTGCTCATCATGTAGCACAAATCTTATCACTTTTCAGCATATTGTTTCTAAGCTTTTCTTCACACTAGACACTCTCTCTCTCTGTCTGTCTGTCTGTCTGTCACTTTCTCTCTCACACACACACAAACACGCACAGACAAACACACACAATGTTTAAGGGGCAATCAGCAACAGAACTACGTACGGTATCTCATGTATTTGTTCAGTGATGTGAAGCAAATTGGGTCACCATGGCTCTGAAAACAAAAGCCTTGCCATGTTGAACAATGCCTTTTAAGCAGCTACAGCAGTTATCCACTATTTATTTACCACACATGCAGATGGCATACGTGGACAAAACTTTACATTTTGGTCTCATCAGATCGCTTAATTGAATGTAGTTCCAAATTATTTCTGACTTGGAACTTTTATTTGTATGTTTTTTGATCAATCCACTGATACATTTTCTGATGTGAATGTGTGTGATACTGATTGACAGGACAGATCTTTCACATGAAAACATGCCACAAGTGATGTTATGCTTTTGTAACATGCAGAAGAGTCAGCGCTGTCAGTATCAGGTTAGAGCTGGTTACCCAGAGCGCCACGGTCAGTCTCTTATTAAAAATGGTTCGTGTGGAATCCAACGTAATAATTACAGCACTTGTGCAGGACGAAAGCTAACTTTCTCTTTGGTGTTTGCAAAGAGATGTTACATGTGCAAGTAAGAGGAAATGGTCATAATCAACAGTCAGTTCCTGGAAATAGAGCAATTGCAATTGGTTTGCATTCATTTGAGTGGCTCACTGGAGTTGACTGGAAGGTTATGTGATTAAATATTAGCAATGGTATATTAAATAAGAATGTGTTGAGTTTTTATTTTCTTCTTATAAAAGAGCGGCGCTTAAGCTACAGTACTGAACTTCATACAGCTAATTAACTACATAGTAACAAGCACTGATTAAGATTAAATGAATTATATTTAACCTACCTGGTAGATTCTGGTTATGATATAGTTGTTCTTCTCTTCTTCTCTCAGCGGGTTTGCCAAGGCCACTGGGTGCTTCGGGTGTGCTACCTGACAGCAGTGTGGAGGGCCCAGACATGCCCATGCCCCCAGCGCCCACCAGGCCTCCTGCCCAGAAGCGCCGTAAGCCAGGACGCAAGAAAAGCAAGCCATCCAGCTCCTGGGCTCAGAAGGATAGCAATTCCACTGACTTGCCCCAGACAAATCAGTCTGGAAATGGACCAGAACCTGTGAAAATCCAGAAGAAGAGAGGGCCCAAGCCTGGGAGTAAGGTACACTAAGGACCTTTTAGGATGGAGCAACTGCTTTTAGTGCTTTAATGTAACAGTTATCAGTTTTAATGCTGAATATTAAATTATTCCCGTTGATCCTTTGTGTGGTCATTTCTTAATTGTGCCATATACATCTTGGTGTGTGTTGTAGATGGGTTGGGTTAAGCATGCTGCATGGCTGGAAGGGGCAATGGCAGGTCCTGGCAGACCCAGAGGCCGGATGCCAGCTAACTGGACTCAGAAACTTCATCAGCAGAATGGGATAGAAACCATCAAGATCCCAAAGAAGAGAGGCCCCAAACCTGGCACTAAGGTTTCCTTAATGCAGCACTCTATCATGTCATTTTACAGAAACAGTTTGTCATATTTAGACGCCTTTGCTGCATGCAAGGCAAACTGTAGTTGCAATGATAACTTATGAAGGAACATTTCTGTTTTACCATCCTATCCTATCTCTAATCAATAACTCGTGTCAATATTTGTAATAAAATGTTTTCAAAGGAGGGGGCACGGTGGCTTAGTGGTTAGCACGTTCGCCTCACACCTCCAGGGTCGGGGTTAGATTCCCGCCTCCACCTTGTGTGTGTGGAGTTTGCATGTTCTCCCCGTGCCTCGGGGGTTTCCTCCGGGTACTCCGGTTTCCTCCCCCTGTTCAAAGACATGCATGGTAGGTTGATTGGCATCTCTGGAAAATTGTCCCTAGTGTGTGAGTGAATGAGAGCGTGTGTGTGTGCCCTGCGATGGGTTGGCACTCCGTCCAGGGTGTATCCTGCCTTGATGCCCGATGACGCCTGAGATAGGCACAGGCTCCCCGTGACCCGAGGTAGTTCGGATAAACGGTAGAAAATGAATGAATGAATGAATGAATGAATGAATGTTTTCAAAGGTATCATACAGATCTACACAGTGCATCCTTAATGGAGAATTTTTGGAATTTTTTTTGTGTGAATAAGGTCGATTTAAATCGGTCAGTAATTATATTTTGTTATCATTGTGATCATGTCCATTAACAGAGGAAACAGCGTGTGGCGTCTGACCCAGTTCCCACATCCCCTGCCAGTAGCACTCCAGAGCCTGACACCAGCTCCGTGCCACTGGATAATGCCACCATCCCCAATGCTGCCATGCAGGCTCCAACAGGTACTGACATTTACTGACAAAATCAAGTAAACTGAGAAACATGACATCGGTTTTGCTTTAATCTGAATGTTCTGTCTCATGACTCCTCTCATTCTACCTTTGTATGTATGTGTTCCAGTGTGTGTGTATCTGAATAAGCAGGGGAAGGTGGGTCCTCACTTGGATGCACGGCGCGTACAGGCTCTGCCAGACCACTTTGGCCCTGGTCGGGCATCTTCAGTGATGCAGCAGTGTGTTCAGGCCTGTGTGGACTGCGCACATAATCAGAGGGTTGTTTTCTCCTGTCTCAAACCAGGTCACGGAGGAGAGCTCATCTCAGGTCAGTGCACACACAAAACTTTATTATGACTATTAATTATAACTTACACAGTCTAAACATTTCACTGTGCCCTTTTAAAATGCTTCTTCGGGTACTAATTAATAGTAACTTGTCTCTGCGCTGTTGCTCTGCAGCCCACTTTGACCAGAAGCGGCACACTCTGACACTACCAGCAGTTAACAGTGTGACGTATGTGCTGCGTTTCCTGGAGAAGCTCTGCCACAACCTGCGCTGTGAACCACTGTTTGGCAGCCAGCCAGTGCCTCTGGGAGGAGGGCACTATGACAGCCACAACTTCACAGGTCTGCACTACAGAGCTGCAGGGAAACAATCTTCTGTCCCCAACCACCTGCTTCATGCATAAAAATACCCCTCACCCCACCTCTCCTCCACTTTGTGTCTTTCTCTATTCCGTCCCTGTATGGCCCATATCTACCACATCTCCACTCACATGCACATTTTTAGAATATTGTTGACTGAATGTAATACCTGCCTGTCTTTGTATTGATATGTCTTTTTTTGTATGCTATATCAGAGAGAAGGAGCATTTCGGAATGTCTCAGTTCAGGACCAGGTCGAGGGACAAAAAGATTTCTGTCAGACTCCTGCAGCAACAGTAGCTCACTGCCACACAAAATGACTAAAAGCCACTGCCTCACATCTGAAGGTACAACATTAATAGGCTGCCTAATCAAGTGCTCTACAATTTGATAACTTGGGACTTTCCAAAAGATCAACTTATTTGGATAATCAAAACTTTTGAAATCGTCCCTGTAACTGCAGCTATATAACTAACCGAACACTGAACAAATTCACTGAGACTGTATCAGTTCCAGCTAGTGCTCGTGATCAGATATAATATCGCTATTCTTTATAAATTATGCTTAAGTGCATTTTGTTGAAATATCATTGGTGTCTGTAGTAGTCTTTTGATACTCGGCCATTATTACATTTTGTACTGAATGTTTTCTCTCCCGTTCTAATATTCAAATTTCAGTATATCGAGAGATATCTGTGTATCACAAAAATAGTTAGTGTTAATGCTTGATTATCACAAGAACTATGTGAAAAATGAACAAAATGTGTATGTTTGTACATCAACATATGCAGAGTCTTTTCTGGTGGAGAATGGAGGTTCAGAACACTCGGAGAAAACACGAATGTCCCCCAGTAAGGCTCTGGGTTTGCACCCTCACTCTCAGAGCAACATATCTCAGCTGTGTCACCTTGGCTCTGCAGGTACACACACACACACACATTTGTTCATCCAAACCACAACTCTTATTTAAGATGATAATAATAATCTAAAAAAAAGAACAGTGCACTTTATTCGCTTTATAGAGCTTCTGATGATATTGTGGTTTTCATGAGCTCGTTTAGATGAGCTCTTTTAGATAAGTAATTCAACAAATAAACCTAATTGAAGGATTTGTTTGTGTACAGGTTCAGAGCGTTTCCTAAACTCTAGAGAAAGCCCTCGGCCCAGCGGGCAGGATCCAAACCTGTGGACAGTGGAGGATGTCATGCACTTCATCAGAGAGCTGGACCCTCAGTTGGGCCCACATGCGGAGCTTTTCCGCAAACATGTACGTATGATGTTAATGCACCAGTGTGCTTGTACCTCACTGTGGTTTGAATGTTCTGATTTGGAGTCTCTCTGTTGGCATTGGCCTGTTTCAGGAGATTGACGGGAAGGCTCTCCTTTTGCTGCGTAGTGACATGATGATGAAGTACATGGGCCTGAAACTCGGTCCCGCCCTCAAACTCACCTTCCACATCGACAAGCTGAAACAGGGGCGCTAAGCACAAGAGGCTGACCCCTCCTCTGTTCCACCAATCACAGAGCATAGTGGAAAGCTTAAGTCCACTAAAGCTTTACTGAAGCATTACTGTCATTGCAGTGGTCATTTCTGAATGTGTGTCTCCGTGTTTTCATTTATTTTGGTGTCCATTACATTACATGTAGCACATTTGCCCCCGTTGTCATGATAGGGTCAGTTTACTAACGCACAGTTCTCTCCACAATATTCAGTGTTCCTGTATTTTGCCATGTCTTGAGCTATGCAGGATCAGAGCTGCATGGAAAGTAGGCAGGCCATTTTCAGGCCTCCGTTTTTTAAATACATTTTTATTTTTATCCTCGTTAGCCGCAGTCAAAAAGGGCTTGGAATCACACAAACACTAGATCTGTCCCAACTTTGGGAATGGTTCTATGTCTCGCTCTGAGGCACTTTCATATCTAATATGGTACTTTATAAATATCTACACATCTAACCTGCAAGTAATGCCATGATACTGCATATCTTTTGTATGGTCTTGTTTATTATGTGTTTGTGGTTAATTTGTACTTTTTTACAGTTTTATACTATATTGTTAGAGTTCATACATTGTGATAAGACTGAAATAAAAATATGAAGTCGATTGACAGATTTTAAAACTGCGTTCTTGCATCTTGTTTGGTGTTTTGTTCAAGAATGGCATTTCATGACCTGCAGGAAGATTTGAGTAGGAGTGCATTAAATTCATGGTTTTAAAGACGCCCTAGTGTCACCTATCCATTTAGTGCATCTAGTCAACACAAGGGGGCAGCAAAGCCTTTCTAATTTCTCAGGATTTCTTTGTCGATGCATGAAAGCTGAAATATTTTCTGCATTAAAGAGCAGCTTTACCAGCCCTTATACATGCTGACATGCCATGCTTGGCCATTCACATCATGACACTTTCCATTTTCTTGCTGGAAGAAATCAGGGATGAATTTAATCGTTCTGACGGCTCAGGAACGTGAAGCTGTTTACAGTGTTTTTGTAACTAAACAACAGTTAACTTTAATCTGAAGCTGTATAGTCCATATACAGACATTTACACTGTAAATATCTCAGTAGACAATGTTTGTGTTTTCATTGTAGTAATTGTGTTGCCATAGTGTTAACACCATGCCCCATAGCATAGTCCTGAAATCTTCAATCATGAGATACACTCTTGTGTAAAGCATAATGTGATTAGGAATAAATACAAACCGTTTTCATTTTATTTATTTGTTTAGCATTAAACACTAAATCTAAATGAAATGACTGTGTTTTTATACTTGACTGTTTCTTTTCCATTGTTGCATGTGGATATACTATTATATTATAGCACTTTAATTTTCCAGAAAATTAGTTCATTAATGTAACACATTTGTTTTCCATATCATTCTGTTGGTTCATTCAACTTTTATCCTGTTAGTTTCGTTGTGATTCAGTGTTGTTTTTTTTCCCCCTTTGCTTAACTATCTGTAAGTCTGTAAATATACCCAAAGAACACCTTGTAATAAATGTTGGTTATACTTTGTAATTTACTTTATAAGTAGCTTTGATTTGTCTGGTCACAAACACTACAATAATGCTGACTTCCACAGTGATGATAGGCCCACGTAACTAAGACCGCTCAGTATTTACTCCTTGTGTAAACTGCAAACCATCATGACATTTTCTTTATAAAACTGAGTATTTCAAAAATCCCTAGATAATCATTTCACAGAAGCCTTAAAACGGATTTGCATAATTACAAATATTAGCAGAAAAGAAAGTAGAGCCAAGATATTTTTAAACACAACCTAGTATATTCACATAGAATTTTTAGATAAATTCAAATTTATTTACTGTAGTTACTTTATTCTATGTCTCAGCATTAAGCTGATAATTCAGTACATGTAATCATAACCATGGCATATACATGTGATAATGCCTGCACTGCCTTTTATCTTTTTTACATTCAGCTTTCCTATATAACCATGAAGAAGAAGATTATAATTGTTCTAATATACTTAATGCCCAACCCACAGACAAAGAATCTCTGGTGGCAGGTCAAAACACACAAAAATCCCACTGCTATGGGATTTTATTAAATTTTTTTTTATTCAAATGTCATATCAGCACCTAACAGTGGTATACCTTCTCATAAGTATTGGACTTTCCTGTAAAAGCATTAATAAGCTAATGATTAACTACTATGTACACTGTGAAACATTTCAAGAAACGAAAGTTAACCTGCTGCCTTACAATGTGAGTAAACTCAACTTAAAGATAACCTTTGACTCACAAGTGGTCAAGATGATGGATTACTGTCAATTTTTTTTTTTAAATGTATAAACTTGACTTCACTTTCCAAAGCTGGCCATAACAGTTGGAAGTTCACATAATGGAGCTGTAATCATATATTACAGTGTACATTGTAAGCATTCATGAAAATACGGAACTAATCGGCCAGTTACGACATCAGATCGAATGCATTTCTAGATCATATCTTATTTGGACAAAATGAGAACTGTGTAGTGAGTGTTGACAAGATACATGTGTGTGTGTAGCCCTCAGATGGTGGATAAAAGACATGCAAAATATTGTAAATCTCACCACATCCTCACAACAAGAAGGAAGAAACAACTGTTGCTATCCCAGCATAATATATGTGTGCTCTATAGCATTCATTATTAAGAGCTGGGCATGCTGCAGAGCCACTCTGATCA
The DNA here is from genome assembly GCF_030014155.1 of Tachysurus vachellii. Classification (NCBI taxonomy): domain Eukaryota; kingdom Metazoa; phylum Chordata; class Actinopteri; order Siluriformes; family Bagridae; genus Tachysurus; species Tachysurus vachellii. The sequence continues at coordinate 15,485,937 of NC_083464.1, read as the reverse complement.
GAACTGTACCAGTGTCCCAGCATCAGAAACTGAGATACAAGGCTGCAGATTGTTCTGCCAACATAGCTGTCAAATGTGATTAGCAGACGAACAAAAGTGAATAAATTCCCTGCCAGGACTGAGACCTGAAGAGACAACGAATATTCAAAAGGAATGAGAAGTCATAAGGAGCATATTAATACACAGAGTTACGCATCTTAAGGTAAAACTTGGACCAGTGCGGTGATTAATATACTACATTGTCTATGTTCGATTTTCATTTCTCAAATTGAACTAATTTAGGTCAAGTCTCAAACTGCCCAATACATGAATGTTTATATTGTCATCATGCTAAAGACTACTGGGGAAATTCTGCTTTTGTAAGATATGACATCCTCAATTTCTAAATAAGACTCCCTGTTAATGTCAGACAAATGTTTCATGAAGTCGGTGAAACGAAGCACATCATTTCAGTGTGACAGTAATCTCAAGCAAGTGAGACATTAAACCTGCTCAATCTGGACCACATTTGTAGTTTGGCCTCAGACTGATCTGAAAATCTGCTGATCTGCTTTTTCCTAACAGTGTAAAAAAGCAAATGTGGAGCTTGCATTGGTTGAGGATCTCACTCTCTCTAACCATGATTGTGTCAGTCAAATTAAACCACATAGGAGTTTAAAGCCAGCTCCATGGAGACACAGTTGGGTGTCTCACACACACACACGCACAAAAACACACACACACACGCACACACACAAATACACAAGCAACAACAAACAGTGCCACTCCTGTCTCAACCTGTTCTAGCTGGCCAGGCAGAGGTCTGCACTTCACACAGGCAACTGAATAATTTACACATTGCCCTTAACATGAAAGGCAGGCAGCAATAAATGCACAAGATGTAGGGGGGGCTAAAATTCAGGCCACAGCACAGGGAGGGTGTGTAAAGACCTGAATTTTATCCCCTCTACCAAAATGCACATTTATTGATGCCATATGCACTATGGTCCACACACAGACGACATGAAAACATAAAAGTTCACACTGAAAAGCTAGTCATGGGCTTTCCATTGCTTGTATTGATTATGTGACATGTCTTATCATTTAGAAAGAGTTGCTGGAACATAATGGACGTTTTTTTCCAACAGGAATTGAACATGATGAGTGTCAGTGATCCGTGTAACCGATGATGCACAAACAAGATCAGGAAGTCTGGATCTTTCTTACCTCTAGACACAAATGATAAAAGAGGGCAAAGAAACCCAAGTGTGTTGCCAGTGCTGATCACATTTTCACAGAGAAGGTGAAGAGCATGTCAATACACGCAGCTAAACCATGCCTAAACATGTATTGTAACAGCAGACACTTTTCCTTATGGGAACGTCAGACTCTCTAGTTCTTAAACTTGCTTCATGTTGCTGTGTTAAGATATAGACATTTTAAAAAATAAACAATGTACACAACAATGACCTTTTCGTGTGAATAACATGGAAAAAATATTTACATTAATGGCATTTAGCAGACAGCTGAGTGTTAACAGCCTTGCTCTGGGGCCCAGCAGTGGCAGCTTGGTGGATCTGGGACTTGAACTTACAAAGTTCTAATCAGTTGCCTAACAACTTAACCACTAAGCTACCATATCCCTGTCAAACATAAAGTATGTCAAATATCACATCCATGTATTTTCTTGATACACACCATACAATTAGTAAATACGACATATAGTGTAGGTTGTGTATTATACGTCAGGTGCTAAAACATGCCAGCAAGACTCTGTAAAAAGCAAGCTGTGTAAAAAACCTAATGCAATAATATTTAGAATTAAATACAAAATTCTAATCTACAAAATAGAAGAAGAAAATGAAGTGATATTACAAAATCATTGATTCCCATGGAGTGAGCTATCATGACAATGGTGTTATATGCAATATCCCTGGGTCAGTCAGTTTAAATTGACAACAAAACATGTAAAAACCTATATAACTTTTCCTATAACTGAATATCCTAGCAGTCAGTCATGTTGACAGAACAGGAAATTACATTTAAATGATCTAAATGATTTGTTCATTTATTGATTGTGAAGGCTTGTGCTACTGACAGGCTGAATCAATGGAAAACATCATATAGCTGATGTGAACAGCAGTGCTTTTATCATTCATCGATTATGCCGTTAAGATCATCATTGGTGCTATTACAATAGTTTCATTTAGCAGTTAAATTCAGTGACAACTTTGTGTAGTCTTTGGAAAGGGTTGCATTTAGGTATGTGTGTTTAAAGAACGGTAATCATGATCTCTTTTCACTTATTGAGAAGAGTAGGCGGATGGGAACACCAGGTGACTCAGATAATATGTTACCTGGAAATCAAGCCCTGTGAGACTGCTTGAAAAGCCAGTGCCATTTCAGGGGTCCACTATCTGGGATCGTATAAAACTCCGGGGTAAACCCCAGGGAGAAATCCCCAGACAGTACTGTTGTACTGTAACTCTGTTAATACCTTCGTGCTTGGCTATGGTGGGTTTTCAGTTGTTGATTTAGACTGAGAATGTTCTATGCACTCACAGGAAGTGTGTATAGCGGTTGTTGTGGGTTGCCCAAGAGAGGCAGGAGAAAGAGAAAAACAGTCACCAGTTAACTGTAAATATCTGCTGTCACACCCTGCATAGTCAGTGTCTAGTCCAGCTCCCATGTCGAAAACTGACACATAAAAAGTGAACACAATCTATTTCCAGTATAACGATCATGAATAGATCATGGTGCACAATAATTACAGCCACTGCAAACATGTTTGTCTAACCAATGTTACTCAAGCATTACGCTGAGCTAAGACAAATGCAGTGTGTAATAAAATGTTCACACCCATTTCATATCCGGCAGACAATTCATGGTTTGGGTGGGAAATGGTCATCTTAGATTCTGGGTCAACTTAGAACATTAAAGGCAAGAGCCGTTACATTGCCAAGCCCTACCTTCTCCTAATTCTCACACAATTTTGTCTGCAATGTTCAAATTGCAGTGAGAAGCAAGAACAGCAGCTGAATTCCCCAGAAGTGCAGAAACTGGTGATGCAGCTTCATGCAGAAAACCCCTACCATTCACTTCAAAAGACTTGAAGAAACTCTGGATCTTAATTTGTAAACCTCACACCTTGATTTTAAGTGCTTGACAAGAAAACAAGTAACAGCTATATAAATAATCAATGCTCTCAATCTGAAGAATAACCACACAATAGCCACAGAGATTTTGTTCCATAAATAAAATAGTTTATTATTGCTTAAAATAAATACATTTTCTTCAGACAAAAGCAAGAGGAAAAGGCAAAGGACCAATTGTATCCACCCTGATATCTAAGAAGCTATGAGCCAGGGTCAGCTTAGCTTCCAAATGCCGTCCCAAGGAATAAAATGTCAAGCCAGGAAAAGTCAATTACACATAGTAAGTCTACTGTAAATGTACATTGTGACAGCATTACAGTTCATCCCTCAAGCACAACACAAATTGGCTGACCTGGGTAGAATAAACAAGCTCTAAGGGTTCTAGATTCGAAAACTGACAGCCTTCAAATAAACCATCTACTTGCTTGCATGCTCTCCATGGAGAAGTATGTTCGTTATTGGCATCTACATAACCTCTGCCCTGTTGTCCCCCCACCGTTTTTTTTTTTTTTTTTTTGGGAGAAGCAGGAAATGACAAAGGAGCGTTAACGGCTTGCCATTGCAACCCCCTCCAGAAGGTCGAGCAGGACGTGGCCATAAACGGAGCCCATGCTCTTTGTTCTCAGATACAAAATGTACAGGCATGAAGAGCCTGTGTAGTCATGGTAAGCACAGATTAACTTGGACTGTTCTTGCTGACCACCCCCACCCTCACCAACCAAAACACACATATACTATTTGTTTAAAAGTAAAAACATACATTATGTGGTAATCTGCTTGGATATGGGTCACAGAGTCAAGATATACACCTAGATCATGTTTGATCAATAGAACAGATAAGTGGTCAGAAAGAACAAGATATAAAACCTTTAAAATATGCCTAGCATGCAAAGGATCAGTGCACACTAGTGGCTACCATTTGGTGTCAAGTAGAAGCAGAATAAGACAGACAATATGGCTTGTGCCTAGTTTTTTGTAGATGCATCACTTTCGATATCATGCCTGGTTTAAAAATAAGGAAGGAAAAAAAAAAAAAAAAAAAATCACTGTTAAAGGCTCTACCACAAAAGGATGAGAGATGGCAACTCATGGCCTATTTATTGATTTCAGCAGCATTATCTGTTATTCCAGAAAATTCAGAGGAGAACATAAAATTAGGCCAAATGGAAAACTTGGCCATCTTTATTAACAAAAGTAGCAAAGCCAAAATGTTCAACCCCTTAACCTCAAAGGTCAATGAAACAAATAAATAAAAACTGTGAATTAAGGCAGTTCTACATTTATGATGGCAAAATCCACAATAGATACTGGAATATATCCATATGGGTTTGATTGGTACATGTAATGAAGCACATACATAGCTGCTTAATCCAGTTAATACTGTTGGTGACCAGTTCATTACAAATGGGAATCTGCCAGTTCAACACCAAACCATAAGACTGCGGAGCCTCGAGTTACACAATTTAGAAGCCCGACCCCATCCCCCAATCAAAACTGCAACACAACATCCTGCACAGAACTTCCTCAGCAAAGCTTTGCAATCTATGTTGGTACTGAATGAACATGAATAAGTTACATGTGAATGCAAAACTGACATGAGAACTAAGAGCGCGTTACAACATTGCCCCAAGCTCATAGTTCGGCAATGTTGTTACATTCATGTCTGGAAGGGCAGGAGCATTATTTTACTACCCCATCCCAAAAGGGATACAGCTCTAGCTGGAGCTCCACAACTCTTTCCAGTAGTGAACCAGAAAAACATCTGCCTGTTCTTCTCTACTTTGCAGAGACAGTTCTCTCCAAGACTACGAACAGGGTAATTATCACCTTTTTACTGCATCGTTCACCGTTTCAGTGTCTCATTCTGTACGCCTCAGCAGCTGACTGTGCTGGGCTGCTGTTTGCTGACAAAGTCTGGTAGGAAATCAAACTCATTCTGTCCCAGAAACAATTCTGGCAGCTCCTGCACTCTATCCAGTCCCAGCTCCATGACTAACGCTGTGAGAACCTCCTCATCAATTAGGTCAGCATCCATGCCATTCAGACCCAGTGCAGGACCACCCATGTGCTGCACATTGGCCAGCTGAGCTGAACTCATACGAAACGGTGCTCCATTTGGCACATGGTGCCCATTCATGGCACTGAGAGGGTGCCCATGGTACTGGGTATTCAGTTTCTGCAGGTGCATGCTAGCCATTAGCTGCTGAGAGTTTAGGCCTCCAGACATGTACTGCTGTTGTTGCTGCTGGCCTTGATGATGCTGCTGGTGCTGCTGGTGCATATGGTGCTGTTGATGTTGTTGACCCTGGTTGTTGTACATCATAGTGGCTGACTGCATTTGGTGATGAGCCATCGCTCCTCCATTCATCTGCCCATTCATCACCATGTTGGGCCGCTGCATGGCTCCCTGTGGCCCATAATGCATTATCTGTCCATTGGGCATGGCTCTTAGTCCAGGTTGCGGAGCATGTTGTTGGCCATTCATGCCCATTCGGTAACCATGCAGGTTGCCATTCGCCTGGCCGTGGCTCATGGGCATCATCATGTGCTCTGCCATGGCTTCTCCCTTCCTTAAAACAGAACACAATGTTATAATTTAAAAAGGAGTATTTTGTCAACAGGAATTTATAAGAAAAAAAAAAAATTGATGAAAAAACAACCCAAAAAACAATAGTTGATTGACTACCATCAACTGCTAGTCTACAGCAATTGTTAAATGTCCAATGAAAAGGGTCTGTCCAAGGCGTTAAACACCACAAACAAACCAAGAACATACTAGTGCGTTTCCATTGGTGTCACCGCTTTAATCACCACTTTAAGCCTAACCCTAAGCAGACTTATACAAGGACAAAACAAAACTAGAATTTACAGATCTGAGCTGTCTTAATAGTCAGAGCACTGGATAACCAAACGTAATCCTCTGAGACATCCTGCTAGAATGGCTCCTCACTGTGAGCACCTTTCCCACTGCAGAATAGCCAAGGTGTCTCTCTCTCTCTCTCTCTCTCTCTCCCCCTCTCTCCTTTTCCAGCTGGATGCCCATAACTGCCACTCAAAAAACACCCCTTAAAATATCAGTGATGCAAATCCAAACCATTTACTCTTGGTCTGATTTCTACACTAACACCACTCTTATGGACACGTCTCCATAAACAGACTGGATGGTAAATTTAGAATACATAAAGGAACAAAAGAGTGCAGTTATCTGATTCGACTCGAGTCCCAGACAAAAAAATGCTTATCGCTCTAACATATGCATGATCACATGAACTCAATAATAACATTATACAGACTTGGGAAGGTAAAAAATAAAAAAAAAAAAGCGCTCATGTAACCCAGTGAAGAAAGTGAGCAGTGGAGCGAACAATAGAGCTGCGAGCTCGTGTCCTGAACCAGCTCCATGTTTCACAGCCATCACAAATGTGCTTACCTTTTAAAATACTGTAATTTCCCAGTAGCACAACAAACCAGCCCTGGTTTAACAAAGTGAAGCCGAGATCCTTGAGATTAGCGTTTATATTCCGAGAAGGTTGAGCGGCATAGTACACCGCTCTGGGTGAAGTGAACGAGTGTGTGAATGTATTTAGTGGGTCAACTCGGGAATTATATGCTGCTGAGCTGAAGCGAAGGGGGCGGAGACTTTGTGTGTCCTTCGTTCTCATTGGCTGTGTTGCAGTGTTATTGTGCAAAGAGGGTTTCGGTGTTTCTTATGAGAAAGCGAATGATTTAGGACTCTAGTACAGACATGTCAGGTGTATTATTATTATTATTATTATTATTATTATTATTATTATTATTATTATTATTATTATTATTAAGTAGGTCACCAGTCACTTAAAAGCTTAAGAATTATTTTACAGTTATAATTTTATAAGCACACAAATACTATTGTTGTTTACACATTTGTGAAATTTAATACACTTAAAATATATTTGCGTGTTATGTTCATTTCTTCCTGGGGAAATCAGACAGACAGACAGACAGACAGACAGACAGACAGACAGACAGACAGACAGATAGATAGATAGATAGATAGATAGATGGACAGATCTAGAATACTATACTTTCCCTGATGCCCAAAACTAATGCTTTTGTTTACTGAATAAAAAACATTTGCACACAACTCTACTAAAAGATTCAAGATTCAAGATTTTTATTTGTCACATACACAATTATATAGAGCAAATATAACCAGCAGTGAAATGTGAGTCAGGTCCGCACCATGGACAGTGCAATTATTAAAAAATACAACACAGATGAAAATATAGCTATGAAAGAGTGAAATAAAAGTAAACAATAAAAATATAAGAATAAAATATAAAAGAAGATGTATACTGTGGAATTAAATATAGAATGAAAAATAGTGTGCATGAAAGTAAACTGTAGTCTTAAATATTGAGATACACAGGGATGTACAAAAGGCATCCCTAAAAGGTAAAAGGTTTCTAAATGACCACATGTGCAATTATATTGAAAATATCAACTAAATTTAGATCTTTGAAAAGTTTATTACACCTGCAATTCAAAACTGCAATTCACTGATTAGGAAACATGTTTACTTCATGCTGACTGAAATGATCATTCTAGTGTTGTGGGCATTTTAACCAAGTTGCATAAGAAGCTATGAAGCAAATACAAAATGATATGGCTTACTATATGCTACTGTTAAAAACAAATGTGATACTCTGCAAGCACAACCTTGTACAATACATAACAAGGTGATAAGACATGCCTTAAAACCAGGACGTGCCACTCTGTAAACCAGTAACCAGTTACAATAAGATATCGAAAGTGTAAACAGCATGGATATATTGCTTTTGTTTTCTATTGCTAAACTAAGTTTCTAATTTGTTCCAAGCTATGTATTTAGATCAGCAGCTACATTCAGTACCATATGCTTCTTTTTGCTTATCTTTTCATTTTGAGAGAGAGAGAGAGTGTGTGTGTGTGTTTGTGTGTGTGTGTGTGTGTGTGTGTGTGTGTGTGTGTGTGTGTGTGTGTGTGTGTGTGTGAGTGTGTCTCTGTGCGTGCGTGTGTGTGTTTAGGGGTGTTGGTGCTATTCTGAGCCACTGACTGCTTGACCATTCAGCCAGTTACCTCTTTCAACCCCCATAATAAGACATGTGGACAAAAAAAGTTGTTGCATTGTTTTAAGAAATGTATATCACTGAATCACTGAATACACTGAGTAGTTGATGCACTTATATCTGATGTCGATCACACAGACCTTTAAAAAATTGTTAAGGCTTGTCTTTCTGGTAGATCTTTGAATCAACATCCTGGTGTGAGCTTAAAGGCTCTCTGTTTACCCAAAGCTCAACATTGTTTAAAGGAGTGCCACCAACCTCCAAGGTGCAGTATCTCTCACACACATTAGCATCTGCATTGTGTAGACTTGTGCCCTAATTTGCATGGCAATCTGTTCAGCCTCTGGTGAAAACCCGGTCATACAGCAGGGTGTCAAAACATGTTCCACCCTATTAAGATTCCAGCATATTTTATTTTGTCATATCATGTACTGGTCTTTTAAACAAAGTTCACAACTTAATATTAACTAGATGAAACTAACCAGCCTGAATGCAGAGGTAACCTAAAGCATGCTAAATGGAAACAGCAGTTGCTATAAGAGTAGCTGCAATCAAAAAATCAATAAAGCTACTACAGTTGAATAAAAGTGACAAGGTATTGTGTGCTGCATTAGGAATTTTTCACAAAGAGAATTAGTAAGCTAGCTCCAAATAAAAAAGCTAAGAGTTTAAGTAAAGCTTATTAGAGTGGGAAAAAACTGTTTCATTATGTACAACAAAACTAGTTTGCTAAATATTCTAAAGAATCGAACTAGAACCAATAGCTGTGAAGAAAGTTCTCTCTGTATCTGATGGTGATGATAATGGTTTACAGTTTTACATGTTAACTGGAAAAAAGGAATATGGTTTGTGTAGTAATTTAGACGAACAGTTGAATTTCAACAGTTTGACAAAATAGCTCCAGTGTAATTAATTTTTCCCAGCTTAGTACCTTGTAGCGTAATTAGCTACTTTATTAAAATAAAATTAAACTGCATCTATTTGAAATCATAAGTACCCTGACAAGTTAGAATTGCAAACTAGCTTCCCCCAAAATTGCTAGCAGTTTTAGCAATTTAATTCCTGAGTGCTTATAAACCGTGTGTGGCATTTTTGCAATGAAACTACCTGTTTCTAAGATTTGGTCCATGGGAAAATACACAATTGGAGTCCTTTATTTACCTATTATTGCAGACCCCCCATGGATATGAACATAGGCTTACTGTCTATTGACATATAAATATCAACATATGATTGTCTAATCAGACAGGCAGTTTTATGTCTACCATTATTATACCTTCCCATTGTATCATGTTAGTTAGCATGTATTTGTATTGTGCTTGTTGCGCCATTGAGACTTCTTTAACCCTTTCGAGTTGCAGTTAGACAGAGCAGTACTTGCTCTTTCCCAAGGCTCTCTTTTTTCCTCCCCCACACCTGATTAACAAAGATACCAGAGTGTGGAGGAGGGGCAGGCCAACTGCCAACAGGAGCTGCTCAGCCCTGCAGACAGGGATAGAACGCTGTCTCTCTCTCTCTCTCTCTCTCTCTCTCTCTCTCTCTCTGCTCCGTGTGTCTCTTTCCGAGTATGTGAAAGGCATTCTCATTCTCTGTTTCTTTGTGCCACGTTTAATGAAACCTCACTCTCATCTCCACAAACAGTAACCCCCTGTATCAGATTTAGTACTCGTGAATGTCCTTGTCTCACATTTGCATGGGTTTGGCTTGTCCTTGACCCACACATCTGTTCCCAGAATCATCCATTGGTACAGTAAATTAAAGTGAAGCCTTGTCACTCTGTGGTTTTAATTCAGTGGAGAAGAAACACTTCTTTGCCCTCCCCCATTTACTGATCTCATTACCCGGGTTTGTCCACGTAGTTACCTCAAACATGACCTCATGGACTTTCTCAGTTGTCCCCTGCTCTAGCATGTTATTGTGAAACAGTGTAGCTCAGAAGAATATTGTTGGAATGCTGTTGGCTCATGCAGCCATGTTTATGGAAGAGCTAGGAGTAATGGTCCGTATTTGTGTTCCTTACCCTGTTTGGAATGCAGGCATTTCTTTGGCATGCGTCACTAAAAGCTGGCCAATAGTATGGAAAGAATGGAGCAGCAGCACAGGTCACATTGGATTAGGATGATTCGGTCTGTGGCAATTCTATCTTTGAATTCCAGCTGTATATTTGTTAGTATTTGCTTTCCATTTGTGTAAATTTGAATTGTCTCAATTCCATGCATTGATTTGTTTGGAGTAACCAGTGTATTTATATCAACTTATAATGGCATTTATTTATAGTATTGATTGCATCCTTGGTCAACCCATTATGTCCTGATTCCTCAAAATGCCATGCTATAGGTATTGGGAATATGATATCATGACGCATACTTATGGGTGATCCACCATTTTGGATAGAGTAGATGACTAGCATAATTATGTAGTTCATAAGTGTTCATCCAAACTGGGTACTTGCAGTGTTTTGATTATGGTGGAAAGCTTTTTTACGTTATAAACTGGACACTAAAATGGACTGTCATTTTACAGATATCTTGAATGGAGCTAAAACTATGGAATCAAGCGGTGATATATGTTGATTTAATATGTAGGCTTTTAAATGTAGGCTTGGCTACTTAAAAATATAAGCTTGTTTAACTGTCAGTAACTGTCAATAGGCACTCAAGATGTCAAGAAATGTAAGATTAGGTACTATATCCAACACATATTCCACACAGTTACTAAACCACATTTTGTCAATCTATTGTTGTTTGACATTCCTCTGAAGTTTGCTGTGATACAACTCTTGTTTAGCTTTAAGCAAGACCTAAAAGACAAGTCTAAAACTCCAGAATAAAACATCCATCTCTTTAAGCTCTCACAGTGTGTGTCAACATGTTTTTGGCTGGTAAACAAAGAGCTATCTCTATGAATGATCCCCTAATGCAGCTCAACATGATATCAATTCCCAAGTGCACATTTGAGGAACAAGGCACTTTTGCCAAATAGAAACCACCTTGCTTATTCCATCCTTCTGTCCTTCACACAAAAACGGTTTCCTTTCTGTTAAACAAACATTCACTGGTATAACCATGTTTTGATTGTTGCCTACACCCACACCATGATTCATTAGAAATATCCAGTAGCTTCATGGAAAATCCCTCAAATTTTGTACAGGTGTCATCATCTTTCTGAAAACTTATGCCGTTGAAACTATGCTGTAATCTATTATCCACCAGTATCTACTAGAATTACCATGTAGCATAGATATTGAACAAAGGTGTTGACCTAATTGCAAGAATAGTATTCTCATGTCTCACTGAAACAACACCACACCTGCTGAATGTCAGTGAGGTTTCATTCCCCCCTCCCCAGCCACTAGAATCTTTACAGAGTCTAGTGCCTTGTGCTGTATTTTAGTCTCCAGTGATAAAGCTCACATAGCCTCTTCATTACAAAATGTAGTTAAGTACAGAATGCAAAATGAATTCTGGAAAATGCCTTAAAACTGAGAACTTGTGTCACAGTTTCTCCCTTATTTCCAGGATACTGTCATTTTGCACAGCTTGCATTTTCACTTCCTATAAATATGGAGCAGATACTTTTTGAAAATCTACTTTTACTTCACCATAACTGCATCACAGCACACAATTGAGTCTACTCGGTGGTAAATTCATGACATTAAAACATTAACCTGATGCCTGAGCTGGAGCTTAACTGCATGATGACTGATGTTGTGGTAGTTTGAGGGTTAGTCTTAAAATTGTTTGTGGTACAATGCTTTTTGGAATTCAAGCCCATACCTACTCCATTATATTATTATTATCATTATGGTTTGCCCAATAAATTCACCTATATTTCTGATGATCAGAGAATTAGTCCTGGGGTAGACCAGGGGATATGTGTTATCAGGAAGAGACTGTTGGGGAGCTGCTGGGGGCATTTAGGACCCTCAAAATGACATTATTTTATGGACTTATTTGCTCACATGTAGTTTGTCCCACGCTTTAACACACTGATTATATAAAGTTTCTGAACAAATGGGGTTTGCCGATTAGTCCACAGATTAGTGAGCCACAACTGGGCATATCATTATTTGTGACTAAAACTGTCAATTTTAACTTATGACCAAAGAAATATTTCACATTGTGTTCTTTTTGTGATCTACAACAGCAAAAAAAATACAGAATAAAGGCATAAAGACATCATACAGAATAAAAGCAGCTTTACACTGATAAAGAGTTAAAATAAAAAAAGCTAAAACACTGGATTTTCAGAAACCGAGTGGCAGTACATATAAACACCTTTGCTTGTGTTGTATCCTGCAGTCAGCATTAAATTCGTCACATTGCTTTATAAATAAACACATTTCAGTGTGTTTTCCACACCACCTGTGTCTCCTGTTCTTATTCTATGTTTCATCTGCAACAAATTGCACCACTTCTGCATGATCTTTGCTCTCCTATAGTGCAGATGACAATTACAGCTGTTAAACCAACATGAAATGGGCCAATCCAATGTAGCCAATGTTCACCTGATATTTACAGTGAAAGTAGATTAACTAGGATGCCTGCTGGGTCACCATGAATCTCTCTCATTCATTCATGGCACAGTGCCAACAATACTTGAGGTGTGGGATGGGAAAATTTGCTCACAACACTCTGTACAAGAGTGTTGTGGTATATTGGTGTGAAGTCATAAGCAGTGAGAATGTAAACAGTACATCACTCTGGTTGGGTCAGATTTATGTGCAGCAATAATGGTTGTTCAAATAAGACAGCAAGTTAAGACTCAAAACACATGGTTAAGATGCAATGAGTTTTCACATTACTGGGACTCCAAGGACGCTGACATACCAAAAGCACATACCCAGTGTGTACCTTCTCTGACAATTTGCCCTTTAGCACAAAGCATGAAACTATACTTGATATCTGAAAGGTTTGTACAGTACAGTCTTTGTCTTTGGGAAAGTAAATAACTCTCCATACCAGTAGGAGGTAGAAGCATGTATTAGTTATCTTAAAAAAGAAAACAGGAATAACTGTGAACTGTGAAAAAACAAAACAATGATGAATATCCGAATCTGAATATCCCCAATACCAAAAGAAGTAGTATATCTGAATTCTCATTATTCATAAATCAGTAGGTGAGAAATACCTGAATGACCTACTGTTTCCATCCATATTCTGAAGTATAGAACAAGTACACACTGTGCTATCCAATGATGCAATGTGAATGGTGGGGAAGAGCTGTAAGAATCAAAAATAGACAAAGACTATGTCAGCTCTTTTTAAATATAGGTGCTATATCTATTAAACAATGTTCCTTGTGGTTAAACTGTACTTGTTTAAATTCCTGAGTTAATTTTTAAGGTTTAAACAAGAAGAAAAAATGTGGATCTTTTGGAAAAATAAATGTTTTAAAACCCTGGTTATTATGACATCATAAGTAACATGGCATTGCCAACATAGTAGATGTAATATGTGCAGATTGTATTCACAATACACACATGTAATGGTCAGTACATTATGTATCAACAGACAAGCAGTAGGCACTGAATCTGTCACATAACAGGTTTTGGATGCAAGCAAAGCCTATATCCCAAATGATATATGACTAAAATAAACACATACAGTTTGTTGTCGTGGGGGGGCACGGTGGCTTAGTGGTTAACACGTTCGCCTCACACCTCCAGGGTTGGGGGTTGGATTCCCGCCTCCGCCTTGTGTGTGTGGAGTTTGCATGTTCTTCCCGTGCCTCGGGGGTTTCCTCCAGCTACTCCGGTTTCCTCCCCCGGTCCAAAGACATGCATGGTAGGTTGATTGGCATCTCTGGAAAATTGTCCGTAGTGTGTGATTGAGTGAGTGAATGAGAGTGTGTGTGTGCCCTGCGATGGGTTGGCACTCCATCCAGGGTGTATCCTGCCTTGATGCCCGATGACGCCTGAGATAGGCACAGGCTCCCCGTGACCCGAGGTAGTTCGGATAAGCGGTAGAAAATGAGTGAGTGAGTGAGTGAGTTTGTTGTCATGAGTATATTTACTAATGTTGAGTATAAGTATGTTACTTTAAAGTAATGTGCACTTCACTGTGCCATTATGTTATACCGAAAGTAGTGAGCAAATATGGTGAACAGGAAGCCATTTAGGATGTGGTCTACTATGAGGATGGACAGGTGAGGAATGTAAAACTGAACTAAATATCAGTAAAATTGTAGATTTTTTTTCAGAAAAAGTGGAGATGGTATCAAGCTGATTTTAATTCAACAATGTGTTCCATATCAGTTCCAGGGCAGAACTGGCTTTCTACAGGGAAAAGCCAACCAGAGGCCTCACTAAACAGAGATTATATAAATGATCAGTATCTTTCTGATTTCTTCAAATGAATGTCATAGAGAAATCACCCAATTCCATGTTAGCTATCAAAACCACGCTGCAACTAGGTTCTGTAATACTGTAATCTTATGTACATTCCATTGAGTTTTACTGAAACTAGAGTATGACTTATATGTTTTCATTTTTTGTAAGTGGGAGTTGGTGTATTGTTCAGGCAAAGAGAGTTTCTATAAATAAGCCGAGGACTTCCTCTCAGACCAGTGACAGGGAAGTGGAGGCTGCTGGATTTTCACATTAGGGGCAGGGGGGGAGCCGAGTAGGAGGAAGAGAGACTTCAGTCTTCATATGGGGATTTTGCAGTGCACAGAGAATGGCATTTGCTGCTCTTGAAAGTAATCAGTAGTCATTCTTTCTGTTTTTGTTCCTGTTTCTTTCTTAAATGGACTAAACAATCGCCATTAAGTCTTTGTTTCCTAGTGATTCCACAACTGAAGTCTACTAATGTGGTATGATCAAAAAGAAAAATGTAATGTAATAAAAGTTATATATATATATATTATTAAAAAATCATATTCATTTAATTACCACAATGTCCACATGTGCTGTATGTACCCCACACCAGGCTTTTGTTCCATTCCAAAATGCTGAAAGTTTCATTGAAAGGTCACTTTGTACTTTCAAAGACTGGTCACAGTTGTTATTACCTCAAATTGTCCGATTATATCAACAGCTATCTCAGGACTCAGTGACTTTCACTTATAGTTTATAGCTTAGGTTTCTCAGTTACTAAACCATACCGTGCTTGTATCAAGTTGAGCACTATGTTTCCCTGTACGCCACGCTGAGGTGATGGAGGTCCCCTTTATTTATGGATTTTGGAGACAGGGCCATCAATCACGCTCTCTCAGTGGCTGCAGGGCATGAGCCAGTGGATCAATACCCCACCCCCCTTGCTGTCACAAAAGATTTAGTCTTTATCCCAAACTGGCCCAGAATACTGAAAGAGTAAAAAAAAAAAAAAACACCCCTGAAATTCACAGAGCTGTAAAACATTGGAGTGGCAAACTTTAGCAATCAATCACTTCGGTAAAATCTAGAATGTGATGTTGTGGGGAAACACCTTACAAAATCCTGTGATTTAGAGATAAACAATTTTGGAATTGCTAGTAATAGAATTTACTGTTTAAACTATTATTTAAAATGGAGAATTAGCACTTCTGCAGAAACCACTAGAGTCAGTTTAACTTGCTTTCCAGTATAAAAATAGAAAGTAAAAACAACTGCTCACTCTCTCTGCAGCTTGTGACATCATGAGGCTTTTGCTGTTTCGATGATATTTGCTTATGGATTGCTTAACACAATTATTTTACTGCAAGCTTTATAAATGCTGACATTTGGAAACAAGAAAATAAGTATTCCTAAATTCGTTGCTGAACTGAAACCTGCTAGTTTTGTTCATCTCAGGCATGTGGGTTTTTTGGGTGATGTGTGCCATCATACACTTTAATGGCTCAGTGTTCTTCTCTCTGCATATTTTCCCACTTATGTGAATTTGTTGACATTAGCTGTAAGGAGCTGGAGGTTGAAAGGGTTGGGTGAGAGTCGAGCTGTGCATGAATCTTTTATCGTCTCAGCCCAGTTAATAATGAGGTGGCTGCTATTACATAATTGGTACTGAAACTGAAGAATAGTCTACAGCATATGGGAGAAACAAAATGAGAGACACACTGTGAGAGTGTGAGTGAAAAAAAAGAAGTGTGAGGAAGAAAACAAAAGATTGTAATGGACACTGTAATTTGTATGTAATCTTCAACCCTGATGTGCTGTGTATTTACTGCAGAATTGTTCGTGATGCAGTCATTCTATATATAAGACAAGATCATAGTGGGAATATATGGAATAAGTGACTTCATTCAAATTCATTCATTTATTTGTTTATTCATTCAATCATTCATTCATTCATTCATTCATTAAATCAGACAAGGTGGAAATACACTCTGAATAAAAATCCTATCCATTACAGGCACCATGTGCACATATTTACACACTTATTCACCATGCACACACATTTACACTATCATTCACACCTAGGGAAGTTTTGCATTTACAATCCACCTATAATAGCATGTATAATAGCATGCTCCACATAGACAGTAACCCAAGCTCAGGATCAAACTGGGATCCTGTTTAACACTACATACTGCACCTCTATGATGCCTACATAATACTTGAAAATATTTGATCAATACCTTTGTTATGTAAAGATAACAAACTGTACCGGTTTCTGGGATTGTACCATCAAGGGTACTCAAGGGTTGCTTTTTGTACCTTTAGCATAGTTAGCATCATTCACAAAAATACTTAATTGTACACTGTTGGACCTTAAGTAATTATAGGTCATATTTATTTAAATGTTACTACAAAGTAACTGCAATGAAACTAACAGGTGAAAATCTTGGATATGTTAATCAAGTCTTGAAATAGTCAAATCCTGGGTTTTTGCTATGCTGAAATATTCGTCACACTGAGGTAGCTAGCAAAATAATATTTTATTGCCGTGATTTGGACCAGACACAGGATCATGGTGTTAAATGACATTATTCTGCACAGAAACCCATCTTTTATAAATTAGTCATTAGCCTATTAAGTTTATAATAGAGATTTAGCTTGGTGTGATTCCACCATGCCAGAAAAATCTGTCTTTAATATTTCAAATACAAGAGCACAAAAAACCCACCATGTAAAATGCTCTCTTATTTAATGAAGCATTTTGAAGGGGAATAGCTGGTTTATTATATCCAGCCCTGAAATGTTGCTGCCTGTTTGTGAAATGTGATCCTAAATCAACAAGGAGCTGCCTTACACACCTGACAGGCTTTTGTCACATAAACAACAAACTAAAGAACAAACCAAGAGCTACATTCTTGACTCCCCTCCCCCTTCCCTCCTCCAGCAAGAACAAACACTGAACTGCTCTCACGTAAACACACGTAGCGTGGTGGACTGCCTGTGCCACGTGCTTACCCTCATCCATTGTTTTGTGTGTGTGCTTGTCTGCATGTGTATCTGTGACTTGTGGGGTTGGAAGGCATGCTAGTGGGTGCTTGGCTTCCCTTGGCTCCTCCTGACATCTGTGAGTCAATTAGCTGACTAGAAAGAAAACATCCATCCCCCACATCAAACTCTCTCTCTCTCTCTCTCTCTCTCTCTCTCTCTCTCTCTCTCTCTCTCTCTCTCTCTCACTCATTCTTTCAAATCAAGCTTTTTCAGTAAAAATGAGTGTATACCATTAGACCATTAGTATATTACATAGTTATTCTGTGACCTCACACACACACATTCAGTAAGTAGCTTCACCTCAAGATCTGTATAAACTCAGTCATATTTACTCAGCCTGTATCAAGTAAAACAACCACATTACTGATTATCAGCAAGGCTTTGGGTGCCAATTTTTAGTTTGTGGGCCATAGAGTGTCTTTCCCACAGAGACACACTATCCTAATTAGGATGGTTAATTAACTGACGCATGGACAACAGCATGAATAAAAACCAGAACCTGCTGTCTGTTCAGTTGCTTCAGGGCTGCCTCCCTATGCTAACTAAGTCCATATTCATCTTTCTCATTTGATAACATGGCAGCAACCTTTTATAGATCTCTCTGGGGTGGTTTGAAGTGCAAATGTTACTAATGAGTCAGACCTATGGGACAAACATAGACACACATAAACACATGTGTGTGGCCTTAAAGGGATACTCCAGCATTTTTCACTCCCATGTTTTTTTAACCACTGCATCAATAGTGTATATGTAATTAACATGGTGAAGTGTAGTGTGTAGTGTAGGGCTGTGTAGTGTGAAAAGAACAGGGAGAAAAAACTTAAAACCGATGAATACAGAAAGTCTTCAGGGTAATTCACATATGGGATGTGTTTCTGATGCATTTATTATTCTGACCCAAGGGAAAGCATACACATGACTATATAATGCATGACTTTTAAACTACAACATCTACATGTTCTTCTGTAGTGTTATCTTGACCAGTTAAAAAAAGATTTAGAGTTTAAGTTAATATTAATGAAGAATGAAGAATTCACAAAAATTCTCAAGATGTGAAGAAATGATGACCATTGCTACAACAGGAGGAACACACTTTCTACTTTGTGTGTGTGTGTTTGTGTGGTGTTTTGTGTGTGTGTGTGTGTGTGTGTGTGTGTGTGTGTGTATACGTGTGTGTGTGTTTGTATGTATGTGTATATGTGTGGTGTTTGTGTGTGTGTTTTGTGTGTGTGTGTGTGTGTGTGTGTGTGTGTGTGTGTGTGTGACCACATGCGCTATATTGAGTAACGCTCCCCCGCTGCAGAGTAGCAGCTCAGGGTGAACACACAGCAGGACCAGGCCACTGCCCACCAGAACACAGGCTGCATCCTGTTTTTTTGCTCCCCCACACCCTGTTGTCATCCTCACTAGGAAACTGTGGGGGAGACTCAATGCAGACAACATGCTGTGACTGCCAAAAGAGTGAGAGGAGGATGCAGAGCAGATTAACTAAATGAAACTCATTTTAATCCACCATATTACAGCAGCCATCCGCATATCACCACCCCTTAGTAGTAGGCAGGTTTTATTATCACAAGTTCATGATGTCATATCATTTTGGTCAATAGATGCCAGATAAGAAGAAAAGGTTACACAGACTCAGCTTTTGTGCTAGATTCTAATCCTGAGCTCAGAGAAGGGACGAAGTAGGAAGCACTCAAATTGTTCTGTTATGCCTATTTTCCCTTTCACTTTAACATCCTCTTTCAGTTCCTCATCTCTTCTGCTGTTCACTGGTGAGGGTTAAGGGTGTGTTTATTTACACAGGAAAAGTATATGGCAGAAGGCCAATGTGAAGAGAATGGACAGGAAGAAGAGCAAAGTCATCATCATTTGACTACCATGCTGCACTATCAGAAACATTTGTTCCTGTGTGGACAATAATGACATTATCACCAGAATGGGCCTCTGCTGCTGATTGCCTTTTTTGGAGATTCAGGGAAAAGCTTGATGTTCATAATTCTCCCATCAAGTCAGGAACACAACTGAATCAACAGAGAAATTTTCTGGTCAATGTGTGTTTTTTCATGTGCACCTCATGCTGTTGTTTCCTGCAATGTTGGTACATTAGTCATTTGAGTACAGGAGGTAAATGAACATTTTGTGGTCAAAATGAGTTTCACTTGTTGTTGCACTTGTTTGTGGAATGAATTGCAACGGTTTCAAAATTCACAAACACTGACAGGAACCAAAAAGCAAGCAGAAAAACATTTAACAGTTACACTACTGTTATTTCTTGAGGTGCTAAAATAAGAGTAGACACAGAACGGTTCCTTGTCTGGGGTATTGCCTTGTCTACATGCCCAGAAATAGTACTGATGCCACTTTAAAACAATTAAAATAATATGATTTCACTTTTCTTTCATTTTTTACCTGTTATATTATTATTGGTGCAGCTTGGTGCAAAATATTTGAAGTGATACAATACCTTTAGTTATTATTATTTATCTAACATACACTATGTGAAACCTGATGCAGTCTGCAGTATTGCTGTAGTCTTATTTATTTTTCTTGGGGTATGCAAACTTTTCCAAGCAGCTGTATCTATATATTTTTCTGACAAGATAAAATTCAAAGAGATCTGTCGGTTAAAGACTCTCAGACATTAGCTTGATTGACATGTCACTCTTGTCTTCTCCTTACTTAAGAATTCTGCATAGTGGAATGAATATACTGAGATTTTATCTAGGTTGACCGTCATACATTTGCGTTGGACATTGAGGGGTATTAGCTTTGTTCAGACTGCAGCCGGCATAGACTTTCCTCTTTCTCCACGTTACAAACACTTTGTTCATATTTACAAATGCTTAACTCTGACCTTCGCTGTCTCTGTAAACCCAGTGGCATTTAGGCAGGTTAAATCAATACAGTATGGGGTTAACAGAATAGTTATTACTTTTTGGATCTTTTCCTGCTTTGCATTGTAACACAGACACACCAACATAATAATCTACAGAGACCAGAGAATATCAGAAAGACATTTTCTGCACAACAGAACTGCTTTTAGTAAAACAGCATGAATTATTTGATCACTTTTACTTCTCCGAACATTGAGAGTAATGTGCTGAAGACAAAGCCTGGAAGATGGGTATGAAATAAGAACTATAGGAAATGGAAGTGCACTCTATCTATATGATGGCTGTCACTTGTCTGGACAGTGATTTTCATATCAATATTTGAGTAGAGGTGAATAATTTATAGACTCAGTGATGAAAGTGAAAGATGCCTGTAGTCTGCCATTCTGCCACTCTCAACTCTCCAGGGTGTGTGTAATGGTGTGTGTGTGTGTGTGTGTGTGTGTGTGTGCATGTGTGTGTGTCAGAAAAAGAGGGAGATTGTTCATCGGTCAGTGTTCATTGTTGATGGGTCAGTCTTCTCTCAGAGCTCTCTATCAGACGTGTCTGGGACGTGAGAGTTGTATAGAAAGAGACATCTGCTGTTGGAGAGAAAGCCCTAATTATTCATGACCATTAAATCACTGAGGATTTACTCTGTGTGACATGTGTGTGTAGCACATTCCACACCCATTCACTGCTTTACACCTCCTGAGTCTGGTAGTGTACAAAGTATTTACACAGGGAATTCTTTTTCTTTCTTTCTTTCTTTCTTTCTTTCTTTCTTTCTTTCTTTCTTTCTTTCTTTCTTTCTTTCTTTCTTTCTTTCTTTCTTTCTTTCTTTCTTTCTTTCTTTCTTTCTTTCTTTCTTTCTTGTTTATTGTTATTATATAAGAGTTGTCTGAGAAGCAGCACTTGAACCACACAAAGCCTGCACATGCACCCATTCATCATCATCATCATCATCATCATCATCATCATCATCATCATCATCATCATCATCATCAGTACACATATGTATAGAGAATGCTAAGGTTCTAACTGAATTAGCAAAGACTAATGTAATGAAAAGCTATTTACATACTAAATATAAATTTCTTCTTACAGTATTTGTGAGATGTCTGAACATGTGAAAATATAAAAAAATTAGATACGTGAGCTTAAACCATTTTGGTTGGGCTTGAGTATTTAGGGCACTTCTTAATAATTCAATTCAATTTATTTGTATAGCGTATTTGACAATACACATCGTCTCAAAGCAGCTTTACATAATGATATGATATGATATAATACTTTATTGTCAGAACATGTCTGAATTTTTTCTTGCATCACAGTATATTTTCTATGTTTGCAGCAATCATATCTTACACAACATCACTTAATCCACAAACTCAAGTAAGTAAGTAGAGATTCAGAATAAAAGTTTAAAAATGTAAAGTTTAAAACTAAGTTACTATATATCTCTAACATCTGTCCCTAATGAGGTGATGGTGGCAAGGTAAAACTCCCTGAGATGACACAAGTAAGAAACCTAGAATTGAACCCATCCTCATTTGGGTGACACTGGACAGTAAATAATGTAAATGTAATGATACACATTCTTTGGCCAGTCAGCACTGATGTCATACATAAGCATGATAATTATGTTAATTAATTAATTCTACTAATAAATTTGTATTTTGTATAATCTTTCCTGTAATAGCACTCGAAGGGATATGCTTTAAGAACCCCAGACTGACACAGTCAGATTTGTACCAGCAAGCATCCATTTATTTATTTCCTCTATTTATTTATTCCCCTTTAATCTGCATCATTTCATGTTTTTCTTTAACACCGTTAAAGTGTTGCCTTTCTCCCATTCTTTACAAATTAACCTGGTCCAGGGATCAATAACACATTAGCAAATTGGTCAGTAAGATGTGTGTAATGGCTTGGTGTCAATCAAGTCTGTTTAGCCAACAGAGTAACAGCTTCCTGCCCCACTGGCCTTTTAGTCATGTACCATAGTTATCTCTTCATTCTTTCAACTCTCTCCCTCCCTCCTCCTTTCCTCTTCACCTCTCCCTCCTCCTCTTTTTGTCATCTGATTATCTCCCCAGTACTCCCTAGAACAGCTTTGTGTCAGAAACACTGCTCATGGTTATCTTCTTACACACATTTAAACATTCTAAACAACACAAAACAATGGAATAGCCTCCAAAAGCTCAAACCGAGAGCTGCTGCATCAAATAATTTCCACAAGGTATTAAACCAGGCTTTCAGAAAAGACAATTAATAGCAACATATAACATTATATACAATAATTTGTACACTGAATTTATTGCTTAAAAGATTCTGCATGTACAGTATATCTGCATGCATGTGCATGTTTTGTATATACTGTATATCCACATTTGTTTATATACACTGTATATAATATATGTACATTTTTATAATTAACACATTTTCTTCTCCTGGTCATGGTGGGCTTGTTGCTTGCACACAGCAGCAGCATGTAATGATTAAATGATTAAACAATGCTAGACATTGGTGAGTAACTTTAATTACCTCAGGGTTATAGTGCATTATATTGATGAAAATTGGAAAGTACCACAGTATATACAATTAATTATTCAAATGTGTAATAGCCCCAAAGTTCAGCTAGATGACATATTAAAGGAAGAAACAGTTGCTGTGATGCTATGGATGGCATTTTGTTGGAATGATTTGGGGCTACTTGTCCCCATAGTGGGAACAGTCACTACAAACCAATAAAAAATGTCTTCTGACACCAGTGGATATCCACATTAGTGGATAAATAATGATTAATGATTTAATAAATCTATCTATCTATCTATCTATCTATCTATCTATCTATCTATCTATCTATCTATCTATCTATCTATCTATCTATCTATCTATCTATCTGTGAATTTGTGACAGAATTACACATACTATGTGTAGGCATATGAAACTACCTATAGGTAAAAAGATTAGTCTATATCTCAGTTTTGAAAAAAAGGAAGTAGATTTCCAAACTACAATCTACAATGTCAGGACTTACTTGCTACAATGAAGGGTAGGTCTGTTTTTTGTTCTTAAAAGGACAAGATATTTTTGCCTTCACAAATCACACAGACACACACATGCACCATGCACATGTGCGCACACACACACACACACACACACAACCACACACACACACACGCTTTCCTTTGTTTTTCCACATTTGTTTTCTGTTTATTCTTCAAACAAGAGGAGAAAGAGCAGGGAGGACTGGTGTTAACCTCACATTTCCCCCGAGCTGCAGCCAGTCTCACTTTCAGTTCCACCTGCTGTGGTAAAAACAGTGAACTCAAGAGAAAGCCTCAAAGCAAAAACACTGGAGAAAAGGCTGAAAGCAGTTGTCCTTTTAAAACTCTTTCACTGGAGACAAGGGTCAGCCTCTCTCTGTCTACAGAAACGTAGATAAAAGCTGGTGTCCATCTGCTGCTAGACTTTGCCTTTTTCTGCAAGGTTATTATCTGCTATATAGGAACACCTGTACACCTCCCATTCATCCAGCTATACAATCATTTATTTATATAGAAGCAGCAAAATGCATAAATTCATGCAGATATAGGACAAGAGCTTCAGTTAATGATCATAGCAAACATCAGAATAGGGAAAGGGTGTGACCTTTACACCAATCTGTGTAAAATTTAGAAACTGGTGTGTGTGAAAATCCCAGGAGATCAGCAGTTTCTAAAATACTCAAAACAGTCCAGCCCAAAAACCATGCCATAGTTAGTCACAGAGATCTGATTTCGTCATTCTGATATTTGAACAGACATTTGTATCTGAATTATTCTGACTGGATTAGAATCTGTGCAGACAGACAGACAGACAGACAGACAGACAGACAGACAGATAGATAGATAGATAGATAGATAGACAATGAAATTAACATTTTGTTTTATAATTAACACATTTTCTTCTCCTGGTCACGATGGGCTTGTTGCTTGCACACAGCAGCAGCATGTAATGATTAAATGATTAAACAATGCTAGACATTGGTGAGTAACTTTAATTACCTCAGGGTTATAGTGCATTATATTGATGAAAATTGGAAAGTACCACAGTATATACAATTAATTATTCAAATGTGTAATAGCCCCAAAGTTCAGCTAGATGACATATTAAAGGAAAAAAAAACAGTTGCTGTTATGCTATGGATGGCATTTTGTTGGAATGATTTGGGGCTACTTGTCCCCATAGTGGGAACAGTCACTACAAACCAATAAAAAATGTCTTCTGACTGCAAACCTTTACCCTGTAAAAAAATATTTCTGCCCTGATGGGAGTTGTCTGATTTGAGCCTTCACAGTTCCCAGATCTTAACCAAGTTTAGAAAACACAATCCAACATCTTAATCAAAACACCATTATTATTTTTTTTTTTTAGAATTATTCTTTTGGAATAACAGCACACACATAGCGTCCATGCCAAGGTGCATCGATGCTGTTCTGAAGATTTGTTTACGTTGCTTTTTACTTTAACTTGTCATTCGTCTGTCTATTCGAGTATGTCTGAGATCCCTGATTAGGTCCTGATTAAATCCATGGAGTAATGTAATTACTCTCACTTGTACAATGGGTTTTCTTCTTGTGTTCTTTTTTTTACTTCACTGCCTCACAGTCATTATCTAAATTACATAAATCACTATCGAGTTTTCTTGAGTAAGGTCCTTTACAGGTGCCTTTCAGTTTAGGTAACTCAGCAACTAATGTAGAAATCACATTAAAATGTACATTTCATTTTTATGTGTACTAAAACTCTTTAAGTGTGATGTAACAGTTTTATTACTGGACAAAGCAATAATCCATTTGTGTATGAAATGGCTGTAATGAACATAGCTTAGCATTTTAAAATCATTCATCAGAATTCATTCAGCTTACATCAACATAGTGAAGGATATATTAATCCCAAATGAAAAAATAATGTTGATATGTTGCTTCACGTAATTAATCTAGAAAATATTCATTAAAAGGACTGTGAGTATTTTTTAAAGCTGTTAATTTCAGTAAAGCATGTCAGAGCAATTTACCTCAATCTGTTTATGTGACCCTTCATTTCTCTGTTGCCAAATGGCCTGTTGCACTTTGAACCATAAACCTTGTGCAAACACTGTCTGATGTTTGTTTGCTGTCCATTCAAAACAGAGGCAGAGCAGAGCACAGCACAGGCGCTCTGAAAGTGCAGGAGACTGCAGCTGAACGAGGGCTAACGTTATCGGCTGGAACAGCGAATCACCACTTTGTCTTTGCAGCTGCTACACATCTGTCTGATAAGACAGAAGAGAGACCAAACTTGATTAGAGGCCTGGTTGTTCCTCTGTTAGGGAAGGAGGAGAAAGTGTGCCTGTGTTCGTGTATTGGAGCCATTGTTGCTCTTTGTTTTCATAATTCATTTAGGCATGGAGGTTCAATTTGCCTATGTACACTGTCCAGTCACAATGATATACAGAAGACACGTCAGCTTAGCAGTGCACCTGCTTTTCTATCCTACTAAACCCTACTGGTTTGACTATCATTCATTTATAAATGATCTAACCCAAATCTTTACAATAATTATACAGTAAGGTTTTTAGATCATTGGTATTTCTGGTTATGTCAGAGATTATGATTACCATTTTATTTTTTTTCTAACTGCCAATTATCTGCTTTTGCATATGCATGAGCAATGAAACAAATACAGTACTTGGGTTTATATTAGACATAGTGCTATTTTTTTTATACAATTACAGATGGGCAACAAATTAAGTGATAATCAACATAAAACATCTCACAGTATTGGCCCCAATCTCCCATAAATTGTATGTAACCCTTTATAACAGTAGGCTGGTGAAATGGAAATCGACCTTTTGGACATTTTCAATCAGTATAAACAAACAAATTATTTTATTGTCGCAAATCTGATATAAAATTAGTCAGGACACTGTTGGCTTTCAGTATGAGATGTTTTTACCACTACTTGGAAAGCTTTACACAGAATCATAGGCATTGAAAATAACACATTCACTTGATGAACAAGCACCTCAGACAGCTGAAATATCACCTATATACTTATCTATGATATATTGCTCCTAGTAGGCTATAAAAAGAGCTGAGTGTCATGACAAAGAAATTCAATGCTATACCCATGCACCACCAAAACAGAGAAAATTCCATTTTTCTGGCCTCTGGAAAAAACCTTAAATACAGGAAATGTAGAAACTTTTCATAACTTGGTATATTCTTGTGTTATTGTAGCATTACACAATTTTTTTTAGAAAGAAATTTTGTTTTAATATGAAATAGTTCTGTAATGCTGTATTGCATTTACACCCATATAGGTTTTCTTGAATACTGTCTTTCTTGAATTCTCTCTTATTTCTGCTGTCACTATGATAAATGATGTCCTCAACATTAAAACTGCTTTATCATTAATCAGCACAGGATAACTCAACACAATGTAAACGCAGGAATTCTGTCTGCACATCTGTCCAACACAATATCTTAAAGCAAATTACATAAATGCAACGTGTCATATGTACTGAGTTTAGTCATTTACAAGAAGCTATTTAATAGACATCCAAATGCATATAAAATGACCAAATGTCAACACATGACAGAATGATGGCTATTTATAATGAACAAAAACGAATGGACTCAGTATGGACCCTTTGTATTTAAGACACTACCAGGCTTGAGTGGGGATGACTACTTCATATAAGAAGCTGCTTCTCAGAGAACAGAGACATTGCTTTCCTTGTGCACAGGCATAACAGCATGACCTGTAGTTGTCAGCTATGAACTCTCTCTCACAAAAAAAAAAAATAAAAAATCCAGCATGGAGGTCATTTGACCGCCTTCTTCTCAGAAGCATGGGTATAAACACTGTCTTTGTTCACAAAACTGATCTGATGGTCATGTGATGGTAGCTTGAGAAGCCAAAAGGCCAGAGAGACACAAGAGGCTATATTTCCACATCCTCTGGAGCTTATTGTGATAGCTCAACACCTGGTTATGCAAACAGTGTTAGTAGAAACAAGCTGCCTGGACAGATGACATCACGATGAGCTACAATGCAGTATACAGTCAAAAGAGGTCATCCAGGTGTGATGTCACATAAACAGCAGCATGGTTCTTTCCCCCTTTGTTACAGAAACCAGGATACATCACTGCTGAAAAAACCCCAGCTTAGAGAAACATTATTTTTTTAAGCTTGTTTATGGTAGATCGTGCCGTTGTGGTTATGCATGTTGACTAGCAAAACCTTGCTAACCAAACTAATAAAACTGGTCTTGTTGATTGTCTGCATTATTCCAGTCAGACTGGTAGAGAGATGAAATAAACTACTGTAGAATGGTTAACTTGGTCGTTACCTTGTTTAACACAGTACATACCCAGCATTCATTTAAGATGTTACTTTTCACTGAATAACATGATGATAAAGATGTCATATTATATACAGAAGGTCATCTACCAGTAGACCTGTGATTAAAGACAATTATGGTTTGCTTGCATCATTAATAAGCATGATCTGGTATTATGCAAAAAATGGGGTTGCAAAAACAGGAACATTGTTCAAAATGAACTTAAGTTAATAAGGATATTTTTTGTCTGTTAGCATATTTTGTTAGTCTCGCTATTGCCACTACTGTATAAGAAGCTTTGCTATGAGTTGTGTGACTCCAGACAAGCTTTACAGCTGCAGTCACACCCTGAGATTTTACTAAAACAAAATTTCTGACACTACACAATTCTTTTTAATTAATCAGCACACAACATGTAACAACACATTGTTTTACCATGTGGGATTTTTTTTTCTGTGACAGCATTTCATTACAGATGACAGTCCAAATCATTGTTTACACTGAAGCAGCAGAATGAAGTCAAAGGACAATATTGATTTTCTTGGGAAATTTTCCAAGCAGCATGGTTAGTTACTGAGATACTGTAGATTAGTATGATTCTACACAATTCATTTCTTTCTTTCCTTTTTAGTATTATATATAATAGTATTAATAGTGTAATTAATAGCTTAGAGAAAATGGGTTCACTTAGTTCTTAGCATGAACCCTGAGCTCTAGTTTCTCTCATAGAGTAAAAACTTTTTTGGCCAAGTGTTTTTGACACATTTGACACAACACATCCCTTTCAAAACCTGACTAATCAAATTCAGACACATTTGCCGTAGCACAGCTCTGCTGTAAGTGGCTAATCAATTCAGTTTCACTTCAAGAGAACCCTGCATAATATTTTGAAGCACAGTAATGACTTGTGATGGCTGTCACATATTTTCACTTACTCAGTTGCACTAAGGAGAGAAGATGTGAATACTACATTTAATCATGTTCACTGTTCACTGTAAATGAGCTTGTGCAGGATTTTTCAGGTTTACTTATCATCTAATGATTCAAATGGGAGATGATGGATATATAAAACGAATAGTATACAGGCTCGTGGCCCACATCCCGCCTCTCAGAGGCCCATGTTGTTTAATCGCTTCCTTACATTGTGTGCCAGAGGAAACGGATGGGAAGTGATCCTTTCACGTTTCAAAAACAGCCTGTTTGTTTATGTCACCACATGGCTCCCATGAACATGTAGGTTTTTCTTTGTGTCTGGTTTGTTGTTGCATTTCTTGTTTTTGAAGGATGTGGTGTACAAGGTGGTGCAGGTTGGGGAATTGATGTCCCTAGTCAACAAGCTGCTGATGTATCACAAAATTACTGTGTGTTCTTATTGATTCTTTTTAGAAGGATCTTGAGACATAGTTTATATTCACAATCCGTATGTATGCAGTCACTTAAAGACAAACTGGAACAGGGAATGCACAGAGAAAGAGGTGTAAGTAATAGGAAAGTGTAGGATTATTGATTGCTGCCGTTGATTGTGAGAGCTGAATCCAATAGAAGCAATTTGCCAAGACAGAAACAAAGAGATTTGTATTGGACGGAAATCTAAGTCATTACATGGACTTTGCATAAATATTGTGTCTGGGTGGAACTCTTTGCTCAGTGTTTAATTAGGTGAAAGGTGGGGGTAATTGTTTTGACTTTGCAGGCCTTTTCCAGCTGCAATACAGCCATCAAATCTTATCCTGTACTTTGGTCATACATGAGAGAGAGAGAGAGAGAGAGAGAGAGAGAGAGAGAGAGAGAGAGAGAGAGAGAGAGAGAGAGAGAGATTCTTATTCTTTTTTTTCTAGATTTTTGATGAAAAAAAGAGTGAAAGGTTTTGTAGTAGGTCCACAAGTCCTCTTTTTGGATTCAGCAAAAAGAAATACTCTGATATTTGGATGGTCATGTTGTTTATCAAATAAATTATATGTAATGATTAAGACAGACAGACAGACAGATAGATAGATATATAGATAGATAGATAGATAGATAGATAGATAGATAGATAGATAGATAGATAGATAGATAGATAGATAGATAGATAGATAGATAGAAATAGTTAATAAATGTAAATATAATAGTAATACTCCTCAACTGCAAGACACTGCAGCCTAATTGTTAATCATTAGCTATTCACTGACCAGAAACAACAAAATTAGGGAGAAAACAGGTGTGTGTGTGTGTGTGTGTGTGTGTGTGTGTGTGTGGTGCATGGGGGTGGTCAAAGTCTGTCTCCTCATCATATCCTATTTCTACCCAAACAAAGGGTTTGTTCAGCTGATGGAGGGGGAGAGGTGCCTCTGTGGAAGAGCCAGAGAGAGAGAGAGAGAGAGAGAGAGAGAGAGAGAGAGAGAGAGAGAGAGAGAGAAAGAGAGAGAGAGATAACTTAGTATTTCTTTTGCATTTCAGAGCCTGAAATGGCTTCATATAACAATCCTGCACAACATGTATATGTGTGATATTGCTCATTTCATATACCCCTGTTGCCCGGCTTGACCTTGTTATTACATTTGTACATCTGTGTTACTCATGGAAATTACTCAAGGTGTTATGCACATCTGAAACATAAACACATGCAGATCAGCAAGGGAAAGAGGTCAGAGGTAGAGACTACTGAATAAAAATAGCATTCAGGCAAACAGAAACGTATTAAACAGAGATAGCGATGCTCCTGCCCTGTGTCCTAATCCCCAGTAAGAGTGCTTCACTTAGAATCGGAAAATGTCAGCGTTAAAATGAAAAGGATATATTCTTTAATTAAAGCAATGAATCAATTTAACCCTGAATTATTAATGTCAAGCGGGCCAGATGAAATTACCTTCTGAAAAGGAAAGGGAAAAGCTGTCGAATCTCATTTACTGTGATGTGTTATTAAAGGCAGACATTTTTTTTTGTAGTATGTAGGGGAGCGTGTAGTATAAGTGAGAGCTAATGAGATGTTAACACTCGCAGGGCAGCACTGGGTAAACACAGGAAGAGCTTCATTGTAGAGGGAAAGAAAGAGTGGCTAAGAAGAAAGGGAGAGAAGGTCGAAGTGTCTGGGACGGGGGCAGGGCAAGGCTGTTACTACTCTACTTGACAGAAGAGAAGTGCTTCAGGCAGGACACAGACGTGTGTCTATTGTATCGGGGACACTGTCTCTGGAGATGCTCCAGACACAAAAACACAAAGCCATATCAGAACATAGGGCATCTGCCTGGACTCTTTACTGACAAACTACAGCAAGAAAGCTGGACCTACAAGAAGAGTCACATTTTTTTTGCAACAAATGTAAAGATACATTAAAAACAACAGCAAAAACGGTAACCTGATAACACAAATGGAAGCAGAATAATTATATTTGTTGTCTACATGTCTTCTTATTGTTGATGACCCAGAAGATCTTAGACAGGTGTTACTCAAGTAAAATCTGAAGTACAATTACAGAAAATTCCTTGCTTAAATTCCTACAGGTCTGGACATGATTATATAGTGACACTGGTTACATTTTAATCTTAAACCATTCCTGATTAGTTTATAGCTTTAAAACAGTGGTTATGCTTTGTTCCGAAGTGGTGCTTCATTTTACCACTTTGTTCTCGTGCCACAGACTCTGAACTGTTGAGACACATCTGTTTAGATTTTCCACAGTGAGAAACTGCACACTTCTTTGTCCATTTGTCTTTAAACATTTTGTTTTTGTGGTCGACTTTTTCCTGCACAAGCCATGTCAGCAGTTTGTTAATTAGACCAGAAAGGTGAAAGAAAAGGGGGAAAACTGTCTGTGAATACTCTCCCCTTTCTGAACTAATGTCTCCAACCCTGTAGCGAGTCTGTGGCCTAGTGAGCTGCCCTCAGCTAAATAATTAATATTTATTTTTAACATTTTAAATAATTAAAGATTCGATAAGCTACAACAGAGGGCCTGCTACAGGAGCTGAACAATGGCCAGTTGTTTTCATCTATCAGCTCTGCTACAGAGTCTTTTCAAGTACTTGGTCCAGTCCTTTGACATATTTTGCCGGGTTAGTATCCAAACCATAGTTCACTAGCTAATGATCACTGTTCTATACCCTCACCCATACTTGACATGTCTTTTGTTGTTGATGAGCCCTTTGAACATCCTCAATACTTTCCAATGAGTGGATCTGAGTGGGACAGTAATGGCAGGATGTACTTCTGTCTTTCTTTCCTTCTGCGATCAGGACCTTGATAAGACCTTAGTGCTTTTAGGGAGCACAGCCCAATGTGTTCAGGTGACGAGCACGTAATTACGGCAGTTAGAGGCTAACTCAGCAGGATGTTTCCCCTGAACACCAGCTCTGATGATGCCTAATGACTAAACGCACGAAGGGAGATAAAAGAAACACAGTCTCTGTGAACAATGGATGTTTCCCAACTACACATTCAAAGACAAGATCTTGCCCAAACAGAAACCAACAAAAGGAGTTCTGGTTCTTGTTGTTATAATTACAGTGTGCTGTGATGTCACTGTTAAGTCCAAGATGGAAGAATTGTTTGATTAATATTGTCTGCTGGTTAATAATTTAGTGGCAACAAAGAAATTAGGCTCATTGACAAAGCTTTATTTAATTGATATCAATAACCAGACAAAAATAAAATAATAAAACAAACACAATGAAGCGCAATCTATCCAGCTACATAAGAATTAATTTGTGGCTAAATTGTTTTCCGGATCATTTACAAGGGTAATGTGGTATTCATGAACATAGAGCAAAACATTTATATTGCATGAAAACTGTGTTAGATGTGAAGACATTCATTATTGTGACACATGACTGAAAGATTTCAAAATGTATAACGAGCACGAGTTCTTGTAGTTTATCTGCACAAGTACAAGTAAGAAGAAACTAGTGATAACTTTTGTAAATCTGGCAAAAATATTAAGTTAGGCTTAACCCATGAAAAGATTCACACACAACTTAAATGATAAATAGTAGCCCAATTTGGACGTTTGTGTTTCTTTTGTAAAATTATATGGATTTTATGAAATAAATAAAAATGAAAAACAAAATTGCCTTAATAAAATGAACAGAACCAATATTCCAGATCATTCTGTTTGTTTTATTCATATTTTTTTCCTTGTGCTTGTCTGAGTTTACTATAGTTCTATCAGTTCTTCTACTCACTCTTGACCAGATGCCTAAAACCATACATGACCAATGTAAAAATAAGTTGATCTTGTATTTCAATGTGTCTCTTGGTGTCCTGTTTTGGCAGAACATAACTGCTGAGTAGGGGTGGATCATATTTGACATGGCAGTTAAACCAGTGGTGATGCAACCCTAGTTGCCATCCTTTTTTCCAAAGACAATGCCCAGCACCTCCCCCACCAATGTCTGGCTTTCCTGTGTGCCAGCATTGTCAGCTGGGCGTGTGCATTGATGCCGGATTGGTGAACCAGGTCTGAATGAGGATCGTTGAGCTGCTCCATTGTAAGAGACAGCTGCTTCTCTTGTTGCCGCCCTTCTCTCTGGGGGAGCAAAGGGCACCGACTGCCAGGAGATTAGGTTTCCCTTTGCATTCAGCCACACTGACATGCTCTCTCCTTCTGGCTGTTGTGTTTCTCAGAATGACATGCTGTTAGAGCAGATGACAAGGCATTAGACTTTGCACTATTAAATTCATAGCTGATTTCTGACTGCAAGTATTATAAGTGTTGATTGGTGCAGAGTTTGTGGCATTAGTGTCAGTTTTTGTAGTGACCTTCAAAAACAATCCTCAAGGCATTGCATTTTTTTTTGCTATGACAGCTTGGGTCTACTCAGTCAGAACTAGATGAAGTGGAAAAGCACAAGTGGCCAAATTGGGGTATTAGAGCTATTTTAAGACATGTGTGTGTCTCTCAGCTCAGATACCAAATATAGACCACCTACATCACTGTGGCAAAACGAGCACCAATTCTCTGGCCTCAAAATCCACTTATATACATTTCTCCAACATTAGCATGAGCAATCCTGTCTGTTCCTTTCAGAAAGGAATTGTTCTGTCCTAATAAAAATATCCTTTTATACCTCTTTAATTGTTCCTTGATAGAAGTGTCTATATTAAGAGTGTAACCAAATGTGCAGAAAACTAGTTTAGAGGTGGAGTAAAATTCTGTGAAAAACAAGCTGTGTTCTGCTCCAAAGTTATTCCCTGCATCCTGTCATTTTGAACACAATGAACCTAGAGGAAGTGGGAAGGCTCACTAGAGCTTTTCTATCAGTGATGTTTTAGTGGATCAACCGTTCCACCCGAACAGCACTGAAAGATTTAGAGAAGACAATGCAGTTTCTGGATAGCCTAACTGTCTGATCTGCGCTACATTAACAATAAGTGTGAGCATTAACAGCACACTGTTTGCTTTTGTAACATTAAATATATGGATTTAACTATTAAACCACCATGGAGTCATAAAAACTGGTATTTGGAAAAGGAAAACATTTCAACACTTAAATACTTAAAATCCGTTTCATCCTATGCAAGTGGTGTGGCTTCAGCATAAATTCTTAGACAACCCAATTTGAAACATTTCTTCTGGTATTTGTTTTCTTCTTGCAATATACAGCTGGTACTTGCTCTATAATGAATATCTACATTGTACTGACTATGGAAGCTGTTCACAATCTCACTGCATTGTGCATTCCTGCTACTGTGATGCATGATTGGATTTGAGGCACAATCAGATGTGGATGGCCAGGTGCGAATGCTCCAAAACACATTTAAATGTAGCCATTAACAGGTCTGAGAAATCATCTCCTAACATTGAGAAATGTGCCTCATTCCCATGTTGTGGTGTTGATGGCTGTAACTGCCCACCCTTTCTTAGGCAGAAAAAACATCTGATTACACTGGAAACATCTGGGGTGCCAACTGGCAGAACAATTAGCTGGTATTATCTCAATACTGCTGGCAAGTACACCTTTTAAGTCTTGGGAAATGGATATAAGATCAATCTGTCAGTGTATGATGTATTTACTTTATAAATATGCTATATATTGCTTCATGTATCTTTTTATATAGCAAGTGTTTAGAGCTTACAAAAATTAAACTACAATATCTATCTATCTATCTATCTATCTATCTATCTATCTATCTATCTATCTATATATATATATATATATATATATATATATATATATATATATATAGTTAAAGAGAATATAGCTTTGACATTTATTTATTGAGAAACAAGATCCAGCATTAAATACATTGTCAGAAAATGTATGTGAACCTCTAGGGTTGCAAATTTGTTCAGTCAAGCTTATGGCAGTTAGATATGAGTTTATTAGACCTTCATAAACATAAACAACATAAACTTGGGTCTTCGCTATCACAAAGTCTATTTTTTACCACACAGGTTTATGCAATTGTGCCATGTCTCAATCAAATGCGGTTCCTGAGCACCTCAGAAAAGAGTTATTGATTCTCACCAGGTTGAAAAAAGGGTACAAATCCATTTCTAAAGAGCTTGGCCTCCCCCAATTTACTCTGAGGAAGATAATATATACATATGGGGGAAATTCAGCAGCACTCTTTCTCAACCCAGGAGCGTTAATCTTGCAAAAAAACTTCTCGGTGAATAATTCTCCAAAAAGAACACTGTTTCCTGTCTGAAGTTTTCCCAAGACCATGTGGATAACCCAGACATTTCTGTGGACAGATGAATCCAAAATAGAAATTTTTGGTTTAAATGAAAATCATTATGCTTGGCGAAAACCAAACACTGCACTCCAAAAGAAGAACCTCATTCCAAACATGACACTTGGGGTGGCAGTATTATGGTTCGGGCTGCTTTGATGCCTTGGGGTCCAGGTCGGCTTGGCATTATTGATGGAGAATATCAGGGAATCTGTTCATGAACTGAAGCTTAACCATAAGTGGGTTATGCAGCAAGACAATGACCCTAAACACACAAGTATGTCTACAAAGAAATGGTTAAAGCAGAAAAGATTTACATTTTGGAACTGCCAGATGCAGGTTGATATACAAAAGGTGTATATATATATATAAATATAAAAAATTCAATCTTAGTCTTCTTAGTCTTTGTCCTCTTAAAGCAGAGAATGTGTGTGTGTTTCAGACATATGGTTAGTCTGGAATGGTGCTCATCAATGTCGCCTCCGCATTGTGATGCAGCAGTTCTGATGAGCAGCTGGACTCAGAGAGGAAGAGTGCTTAAACAGGCACCTTTTGTGGATCAGCTGTCTCCGTTGTGGCTTTGTCGTTTCATTCGCTCCTC
This sequence comes from Tachysurus vachellii, assembly GCF_030014155.1. NCBI lineage: Eukaryota > Metazoa > Chordata > Actinopteri > Siluriformes > Bagridae > Tachysurus > Tachysurus vachellii. Next base: position 15,449,850 of record NC_083464.1, on the reverse strand, counting down.
CCAACTCTCAATGAGGACCACAGACTGGTTTTGACATGCTAATACCAGGTCTGTTCCACTCAGCCAAGCTGAAGAGCTACACGCTTTACATGTGGTGGAGTAGGATGGGGAGGGGAGTGGAATGGAGAGAACAAAGTGGACAGACAGCAGTCTGAAGTGTGCCACACAGTCAGAGATTATAAAAAAGATCCAGTGTGTTTTACGCTCATCTACTTCCTGCCAATGTTATAGGAATGATTGGTTTTAACCTTTTCAAGTGCAGGATTTTTAACACAGGCAGCCTTACATGAAGCAAATGTCAATTCTGCTAAATGTCACAGTAGAAGGTTTTAGGTGTAAATGTAATTCATTAAATTGGACCAGGGCACTTTTATGAGTCAAACCCATAAATCTCAGTAACCTGTTAGCCTTTATCCACACTTGGCTTCATCCATGAGGGGAACAGTAACACCCTAGGACCAGATAATATTTTGGTAGGTGATAATTCTCATTACAGCATCAATGAGGTGATAGTCTGTGTGATCCTGGCATGAGTGTACCAGGTACAGAAGTGTTACTGGGGTTGTTGTTTCACCTCAACATCACTTTTGGTTGAGAACAGACCAGCAATGAAATGATATCTCGTAAGCTGTGGTCTCAGTGTGGTCCATTTTACATTGATTGACAGAGAGCAGGAGGCTGACACAAAGTGGGCAAAAGTCAGTAATATTATACCTACAAAGTGGTTTAAAACACAGTTGGGTGTGTTGTTTTAGGAAAATAATCCATGACAAGGTGTTGGGCTACTGTTTAAAAGGTTGTGTGTTCAAATCCTAAGCCTACCAAGCTGCCACCACTGGGCCTTGAGCAGGACCTTTAACCCTCATTTGGTCACTTTTATAATTGAGATAAATGCCGCTCTGGAAAAGGGTGTCTCCAAAATGCCTTAAATATAAATGTTTTATTCCCAAAATTATGTAAGGGGATTTGCAATTTGGCAAATCAAGACTCAATCTATTAATGCTCAATAAATGTTGCTTACTTCACCATATTACTGATTACATGATTTTCTTGGTTATATATCCTGTTTTTGTACATTAATAGATTTAGATTATGCAGCTTATCCATCATACACATCCCTGTGGACAAGCTGGTAATACTAACATATTAGAACATTCATTCATTCATTCATTCATCTTCTACCGCTTATCCGAACTACCTCGGGTCACGGGGAGCCTGTGCCTATCTCAGGCGTCATCGGGCATCAAGGCAGGATACACCCTGGACGGAGTGCCAACCCATCGCAGGGCCATATTAGAACAAGCACATTAAAAAAGTTCCAATATCCCAGCACTACTATCAGACATGTTGTTATAGTAAATTAATCGACACCGTCTGGCCAACCAGATCATATCATAGTATACTATCTGCTTAATATCATGTATCATAGTATACACTATGATATATACTATGATATACTCAGATACTATCATATAGTAAGGAATATAGTAAGGGATGCCCACTAATGGTCTATGAACAGAAAGAAACCGGTGATGTTTAATGTTCTGAGATCACCTTTCTTCCTGCTTCAGCTGCTGGCAGACTTTGTGCTAACCGACACTGTTAAATTGCTGTTCAGATGTCTGTCTATCCCAGGGGTTGGTAATTAAGATATTGTAGGAAAATGATGGAAATCAAGCTTGATAGTGTCAGATCACTCTCTGTGGTATTTTTCCAATATGCATTAATTCACAGTAGGGTCTTTTTCTTCACAGAAAAAAAATCACTGTAATTTCTGAAGCACTTTGTAATATTACAGTTATCATGAACAATGCAGAGCTTAATCAAGCACTCCTGTCTTCTGCTTCGAGCCGATAGCGCTTTCATAAAGCTGCTCTCTGTATGAATTAGGTCAAAGCAAGCCTTACAAAGTGCTATTACTGTTTGAACCTTTTTCCCCCCCATTTATTTATTTATTTATTTATTTATTGGCAGCAGTGTTGTGCTCACAAATGCAGATCACACTCTCTGTTGTGTATAAATGTATAAAGCAGAAGCCCCCATGCTGAATGAACACCTATGGTTCACCTCAGGCCGGACATAGCTCAACACTGTGCTTCAGCTCCTTCTCGCTATTCCTCCCTCGTGCTGGTGGCATCTGCTTCTGGGTTACTGCAGGATTAGAGCTTGACAAGAAGGGCGGATGAAACACTGACAGCATGCCGACTTCTCCAGGCCCAGATGGTCGGTCCAGTCATTCTGTGGTTCAAATATCCACCCACACACCCACGCACGCACATACAATAGCACAGACACACGTGCATGCTTTGAAAATAACACACCATGGACTTTATCAGAGAGAATGTGGTATTAGTTAGTTGTTCCCACTTGTCCTTTTATAGATGGATTTGTGAATCACTCACTCCTACTGAGTACCTGATGGAAAGAAATAATGGTGCCCAGAAGCTGCTGGTGATTGATACAAATGAATAGATGAAATGATTTTTCATTCTAACAGTAGGTGTACATTGATGTACTGCTGTAAAATGATGTAGTACGCTCACCGAGAGAAGAGACGTGCTGAGATGCTTGTGATTGAGAGAAATGTGGGTTGTTTTCTCTGGCTGTGATGACTCCTACCCGAGGTGAACCGGTCACTTGGACTTGCACCTGGGCGACAGGTGGTGAGTCAGCAGTGATCCGCAGCTCATACTGTTTACAATGTAACTCTGTGTGTGGTGTGTGTGTGTGTGTGTGCCTGTGTGTGTGTGTGCCTGTGTGTGTGTGTGTGTGTGTGTGTGTGAGAGAGAGAGAGAGAGAGAGAGAGAGAGAGAGAGAGAGAGAGAACCTTTTGAATAATCAACATAATGAAGAATTTATTTAAGACCTTAATTTCTTTCTTATTGTATTTGTCTGTAAATGTTATCCTTATAATGTTTTAATGAGCAGATTAACAGTGAGTAATCAGCCTGCTTTTGATCATTGTTGTGTATTCAGTAGCCAGTATTCAGATTTGTAAACAGGATAATAATATTATTAGAGTAACATAAGCTCTTTTAACCTGGCAGCACCTTCCACATTCTGGACTATCATAACAACACAAAATCTCTATTAGCCACTGAACAATTAACAGTTTGTTCATAGACATACACATGCTTAACAACTGATAGAAATCAAAATAATAAATCAAATATGGAGCTTTTCCTGCAGATTATGCAAGACCATGCCTCTATATTTTGCAACTATGCCGTTGAAAACTGTCTGTTAGCTGCTGGTAGAAGTGGAAATGAGTTGTAAAATTTCCAGGATATCCTCACACTAACTGTAACACAACATCTGTTTGTTTGAAAAAAAGAAGAAAAAAAAAGATGGTACACTTTGTTCAGAGCATGAAACATTGTGATAAAACAGTGACAGTGACAAAGAGTCTCTTGTCCACTAGCTCACCACCTGATTTGAGAATGCTATGTATTCTAGGCATTTTCAGGCTTAGAATCACATGACAAGGCTGCAGTATTCACCCACATGAAAACAAGTTCTCATTACGATCAGATCACCAAGCCAAGGAACATCAGACTACAACAAAATCTCCACTGGACTGACTGCTGATAATAAATTTTATTTACAAGGCCTCAAATACCCCAATTAACCAATCTCTCTCTCTCTCTCTCTCTCTCTTTCTCTCTCTCACACAAACGCGAGCACACACACACACACACACACACACACACACACACACACACACACACACACACACACACACACACACACACACACAGCAGGACTCCCTTCCACCTATTGAGGCACATGAAAGCCTGGCTTTGCTCACCATCATCATAAACACTGAGATTTGTGAGGGCACGCAGAGCAAACGAGCACCCACATGTTTTCATTTAATTACACAGTTAAATTTGCACAATATTTCCTTTCAATAGACCCTCCACAGCTTTCATATAGCTGTCTTTGTCAGCAAAAAAAAGAGCATTCTTTTAATAATTGAAGGTGGAAGACCAGATGCACTGCTTTACAGCTCAGGAAACAAAAAACAAAACTGCATTAGCTGCCAAATTAATATTGATATTAATATCATGTAGTAGATTGAGCTTGTGAGGCTATAAATGGACAGATGAAGCTCTCAGCATGATCCAGTGCTCACTCTCTCTCTCTCTCTCTCTCTCTCTCTCTCTCTCTCTCTCTCTCTCTCTCATTACCCGCCCCCATAATCAAATTAGGCTTATCCAGGCACAGGGAGGATGCTGGCTGTGCATGGACACACAGTAGACTACACCCTCCAACTGCTGTATTGTTTTCCTAGAAAAGGATGTTGTGGGTGGCGTCTGAGTGTACCACTGAATATTTTCCCTGACGGGTCATTTTTATTCTTATTACTGTATACTGCACATATCTTTTCATACCATACTCATAGCTAAACTGCACTATATTATGAGGTATGATGCATAAGCATTAAATAGACTAAGATAGAATTTTATCTATAATCATTAGTTCCTTGTGGTTATATAATTTCCATGCAACACAAACCAAACTCAGGAGCCATAAGGTCTCAGCACATGTACAATCAGGAAGTGGGAAGATCAGTTTAATGCTTTGTTAAACATCCGGTTAAATCTGAAATTTGACAACTTATACTAAATGAGTTTTTTGTTATAAATATAAGCAATTTCTTTCCATGTTAATATCAGATTGTTAAATGCATAAAACACATTAAAGAACAATTAGCAAACAAACATACAGTAAGTTTTCTAAGCCATTTATATCCCACAGCTGTTTGTTTGGGCATGTAACAGATGGAACAAAACGATTTTTTACCAAGACAATCTGTTTCAAAACAGGAATGATCATTTAAAATGTAATATTTAAAAGCACTCACTAGGAAACATCAAAGAAAAAGAAAAAAAATAGCATATTGTGCATTTTTGAGGTTTATGAAGGAAACCTGCATTACACCATTCAGAATTTTTAGATCCCAAATTCTCTAAGGCACATTTTATAAAATAGCCCAGTTTAAGAAATGTGATTAAGAAGTGTGCATTGTTATTAAGAGATAAATACTAGTAAAAGTTATTTAAAACAAGTTGTAAATAGGATGCACATATTGTTAGGACCGGTTATGTATTTGTAAAAGGTTAAAGCGCCATCTAGCGGACAGATTTCGTCTATTGAGGTTAAATATTTTTCTTCAGAGTATGGACAACAGCTACAAATCTATTAACTGAACACAGTGACGTGTAGGTTTGTATGTCTAAATTATTATTATTATTATTATTATTATTATTATTATTATTATCATTATTATTATTATTGTTGTTGTTGTTGTTGTTAGGATTATGATTATGATGGTGAGTATTATTATTATTATTATTATTATTGTTGTTGTTGTTGTTATTGTTGTGGAATGTTCGCCAAATATTTCTAATTTTATAAACCAGAAGAAAGACTTATTGGTTCCTACTTCTTAGTAAATTTTCCTTGACCACCTTTTTCAACTAATGTTTATGCTGCACAGTATCGCAGGGGGCCTGGAGTCTATCCCTGTGGGACACCCAGTCCGTCACACGGCACATTCATGCACACACTCACACTAAACACATCCATTCACACACTACAGACTATTTAGAGGTGCCAGTCATCCTACAGTGCATGTTTATTTATTTATTTATATTTTTTTTACTGGACAAATGTGCTTAACCACTAAACCCATCATAAAGTATTTAAATATTGATACAGATTTTACCTTTAAATTGAACAATTATTGCTAAGAATCATATTGTTATATCATATAATCTTTTTTATTCTTATTATTGTATTAGTTTGCAGTTACTATTTTCCCTGTAAGTTAGTTGCTAAAAAAAATACTATAAAAATAGTTCCCAGGATGTTGCATGAATAACACTGACCTTGTTCACCAGAATAGAAAGTTCTCAGTATGTAATAAAATAGTTCCCAAAAGAACGAATGCTAACGTTTGTGTTTGGTGTGTTTTCTGTTATTAGATTTAATTAAAATGTGTGAAGGATATGTTTACGTTTATAAAATCCAATCAAAATTAAATGAAATTTGTACGGAATAAAAACAATGTAACAAATAAATAAATGTATCCACATTCCGAGGTAAACAGGGGCAGATTTCAGACGTCAAAGTCTGGACCGGAAGTTCACTTAGACCGCTGATCCTTAAACACTGTGACTAGGCATTAACTGGCGTGAACGGTCTAACACTCTACATATAAATTTGCGCACGCATTTATGGCTTTCCTCAGATTACAGCGCACGTGCTGTTGGCCCTGTATCACCTTGCAGTAGTGAGTGATAATGGTGTGCTGGCGAAGTGGCGCACGAGACGAGGCGCACGGGAACTTTGCACATATTTTATAATATATATATATATATATATATATATATATATATTTGCTCAAGCGTAAGGTAAGTTAATAACAAAGCCTGAGGTATTCTGCAAGAGAAATTGCAGTCTATTAGTGCTGCAGTATTACGCAATCAAAGGAGGATCATATGGAGTTTCATTTTCAAGCTGCTGCTGGAGACATAAAGGAGTTTAAACTGTGTGCTCGTGCGTAAAGATATTGATCAATAGATCAGTAGAAGATATAAATAGAAATATCTTTTGTGCGTCGTGTTATAACCTTATGTTGTGCTATGGCGTGTTATAGATTGACTTTGTGTGTTAGTTTTGTGATACACGAACAAGGAGGATTTGAAGGTAATCTCAGTAGAATAGAATTTCTATCACAATAGAATATATTTTATTTATTTAAAAAAAGAATAGAATACAATAAAACAGTTTTGTCACAATATGATTAGAATCATGAAAGCCATTTATTTATTTATTTATTTATTTATTTATTTATTTTTAAAGAAAGAAGTCATCTTTCCGATTATTTTATTTATTTATTTATTTATATATATATATTTTTTTACCTATTTCTGTTGTTTCTATGAAGAACAAAAAAAAAAAAAAAAACAGATGAATAAGTGAGTAGAAATAGGTGGTTAGGAAATAAACCTTAATTAGATGGTTTAGGAATTAAGAGTGTGACAAAACAGTGGTGATGAGTGACTAATGTTTTCCTGATAAATCACAAACGTTTAATGTTCGATTTTTAAATACCAGTCAATTCACCCAAGTTTGCTCTGTTAGATCAAAACATAGTTGTAAGAAGAACGTTGTATGTTGTATGGAGAACAAGAGAGAACGCAATCTAGTTTTATCTAATTTACATTTTTTATAGCACATATTCTCATCCTTTTTGCTGTGTGAATGAAGTTAAAATCCATGATATCCTCAGTGCACTTTCATTTTCTAAACATTTATATATTTATTCAATAGTATGTTGAATTCATTATTTCTGTACTATCCACTGACCGAGCACGTTAGACCTGCTTTTAAATGATTTATAGTCCTAATTTTCTTTGTTATTAAAGTTGGATTAAACATGTTCAGTTCAGTCAGCTAGTCAAATAACGAAATGAAGTCTAATAACTATAAAAGACTGATAATAAGGAAATTAACTTTGATAGTGTTGTGATTTCCACCACTGTAAATAAATAAAAGCACACACCCTACTTTATAAGCCACATGTTTATAGGTTCGATCAATGCTTCCTAGGATTTGTTAGAACCCGATTACCTGCTTGCTACAATCTACAAAAACCTGAGCGCTTATAAACAAAACAGCCATAATATGAGTGAGAATTGCTTCTGGTACAGTAATAAAACATGTTTGCTTTGCATCTCCAGGCTTGGGGTTTGATTCCTGCCTCTGCTCTGTGTGTAGTGTTTGCATGTTCTCCCCATACTTCAGGGGTTTCCTCCACATACTCTGGTTTCCCCCCCAAGCATCAAAACATGTTTTGGAAGCTGACTAGAATCTTTAATTTATCTGCAGTGAATGTGGTGTGTGATTGTGTGTGTGCATGCATGTGTATAATTGTGTCCAAGATGTCCCCTTGCCTTGTGCCCTGAGACCCATGGGATAGACAGTCCCTCTACAACCCTTTATAGGATGTGTGTAACAGAAAATGGATGGATGTTGGATTGCACCAATGTTTCTTTGCACCACTGTATCATTATACAGAAAAGCTGTAGAAGTCATGTGAAAACTTTCTTTATGCCCAGGTTTTGTCTCAAACATGAAGTACATCTTGGTCACTGGTGGTGTTATATCCGGAATTGGTAAAGGTATTATTGCCAGCAGTGTGGGAACAATCCTCAAATCTTGCGGTCTCCGTGTCACTGCCATCAAAATCGATCCTTACATTAATATCGATGCAGGCACCTTCTCTCCCTATGAACACGGTGAGTTTACATGCAAACACTTTGTTTGCTGCATCCAGCGTCTAACACACAAACCATGATATATTTCAGGTGAAGTGTTTGTGCTGGATGACGGTGGTGAAGTCGATCTGGATTTGGGAAACTACGAACGCTTTCTGGATATCCGGCTAACCAAAGACAACAACCTGACTACCGGGCAGATTTATCAGTCTGTTATAACAAAAGAGAGGAGAGGAGATTATCTTGGCAAAACTGTGCAAGGTGCGTCTCATGAAGAGATAACATGGTGTTCTGTTTGTCTTTCCAGTGTTGAGACATTGATGGAACATGTGAACTGACAGCATGGAATAATTCCATGTTTCATTTAAGCCAAGCTAGTTTTTTTTTCTTGCCTTTAAATTTGAAGAACATCATGCTCAGTGAGTTTCTGTGCTGAAGTTGATTTCTACAGTACATAAGTAGTTAGGGAACAAATAAAACATGACAGGGCATGGCTTTATTGCTTTTACCATCATGCAGCTGATTGTTTTTCAATAGCAGCACCTCCTAAAACGTTTTATTCCCTTATGTCTTAGAGTTTTACTCCAAACACTTGGCAACAATAACACTTTTCGGTATTTCTGAACATAATATTGTGCATTTGAAATGTTTGCAGTTGCATTTAATGTATTGGAATGACTGAGACAATTGAGTTCCTGTTATCACTTACTTTATTACAGCTGTAAACAGTCGGAGTAGCTTCTCTCTTGAAATGAATAAGACAAAGGTCTACGCAGAGTGCGTGCTCCCAACAAACTGGAACATGCAAAGCTGTCAATCCTGCAGGAAAACTTACTGAGCGTTACACATTATCAATAATATTGCTCGCGATTAAGCCAAAGTGCAGTGTAGCTTTCAGCAATATTCAAATAAATGTAAAATTATAATTGAACAATCGAAAGATTTAGATTAAAAGGGTGTGAGATGTTAGTGCCCGAGTTAAGACAGAGAGGTTAATGCAGATCACATGCAATGGCATGCACGAGAAATTAAAAGTAAACATTTTTTCTGGAAATGTGCTGGTGGACTGGAGTGATTTGATCTGTTCTGTTTCTCCCAGTGGTACCACACATCACCGATGCCATTCAGGAACGGGTGATGCACCAAGCCAAAGTTTCAGTGGATGATGATGGGGTCGAGCCACAAGTCTGTGTCATAGAGGTCTGTGCTGAATAAATTCATGGTGCTGCCAGGCTACCCGAATGCTGTTTACCTTCAACAGATATTTGTTTACATGTCACAGTTAGGAGGCACCGTGGGAGACATTGAAAGCATGCCGTTCATAGAAGCCTTCAGGCAGTTCCAGTTTAAAGTGAAACGTGAGAACTTCTGCAACATTCACGTCAGTCTTGTTCCTCAGGTAGGAGACAGGCTTTATCACACATACAGCATGTATTTACCTGTCACGGTTTACACTCCCGGTGTCTTGCTCACTGCTGTTTGAATGAAAGTGATGCTGTCCCAGTATCTCTCTGGGTAAGAGGGAGGTATACAGCAAGATATTGTCTGTATACAACAGACTCTCTTCTGTTCTGGCACCGAGGTGGTGGAATGAACTTTCAGTAGATGTCCGAACAGCTGAGTCACTGGCTATCTTCAAAAGATGGATGAAGACCTACCTCTGACTTAAACTAGCACCTTTTCCCTGCTTGTTAAAAAAAACAACCCTAAACAGAGTTTTAGGTTGATTAGTATTTTAAGTTTGTAACCTAGTGAACCAGTGTTAATGTATTCATCAATAGAGACTTAAAAACACTTTTGTACATTGCTCTGGATAAAGGCGTCTGCTGAATGCTGTAAATGGTTTTAGTAATATTAATAATAATAATAATAATAATAATAATAATAATAATAATAATAATAATTATAGTTTTGTCATTTCACAGCCAAGTACTACAGGAGAGCAGAAGACTAAACCTACTCAAAACAGCGTGCGAGAGCTCCGTGGTCTGGGCCTGTCACCTGACCTGGTCAGGCAAATTCCCTCTCTTCATTTTCTATGAACAAACTCAACATTTGCATTTATTAATATGCAAGCGGTTGCTTTATATGATGAAACCAGCGCTACATTTTTGCCACTGTCCAGTCTGGGATTATTAACTCTCTACTTTTCTAATATTCTTTTCTTTTTCTTTTTTTTTTTTTTCTTTTTTTTTTTTTTTAGATCGTTTGTCGTTGTTCTACTCCTCTGGACACGGCAGTGAAAGAGAAGATCTCCATGTTTTGTCATGTAGAGCCAGAGCAGGTATTTACATGTGACCAACTGTGAACTACAATGGAGAAATTTTGCTTGGCTTGGATCACTTTCTCTATATTTGACTCAAATCCTTACAGAAAGCGATAAACACCCCTAATCTTTATCCTCTACCTTATTTTATTTTCAGGTCATCTGCATACATGACGTGTCTTTGGTCTATAGAGTTCCACTGCTCATGGAGGATCAGGGAGTAATGGATTTTTTTTGCAGACGGCTGGACTTGCCCATTGTGTGTAAACCCCACAGGATGCTCACCAAGTGGAAAGAAATGTCAGATAGGTCAGGCTTTCTGTTTCTCCTTCATTTTAGTCTCCAAAGCTACAAAAATACTTCTGGACATTTTTAAACAAAATTGCTGTGTGCTGTTGGATTCTTATGTTTTTAACAGAACTGACAGACTTTTGGAAAGCACATCGATAGCTTTAGTTGGAAAATACACCAAATTTTCAGATTCCTACGCATCAGTGATTAAAGCACTTGAGCATTCTGCCCTTGCCATCAACTACAAGCTTGAGTTGAAAGTAAGGCATTTTCTTTATTGATGGCTTCATTTATGAGTCATTTATGCTCATCAATGCTCTTAAGGAAATTTCATTTTATCTAGTTTACTCAAGTGTGTCTGAGTAGATCTGTATGTCTGTCTGTCTGTCTATTTCAGTTCATAGACTCTACCGATTTGGAGCGAAACACAGAGCAGGAAGACCCAGTGAAATATCACGAGGCCTGGCAGAAGCTGTGCAGTGCTGAGTGAGCCCAGTGTCACCTAACACAAGGCTATAACACACTGCTGTCACTGTATAAGATTAATGGTTCGAGGTACAAGTCTAGCTGTGGCACAGCGGCATCCAAATTTATCCAGAAAGGGCAGGTTTTCACTACCAACAGAAAGCAACAGAAGCTAGATTTGATAGTCTATTGAAGGCAAAAATGTAATTAATAACTAATTAAACAGATGAACTCCGGTGTATCTCCATCATGACTGGACTGAAAACCTGTACACCCTGACACCCTTTTAGTAGAAGATAGAAACTTATAATTAAGTTAAATATCAAGTTAGAATTCAGAGTGATTGGGGAAAGTGCTTTCTGTACTGTAAATGCTATTTCGTAGATTGATTCTTTGCCATTGCACTTTTCATAGCTTTTACTGTTGTTTTCTGTTTAGTACAGCAACAGTATTCACATGCCACTGCTTGTAAAGCATAAAAAAGTTGCTTGCACTTGAAAAATGATATCTTTAATTTTGTGCTTCTATGCAATTAACTGGTCTAATTATAGACTGGCAGATTCTATCATTGCTCTTTTGATTGTTTGTTTGCTCTTCTAGTGGTGTTTTGGTACCAGGAGGCTTTGGCGTACGAGGCACTGAGGGAAAGATTCATGCTATTAACTGGGCAAGAAAACGGAAAAAGCCCTTCTTAGGTAAAAAGACAGGAGTTTAGATTGCTTTAATTCAGTTATTTATTCCAAGTGACGTGACATACGGCTAAGTATGGTGACCCATACTCAGAATTTGTTCTCTGTGTTTAACCCATCCAAAGTACACAGCAGTGAACGCACACACACACTGTGAACACACACCCGGAGCAGTGAGCAGCCATTTATGCTGCGGGGAGCAGTTGGGGGCTCGGTGCCCTGCTCAAGGGCACCTCAGTTGTGGCCGGGCTGAGACTTGAACCCACAACCTTAGGGTTACGAGTCAGTCTCTCTAACCATTAGGCCACGACTTCCCCAGTGCTTGTATACTGAATTATCGATCGTGTTGTTCGTCCACTAGAGAGCGGTGTGCTCTGTTGTAGAGTAAGTATGTCATCACTTGCTCACATCACGAGACAATACTTTCCAGTAGGTATAATTAGACTGGTATGTGTGGCAAGAATGATATGGTTCTTAGTGAAGATCCAAACTCTCTTTATTTTGTTATGTATAGATCAGATATCTGTTTATATCAGATCAAGTAACATTACCCATGCAGCCATTTTTACTACCACTGATCTTACAGAGGGGAGCCTAGTGCCCACCTCAGGGGACTCGGCAAACCCACAGCACACAATCGCACACGCACTCACCTATACAGAGGAGTCACAGGGAGAAAATGCCAACTTGAGCCCCCTGGAGGTGAAAGGCAAACGTGCCAAACACTAAGTCACTGTGCCCATTTAAAAAAATTTGTTTATTCTAATCTATGCATAAAGAACATACCACCATGTACAATGGCTTTAATATGTGCTTTGCAGGTGTTTGTCTGGGCATGCAGCTCGCTGTGTGTGAATTTGCTCGTAATGTGCTTGGCTGGAAAGGTAAATTGCACTAGAGATAACACCAGTTTTACTGTATTTTTGTCAGATCTCATATTCACACGGTTTCTTTTCTAATACAGATGCTAACTCCACCGAATTCGATCCTGACACTAAGTATCCTGTCGTAAGCAACCCTTTTAACACATTTTGTTCAGTATTTTTATTGATCATGTTCACATTTCTATAAAGAATACAGTAAAATAAAAACAAACCTGTAAATGTGTAGTTATACAATGCTGTGGTATTACAATACTAGCCCTAAAATACTGAGTGCAGTTAATACAGATACTGACCATGTATCTTTAAAGAAACTGTCACATCTTCATGTAGGTGATTGAAATGCCAGAACATAATCCAGGACAAATGGGTGGTACGATGAGGTTGGGGAAAAGGCGAACCATCTTCAAAAGCACCTCAAGTATTCTCAGTAGGTTACTCATTATGTTTTATAATGAACTGTTTAAATGCTCTGCTTTAGATATTACGATGACTGATGCGATATTCACTGATGCAGTTGACTAATGTCTTTTGACAATTTAGGAAAATTGTATGGAGATGCAGAATATGTTGATGAACGACACAGACATCGTTTTGAGGTATGTATTTTCATAAATACAGGGGTAAAGAAAGTTGACTTGTATATTGGGGAAATTAACACTTGATCGCAAATTGTAAGTTTAGTTACAAAACATCCTGTACAAGATTGCTGTTTCTTTGGCTCCCAGTTTTGCAGCAGTGTTGTGAGTGATGTCTGTGCGGCGTTTGCCGTTAAAGTCCATAGCAGTCCATCTTCCTGATCCAGTCTTGATAATTAATTCAAAATGTTCTCCTTTTGTCAAAAGTTCTTAAAGACGGTCTGAAAAAATATACATAATTTGTTCTGTTCTTTTAGGCATGAAGACATTTTGCCATTCCCTGAACAGTGAAGCAGCTTATCAATCTGTCACTTTTACTACATTTGTTCTCTGGCACATTTCCTATCAGGTGAATCCAGAGCTAAAGCACCACTTGGAGGAAAAAGGCCTTCACTTTGTGGGTCAGGACCAGGAGGGTGAACGAATGGAAATCATTGAAATGGAAGGTTGGTTGAAGGTTCAATATTTAATCTCTTCTGAAAGATACCACTTTGAAATACAGCTTCCTCTTTTGTCTTGGCAGATCATGCTTACTTTGTGGGAGTGCAGTTCCATCCGGAGTTCACCTCTCGCCCCATTAAGCCTTCACCTCCCTACTTTGGCCTGCTTTTAGCAGCTGCAGGAAAACTACCGAGCTACCTGCTCAAAGGATGTAGACTTTCACCACGGTAAATCCAACCACTGATATCATATTTTTCATTCATTCAGCCACCTGTTGAGAACATCTTGTGTGTTATACTCAACTCCCATAAAGGTGAAAACATCCATTAAATGTTTGCTTTTAGCAGTGAGTTTGGTATAATGAAGAAAGAAACATTTCTAATGTACAGAATGTGTTGCTGTTTGAACAATTTTCTGAGAATTTTATTTGATCTCTCTTGTCTCAGAGATACGTACAGTGACCACAGTGGCAGTAGTTCTCCAGACTTGGACCTTTCTGAACTTAAATTCCCTTCAACCTCAAAGAAGGGATCTGTTCACACACGGTGGATATAAAAGAAAACTGAACACTTCTTACATTTATTTTCACCTGAAGAGAAGAGACTGTTTCCTTTTAGAGGTTTAATATTTTAAGCCCTCACTATAGCACAAAACAAAATGTATTAATGAATAATGAAAAAAAATGTTATTTAAATATAAACATTTAAATGACCATTTTGGGGTCTGAATACATATTTGTCTAAACATGTTTTGTACATGTAGAAAGGTACCATGAGCTGTCAGAGATGAATAATATATGTTGCATTTTTACATAAACAATACAAAGGTTTTATTATGCCATAGTAAAATGGAATTGGTGCTCTAAGCCTTATTTTAAAGCTTAATACTATATCACTCCTTAGCACACTGTTTAGCCCTTTATTTTTTATGGTTCTGTGCTCACTTTTAAAGGACTAGTCTTTATACGAATGAAAATGTCTGCCTAATATCAAGCACAATACCTACAAATATATCTGTATGAGGTAGCAGTGAAAAGCGTAGAAGCTTGTAGGAACTTTAGTGTCTGTGAAATCAGATCTTTTAAAATCTGATACTTAGACTTTAGAGGTTATTATCTTTTATTAATATGTAAACTCAGGGGTATTTTAAAAATGTAAGGAAACGTAGCAGGTATTCTGTTGGTCACTAAACTATTTACGGATTTTAAAGCTTATTAACCACGTTGCTCATTTTGTTCTTTTGGTGTTCTCTAAACAGGCCATTTATGGCTAATAAACCTGATTCTTATTCTGATTTACTGGTTGTTGCTGTGATAAAGCTATGAAATGCAGACTATGTACTGCCTCCTGTTTAATTTAATTCTATTTTTTATTTGTAGAGAGCTCATTGCAATAGGCATTGACACAAAGCAGTTGTACAGAAATGCAGATGCAGATTTTGATCCTTATTAGAAGAAAAATGTCTGATAAGATATGAAACATGAGAGCAAACAGACACACAGTGGTGGGGATAATTATACTGTAATTCACTATAATATAAAGGATAGAAAGGTAAAGAAAGCCAAACTACATGTGTTAAAGCTCAGTATGTACACAGAGTATTAAGGTGAGCACAGTACAGACTTATATAGTATCAGATCATTGACATAAATTCAGTTTCCAGGTGAAATTATTCACAGAATCAAAAGATTAAACTAGGGCAAACACTGTTTTAGGAAGTGGACGTAATAAAGGTGTAAGTAAAAAAAATAATAATACAAAGATCATGTACCAGTATCCAGAATATAAACATCTTGACTACACCCAGGGGCGGTTCTAGAGGCGGGGCCACAGGGGACCTGGCCCCTGCTGAAATCTGATTGGCCCCCGTTCCATCAATCGTCGATGAGAAGAGCAACCGGAGAATTTTTCACAACGATCACAGATGCAATTTCACTCCCAAGCAATTGGCGGCACTCGAGCGTTTGAAAAAGGAATGACTGCCGAAATGTATTTTCACCGTACTGAATAAATTATTTTGTGTGCTTGAATGTACCCTGTACTTGGCCCCTGAATGTAACATATGGCCCCTTAATGGCCCCTGTTACAGAAAAATCCTAGAACCGCCACTGACTACGCCAGTTACTAATGATAGTATGTTTTTTGTCAAAATTAAACCCATAATAAATAAGCAAAAATACTCCTAAAATAAAAAGTCAATTATAATGACAGCAGTGTATATTATATGTTATAACAATATGTATTTTCTATGATAGAACTTTTTCAATTCATTCCTCGTCCAGAGACTTTTATGTTGTAATATCACATTTCCGGTGGTCAGAATTTTCACTGTATTTAATATCGTCTTGATTAGCTGTACGGATAATGAAGGTGCTCTGCATTTGCTAGACTTTATTCTTAACCATTTAATAGTACACTTTCCCCACCCCAAAGAAGATGGAGAAATAATACCACGCATTTAATATAAGGTAAAGTGTTTATAAGATATAAAGCATCGAACGCTGTGTAGAACCTTTGCGTTAGCCGTTAGCTGTTGTGTAGTTAGCTTTGTACAAAGTAGGCTAACACACAGCCTTAAATGTAGGCTAACGTAAATATGAAGACGATGTAGAACATTAAAGATATATAATAGCATCTATTAGCTGTAGACAGAAAGGTTAGAGAAATGTTGCTAGTCAGAATATTGCCTAATACAATAGCTAGCTGTCTGGACTGTTTTGCTAGATGTCTAGCTTTATATAAGGTCGGAAAATTACTGTCTAAAGTTGCTTCATATTTGCGCAGTGACTATATCTGCTAGTGGAATTCGGATGTTATGATTTTTAGTATTTCTGGTTACTTTTTATATATATTTTGAAGTGGAAGCTAACTAGCTATAGCACTTGATAAACAGTAAACTAGCGGTTTTACGGCTGTTTGTGTGTTAATTGTGTAAATGTTAACTGAGGAGATATTAAAACTGATAGACGTTGTTGATACGGTGTTCTTTGTTACGTTTGGTAATGTGAAGTTAGTCATTATATCAAACAATGGCTGCTAGTGTTAGAAACTGCTTAATCAAAACACTTCTATCTGTTCGTGGCTGCAATAACCCTCATTCCCATGATGCCGTGCGCGCTAAACATCCGGTGAGGCTTAAACTGTTGATATTAATTTTAACTGTTGAAGTCATTTTTAATAAGTGTTTAAATATTTATTAACAACGTTATTCAAACATTCTACCTTTTGAAGTGAAAAAACAACAACAACCAAAACAACAACTTATAAATACCCCTGACTGTCATACCCATCCATATGAAGGCCTTCTCCAGACTTTTGACAGAACTGGAAGTGCACATCTATACAGAGGCCCAAACCTGGTCCAGCATGACTGACCTCCTGTAAACAAAGTGAGGTTCATGAACATGTGGTTTTGGTTTTTCAAGGGTGATGCAGAAGAACTCAAGAAGCTTGCACTGAGCCCTGACCTCAACCCAACTGAACACATTTAGGACGGTTCTCTACGGCAAGGGTGTTGATAAACTTTGGTGTAATAGACAAGTGTTCACACTTGGTCACTTACTGTACCACAGCTGTAAAGCTGGACAGCTTCTGAGACTATTCAGTAGAATAGAACTATACAGTTCTATTTAAAGCCTAAGATTTACTGCTCAACAGGCCTATTATACTCATCCTGTCGACTTTATATTTACACCCCTTCCAGGGTGTAATTTTAAAACATATAGTACCAGAACACTAAGTGAGAGATGAACAATGTACAGTGTGCGCAGTCTTTAAGCAACATAACACGAGTATTACAACTCAAGATCAGTGTTAAAAGACCCAGTGATGTCCTCTGCAGTCTCCTCCTGTGCAGTTTGCTCCACTCCTCTGTGTCAGTTTGATGTCTTTAGAAGAATGCCCACATGGCACAGGGTTGATTTGCGTGACAAGCAGTCCACTAAGTTTCAGAAATGGCTCCTTTTTGTTAAAGCATCGGTGCCTTTTTTAGAATCGTGTTCTGCCCCATCACTTTTTGTTTACTTTAAGAAATGACAACAAAGTCAGCTGCTGTCTTTCGCCATTTGCATGAGTTGTGAGCACTTGTGACCGATGTGTCACCGAACATGAGTGTGCTGTGATTACTAGTTACCAGATGGTCATCATGGAAATGAGCAGATTGTATATTTGAAAAGGGAGGCCAGAATTGATCTTTCATTAAAATCAAAAATTAAAAGGATTTTGAACATAAGCTTTTGACACAAAGGTACTCTAGCTGAGACCCAGAATTAGTCAGTGACATTCAATTCCATTCAAGTTTATTTGTATAGCGCTTTTTACAATTGAAATTGTCTTAAAGCAGCTTTACAGAACATAAACATAGAACAAAGGGTTATTATGAAGAATAATAGAAATATTAATATAATATACAAAATTCGAGAACATCTAGTATAAAACAAAAAAATTATAAAAACATCTAAATTGAAGGATCACCTTCATCTTGCTCTGACCAAAGTGACTTGAAATCATTTAAAGACGTAATTATGACCTCGCAAATTGAAACTAACTGTGTGAAGTCCTTCTAGAAAGTTTGTATTTACATTGTTAAGCATAGTTGTGTACCCCCTCTTTTTATTTCCTCTTAAAGTGTAAACATATATGATTACAATAATTCAAGACTTTTTAAAAATGTATTCTGTGAAGTTGACACTTCATCGATATCCCTAAAGATTTTAATAATGCATTGATGCAAATGATTTCAGCACTTGCCTTAGTTATATTTCTTTGCTTGATGCAGGCTAATAATTTGCCCCTCATAAAACAGTCACATCATCTCCATGACCATGGGATGCATCTTCGACATGGTTGTTAAGAAATGAATAGCTACATACTGCATCGTGTATTGTTTAAAAAAAAGTTTTTTTGAATATTGCTTTTAACAATTCACATTGACTCAAAGCAGCTTTACAGAAGTATAGAAACAGAATAAAGAAATCGTCATTTAAGCATTTGTGTCTTTAAATCCATCTTTTTTTTTTCTATTTCCTTGGCATAGTATAATTTCTACTTATTTATGTCACTATAGTATTTGTTTATAATCAGCTGAACACTGCCTTACAGGTGGCTCCTGGCTGATAGCCTTTTCAGATCATAGCATGAATCAATATCAACAGCAGCCTGGCCGATCCAACCTGTACAGTGTCGTGAAAACTGAGAGCTCACCAACTCCGCCCCTCGCCACCAGCATGGCCAATAGCACTGCAGTTCCGGGGAAAGGCCTGGGAACCCCTGGGCCTGCTGGGAGAGTGAGTCCTGAAGGAAGTCAGGTGAGGCTTTCCACACCCCCAAAAAGCCACAAAGACAGTTCTGCAATGTCGCACTTCCAGTTGTTCTTGACACTATTAGATTTCATTGTCTTGAAATGTCATGGCAGGTGCACCTGAAGAGAGCTGCTGATGTTTTCACTGTGTCTTCTGCCTTCATAAAAGTCTCCTACTTCTCTTTAGGTGGAGGCTACATGATGTCTGTTTAGTCACTCGTGTGTTGTTCAGTTTATTAGTGCCCACACTACACTATGGACCACAATTAATCACTGCATGACTGCATCTACTGAAACACCATGTGTTGACATCTGTGCCATTCTGTATGAATGACAATCCAATTAACAGATATATAAACAGTAAACATGTGTGAACCTTTTTATTTAGTCTCTTTAGCTTCACATCAGTTTTTGAAGAAATGGTTAGGCAATAAAAAAAAGAAGCTTTGTTCTCGTCTCATCCCAGTCTGAGTCCTGATCCAGATCTCTAACTGCACTGTGCTTTCCAGGTGCTCAGTAAGAAGAAGTTACAGGACCTGGTGCGGGAAATTGACCCCAATGAGCAACTCGATGAAGATGTCGAGGAGGTACTTCCAGATCTCAAATTCTCATTTTATTGATCACATACACTATCATACACAGTACACACATCATACAAAGACTTTTTGTGTAATAAAAGTTGGATCCAATCAAATAAAAGAAGAACAGGATTCCGATAACAATATCATTTAACTGCACAGGTAAGAAAAGTAGGGAAATCTATAGAAAATAAGAGTTCTTTTTTTTATCACTTATTTCCTTAATTTCTGAATAGAGAGTCCTGTGTACATGGAGATGGTTTATTTATACATGGTTTATTTTAGTTTATTCTAGTTTATTCTCATGTAATTAAACGTAGAAATGCTAAGTACTTAAAATAAAGAATACTTTGTACTTACCAAGCACACTTAAAGTGCCTTTAAATAATATATTGTACACTGCTTCTTGTCAAGTATCCAGATTATACCTTAGTCACAACTGTATTTTGCTGAAGGTGCTCGAATCAGTACTCAGCAGAATGTCATCACGTTTGTCCACACGATTTGGGACGCGACCCTCTCCCTTTGTCCTTTCTCTCAGATGTTGCTGCAAGTTGCTGATGATTTTATAGAGAGTGTCGTGACAGCAGCCTGTCAGCTCGCCCGTCACCGCAAGTCTAACACTCTAGAAGTAAAGGATGTGCAGTTGCACCTTGGTGAGTTTTTTTTTTTCCCCGTCATGGCTTTTTTTCTGTGACCGATGACACACTCTTTGTGACATAGGACATTATCTGTGCAAATGATGTCTCAGCATTCCACAACATTGTTAAAGATAAAATAAATGCAAAAAAAAAAAAAATGAATGCAAATAACGGGCTGTTAATACTATGGGGTCAAAAACTTTTTATTGGCTAATGTTTCTGCCTGCAGTGAAACTTTTTAGGAAAACTAGGATTTCACTCAAGTTCAGCATCTGTTGTGTCAGACAGCTTTTATCAATGTGCTTTTGTCAGATTTGCTTCGAGTGCTTTTCTACCATATGGACAACACTGACAATGAGCCACCAATGTGTGACTGAAGCCAGAAGTAACAGTATGAGAAGTAAACTCACAGCCATAGTAATGAAAGAAGCATTTGGGATTCTGTCACACATTGCACAGTGGAGTCTAATGGCTCATATGACACTCAGTGCTATAATAATTTATAGTTCCTTATAATTATTTCTGTTTTACTATAGACTACTATGAGCAGAATATTCATAGAAAGGTAAATATTAAAGAAAACAAACAGGAAAACCATTTTTCCACAGAAACGTGTATATCTTCAAAGTAATCAGTGATCTCTGGTGAATTTCTAAGATACCTCTTTATAACATCTAAAAATTAGAAGTTTTCTTCACCCATAAAAAAGTCTGTAGAATTATCTGATGAGAGGTAAAAAGGTTTCACAAATCCTACAGTGTCCTGACTGATTTTTATATCAGATATGCGAAGCTTTAACAGCTGTTAGATTGCGGTTGGTTCTAACATTGTGCCCTTAACTGAAGGTTAACACAAAATGTGCTCCACCACAGCTGTGATTGTGATGTATTGTTTACACTGTTTAAGCACTGCATCTGTGCTGTGACTCCACAGAGCGTCAGTGGAACATGTGGATCCCAGGCTTCGGCTCTGATGAAATCCGACCGTACAAAAAGGCGTGCACTACAGAAGCACACAAACAGGTCCGTCTTCATGCTTTCACATCATACATCCTGAACACACAAACATCAGCGGTTGTAATTTTACTTCATGTCTTTTTGTTCTTTCAGAGAATGGCACTGATCCGTAAGACGACCAAAAAATAGGAAGAATACAGACGACTGACTTTTCTTTTGCTCTATGGGTTTTGTCAAATGAGAGGAATTTTTTTTTTTATTGTTTTTTTTGTGTTTTGTTTTGTTTTTGGGGAAAAGCAGACTGATGGATGTGCCGTCAATATTTTACCTTTACAATGTCAGAAACACTTGCCCAAACTATTCATTTAAAATGTCATCTGTGTTCTGTTCTTGGAATGATTAAAATAAACTATACTGTTATGAGCCTAAAATCTTTAATAGATCTCAAACGCAGCACAAAAAAACATGATGATTGGATCAGCTCACTGTGGCCATTCATATATTTACATATTTTTAAACATCTGTCATGACATTGTGTAGAAAGCAGATCTCGCTGCATATTAATCATTACACCTTTTTATGATTCTTATTTCTGGAGAACATCATTATCTCTTGGGCAAATTAGAGCATTTTTTTTTAAACAAACAGTTGATTACAACCTGTAGTTGTATAGAATAAACTTCTGGGCACACTGAGTTTGATTCACAACGTAAATGTGCACAAAAGGACGTCAAGCATTTGAGTCAGAGATGATTTGGACATTACTTAGAAAGGAAATATAAGTTTGTGGCTTAATAAGAAGAATTGTGCACAGTTAACTTTTGTCAAACTTGCTTTATGTATTTTTTATTTGCAATGCCTTTGACTTGATTGTTTTGCGATGGCTTATCTGCCCGTTTAATGGCTCACTCAGTGTCTGTCAAATTAAGGTGCTATTATTTGCTTCTACAGTAAACACTGATACTCAATTAACCTTTAACATGTTGGTTGCATAGCAATTTAAATTCCATCCCAAATTGCTATTTTGTTCTAGCTAACTCGGCTAGGTTTTCCTCCTCACTGTTATTACTAATAAATCTGACATTTTTTTTGCTTGGGCGAGTGAATGTTAATATTCATTTCTGTAAAATAGCTCGCAGAAATGCTTATTATACGATTGATGGTAGTTGTGCTTATCGTGGTGGTGTATTGAGGCTTTCTGTATTGGAGCTGTATTATGTTCCATCAGGGACTTCACTATAATGCAGTACTTTTCTTAGTACTTTAACATTGGTCTATTGTAGTTTTTATTTTTTTGCGCATTAGATTAAGTGTTCTACACGTTTGATTTGCTTTGTGAGCGTAAAGTGTCACACATGGCATGTGTTTTTGCAGTGTTTGTAGTATGTAGTCCTGATGTAGGATTTGTTTCACAGTACTGCAGTCAAAGTTTTTAGCCAACAATAACCACGGTTGTCAGAAAGTTTTTTTTTTTTTCCGGGGGGGGGATTTGTAAAATATTTGGATGAGTATCATTGCTCTTTATAAGCTTGTCTTTTTTTTTTTTTTCTTTTCCAAAAATAAAATGATTTGACTATCTACATGCTTCCCATACGTGTATGACAATGCTGTATAAAGTGTGTTAAGAAATTAAAGACATCCCACAGGCCTACAGAAGATGGGGATAGATGATAGTTCCCTAATACACTTTATTTATAGCAGTATTACAGGAAGAAAAGGGCAAGAGCAGTAATTCAAGAGACACTGAAGGAAAGCTGCTATGATGACAACAGTGATTAAACATGAGTGAAGCAAGTTTTCAACTCTCTTAGTCATTTAGACATCTGTACAAAGAGGAAGAGGAGCGCGTGATAAAAAATGTTCGATGCACAAAAACAAACTAGTTCCAGTGTGGAGGTATTTTAAATTAGGTTCTGGGTCTGGAATATAGAGCAACACGGTTTTGCTACCCACCAGGTTTATAATAGCAGAGTAGGTTTCTTTTTCATTGACTATGATTCATTTATCACTTTAACCCTTAACCCGTAATTATTAAGTTGTATTTAAAAAACAAATGTACATTTTCACTAGATTAAGCTGTAAATGTAATAAACACATCTATTTAAGCACAAGATAAAAGGGAGAAAAAAATAAGAACATTGCCATATCACAGCTCCTGGGTCCATTCTTGGTTCCTGAGCTCAGGTTCCCATGTTCTTCTGTGTGTTTTTTTTTTATTATCTAGGTTGTGCAGTTTTCTCACACCTCCACAAAATGATATTTTTTGCTAGATGGATTGGTTACTCTAAATTGCCTTTGGGTCTGAATAAATGTGTGTGTTGCCTTGTGACGAACTGGAGTGTCATTCAGGGTGCATTCATCATCTCACACCCAGGCTCCAGATCCACCACAACCCTGATCATGATAAAGCAGCTTACTGAACCTGAGTGAATGAGATATTACTATATTTATTGGGTTAATAAATTGCTCAGTGTGAGACCTTGAATGAGTTTCCACGAGTAGAAGACTGTATTGTGTTGATAGATATGATGAGATTAAGATGGAGTTACATGAAGGAGAAACAAACCGTAAACAGACAAATAGTAAAGCTACTATAAGAAGAGACGAACTCTAATCCAGGATCTGTTGTGCTTGTATTGTTGTGATGATGTCACTGCTTCTTTGTTCGTCAAGGCGTAATTGGGAGCCATCGCCTAGCATTGACACAATCAACTCTAAATCCTTAAATCTGCAGTAAGTGAATATTGAAATTCGATTTGCACGTTGATCTACAGGGTTTTTACCAATTTGAGGCTTGATTTCATACATTTTAGCAATAATGTGACCATTCATTTGCTGTTGGTACATCTAATGTAGTAAATATCCACCTGACTTCATTTCGTATAGCATAAAGAGATTTGCATTTTTTATTTAACAATGTTTTATACATGAAAAGGTAAATACTCTGTGTTTCTCCCTGTTCTATGTACTGAAAATACTGGAGCTACCTGTTTAGGTGTTGTCTTTACAGTTGCGTCATCTTCCACTGAACTCCCTATGACATGGACATTCTGCTTTTTCTTCTCCAGGCATGGCAATAGTGTCTTTTTTTTGACTACATGACACACATGACGGTAAAAATGACCTGGGTACACCTATCACCCATGAAACCTGCTTACAGGACTTCCCCGGTCCCTTTTCTTCCATCCGTCCAATCATTATAACAGCAATGACCTTCACAGTGACTGCTGCATCAGTTTAATTTAATGATTCCTGGACTGTCATGAACTGACTCCACTGAACACAGTTCAAGGAACCAATCAGATAAGCAGATAATTTTTTACCCACATTTTGACCATCCCACAGTATCTGTGTCAAATTTATCAAAATGTAAACCTTTGTAAATATACCTCTTCTCTTTAGCAGGTCTGTGGTTTGGATGAATTGTTTAAATGAATGCACTGACTGAATAAAGAGGTCTTACCAATGAGGAAGTCAACAGAGAAAGACGGAACAAAACGAAGTGAAAAAGAGGAAGCTGAAGCAGAGTTAACTTGTGCATGTAAGGCAAAATGCAATGTAACATCGTCACCTGCTTTATTATTTAGTTGATCTTATTTAAATGTGATCAGTAACAAGCAGAAATATTGAACCTTTTTGATAAGTTACAGTTATCAGCCATTTAGCTTGTCCTTCTAATAGCTGATTTCACATGGTTTTATTTGTTTATTCATCTTCAGTAACTGCTTTATTCTGATCAGGGTCATGGTACAGTAGATCTGGTGTCTATTTCAGGAACATGGGGCTTGAGATGGAAATACACATGGGATGAGACGGCACGATACACACACTCATTGACACCTAGAAGCAATTGAGAACCCTCAGGGAGAGAAACTATTATTAAATACAAGTAATTGAACTCTTACTTTTACCTTTACAATCTAATTGAGAAGAGTGAAAGATATTGGGGGTTAGTCTGTATCGATGCCAGACCATTTAGAGAATGTGATGTTCAACGAGCACAAGTGGATCAGAGTCAGGTGTACACATACTTTTGTACATATAGTGTATATTAGAGGTCACGTGCATTACTAATAACATTGTCAGATGTTTGCATTAGTGGTGTCCATAACAATGAAAATAAAAAGTAAGAGACCAAAATGTAATATAATTTAGTATGTAAGAAACTGCTAAGCCAAATATCTTGCACAACAAGATCAACTTGTCTTTTATCATTCTTACAGACTTCAATTCAAAAATATTTTAATCAGATCTGAAATATATTTAAAAAAAACAGTAGAAACAGAAACAGTATGTGAGGGACACGATTTTTGTCTTTTGAAATTTTTTATTGTAAGATAAAAGGTGTGTATACAGTGTGTACCCCAATGTGCCTTTCTTGGCAAAAATGAAAAGTATAATGTTAATATGGTTATAACACGTCAGTGAGACAAGTGAAGCAGCATTGTACCATGAAAATAATTACCTACCAGAACAAGACCTGGGAATAACAAGGTTCTATATGACAATTATGTGTTTTGTAGAAATTGAGCCATCTTTTGATCTTCAAGCAAGCCAATGCAGTATTTTATAACTATTTATTTATTTGTTTGTTTATTTATTTATTTATGAATTTATTCATTTATTTATATACTTTAGATATTTTCATGTACGCTCTCCTAGTGACATATTTCTAGCATTAACTCATTTGTATAATTCCAAGTTCTTAAGTATGCTTCACTATCCAGTAACAGATAATATCTAGACAGTATCTAGTAACTGCATTCTAAAGCAGATGGTTATGGTAAGTGTATGTGTAAACTTCCTTTACCCAAATCAAATAAAAAACTATAAAAAATATAGAACAAAGAAAAAAGAAATCCTGTTTTGTTCAACATTGCTATTGTAATTTTAAGGAAGTTTTTGTTCCTGCTTGATATATGTCACAATAGCAGTTTTCATATGTTCTGTAAGATCTTATTCCTTCAGAAAGGAAATCCAGCTGCTGAAAACAGGTACTTAGGGAACAATGCTTGATAGTCTACTTGGCAATTATCAGTGTCAGGTCACCATATTGATTATAGTCTCTTAGAGGAATCTTTGGAAATAAATGGTTGTTCTAAAGTGCTAACAGCAACCTTTTTTCTCATTTGTTTGCTCACTCTCTTGGAGACTCTGTAATTGTTGCACTT
Source organism: Tachysurus vachellii (assembly GCF_030014155.1). Lineage (NCBI taxonomy): Eukaryota > Metazoa > Chordata > Actinopteri > Siluriformes > Bagridae > Tachysurus > Tachysurus vachellii. The sequence goes on along the minus strand of NC_083464.1, from coordinate 15,423,247 downwards.
GTAGAGCTGAACTCTTTATTCCATCCCAGCCTTCTCTCATCCTCACCTCTCCACTCTGCAGCCTTTGGTAGATTCGCTGTGTCAGTACTTCAAAACACATTTGAATATTCTGGCCCGTTTTGGACGAGGCTTCCACGTAAGGCATTCCGAGTTGAGCGGCCAGTTTCTCCGCCTCACCTTTGGAGACAGTGCGCTCTCCATCTGACTCACGGTCACTCTTATGGCCCACTAGCACAAAGATCATAGTGTGAGGCATGACATGCTCGCACACTTCAGAGTACCAGTCTCTCAAATGCTCAAACGAGGCACGGTTCCCCACGTCGAACACCAACAGGCCTCCAACTGAGTTCCGGTAGTAGGAGCGGGTCACAGACCTACAACAGGAACAGTATTAATGTAGCTGCAGATATGTTAGTTATATTTTAGAGTGTATGAAGACTTTAAACCTCTAGAAATATTTGCTGCCTCTTGGAATGGGCTTGTAACTGTTTTTTTTTTCTTTTTCATAATAATTACAGTATTACAAAAGTTAATTAAAGTCTATGAGTTCTTCTAAAGCCTTGGGTTCTTCTACTTCGACCTTGGCAACCCATGTTTAGAGATCTTGCACTGTGCACAGGAGCGCTGTCATAGTAAGTCAAGGGAAATTTTATTGCTACAGCAAATGAATATATTTTGTACAACCGTGTGCTTTAAACTTTGTGGCAATAGTTTGGAGAAAATGGGGGTCATGGTCAGGTGTCAGCATGCCTTTGGCCATATAGTGTATATCCTTAACCTGTACAGACCTAGGCCTATTTTTAAGCCTCTTGCTTGAAACTTTAAAATGAGTATATCTCAAAAACTACAAGGTGTATTTGAAGAACTCACTTCAATAGTACTTAGAATAAGTATAAATATTAGCAGGTCAGAGTAATAGATGTTGGAACACAGCACATAATTGGTGGTTAATAAAAAAAAGTGTTGTTTTTTTTGGCCACAGAGTGCTCATCCTTATAGCGTTGGAATCTGCAGAAACTGGTTGTGTTTGTTTTGTGTAATGGTTGATTACTTGGGTCAGATTTGTTTCATGTGCATTGTTTATGCCCTTTCTGTTTTATGTCTGTTCTTTTAGCCGATTGGTGTTTGAACTGTGTTTTGTTTAGGTAGAAATGATCTTTGTAGTCTTATAGCAGAGCTTTTTCCTGTACTTCTGATATGCTGCTTGTGTAGATACATTCAGGCTTTGCATGCTTAAATCGGTGGAAGGTTTAAATAAGATCTCATTCATAATAAATAAATGTCTTATTTCATAAGAAATTTACACCATAGGGCTTCGCAAGAAACTTCAAACTTTTCAAAAAATATTTGCATTAAGAGCTGATTTTCTTTATATTTATATTTTATTATTTATCTTAGCTTTTAGATGATTATCTAAATATGTATCATCATAAATGTCATATCATTTTCCTTTTATGAAAATTGCTTGACATTAGTATTTTATCATGACAAAGATCTGTATTTTGATGCTTTCAATACAATTACATACGCATGACACTTTAATAGAAACAACTGCATCCTTGCTCATTCATGCAACTATCCAATCAGTCAATCATGTGGCAGCAGCACAATGCATGAACTCATAGAGACACAAGTCAAGAGCTTAGAGTTAATGTTCACATCAAAATGTGATCTCAGTGACCATAAAATGGTTGAAGTTGCCACCATTCTGTGTAAACTCCCAATAGTCAGCTAAGTCCATCTATCATGCAACTGCTAGCAACCAGGGAGAGTAAAGCTAACATCAGCTTCCTCAGTGACATGACAAACCAGCACATCATTGTGGACTGCTGTGTCATATGTGTGCTGCATCACAGGGCAGTGTAACACAATCAGAGGAAAGTGTTATGTGGCCTATAGTCACTGTGATTGACAGGGGAGAGAATCTGCCATCACTCCCACCTAGAAAGCTCAGTATGTTTTGCTCCCTTGGCCCTTGGTGATGGATGGATGTGGCATTATAACTAAAGCTTTTGTGCTGTATTTGTATATGATTTGCACATTGTAATCAGCCTCATGATTGGCTGATTTTCAGGTGTACAGGTGTTCCTAATAAATTTATGGTATATATATATATATATATATATATATATATATATATATATATTTATATATGTATATATATATATATATTGTGCATGTTACGTTTTTCAGGACTTTTTTTGTCAGGAATGCCGTGCAGGTTAAAGTATGACACTGAATGAAATCAAACCACTATATTACGGATTTACGTTTCCAAATGTTTGTAACTGAAATAGAAGTATTGTTTGAGCCAGAAGAAAAACTTCAGCATCATTTGCATTCTGCTCTCTCACAAATATAGGCTTATGCAAATGTGATTGGTTGGTTGTGTAGGTATTTGTACTCTTAGTATACATGGTCTTTAAAAATGTTTTTATCTCAACTAGCCTTTGAAACTGCTTTGCTACTTCACCTAAAGCCTCACCTTAAAACAACACGATTAACATTTCAGCCAAGTCTGGGTACAAGTAGAAGCTTAAGAAAAGGACATACTTCCTAAAGAGCAAACAGGATAACAAGATTTGCCAGAGTATCAATTTTTAGTCACATTAATAGTTATTGTGTTGTACCTGAACCTCTCCTGTCCAGCCGTGTCCCAGAATTGGAGTTTAACCATCATGCCAGGCTCCACCTCCAGGAAATGCACATAGAAGTCCACTCCGACCGTCTCATTAATATATTCTAGGAACTGGTTCTCTGTGTATCGCTTCAGCATGGATGACTTGCCCACAGTTGAGTCCCCCAGCATGATGACGCGGAACTGATAGTGCCACAGTGTCAGGTCCATGACTTCTGTATTCCTAAGAAGATCTTATCACAGCAGACCTCCACAGGGAAGAATCACAAAGTCAGAAATCTCAGTACTAAGTTGCGGGATAGTCCAGTGTAAACTTTCACTTCACACATCCTCAGTCAGAAGACTAAAGTCCATAGCTGTCGAATATATCGTTCCTTAAGAGTCAGGTTTGAGTAATAATCTCATGCAGAGCAGTTAAGCTGGTGTAGAAGAGGAACCTCCCTGTTCTCATGTGCTTTATCATTGTTGCTTGCTCCTACTTGTTAGAGGGAGTGGTTTGAAAGAGAAGCAGAATTTCTTTACAGTGCCAGAGGGAAGGACCAAGCAATTTCATATCAGGACAAACCCAGTATTTCCTGTTGATTCCAGCTCATTACATTACTCATACATACAGGGAGAGAAATGATCTCCATTTAGCTATGTATGCAGCAATAATAAAACGTTTACCCCCACTCCCACTCAGGTGATGTTCTCATGCTGTCCAATATATTATGAGGTTGTTAAACTACACAATTATTTTACTCCTTCATTTAATATGGGCTCAAATGAACCATTTCAAACAGGAGCTAAACTTCAAGTGCATTCCCACCCTCAGGACACAGACAGGAGGACCTGGCAATGTAATTACTTGTATTTCATTTTGTTCATTGTTATTCTTATATCCTTATGTAGTACATATGGGGTCAGAAAAAGACATGAGCTGAGTTTGGCCTGTGTAAATAATTTACATCAGCTCATAACCACCAATAAAACATTAACTATGGATAAAATAGGGAAGTCGAATTTCAGTAAAATTAGAGCACTGGCAGTTTTACGGGCAAAAGCTTAGACAGATTTACAACTATTCACACTTTTTCTAAAAACTGACCGTTTGTTTACTTACTTCCCATCCTGCAAAAGCTTTCACCAGTTCTAGAGTAGATTTACACTATGTAGAATACAATTAGGTATTTGTTTTGAATTAATATTACTAATCCTATTAATATCTCAATATACTTACTTCACTTCTCTTCTTAAATATAACATCAGGTTGGTTTTGTTCAGTTTACAAGACAACAACAGCAAAAAAAAAGAAAAATGTATGATGCAAAAACCTGCCACAGCTAAAACATACCACAGTATAAACATTAAACTGTAAATAAGACCTAGTTCTGAGAATTGAAGGGTTTTCCTACAAAAAAGGTTTCAAATTATATATACAACCCTTGAGGAACCGTGGTTTCTAAGACTGTAACCCAGATCTGGTAACATAATAATGTGTGCACATTGCAAAAAAAAAAAAAAAAAGATCAGCCATTTCCCAGTCTAAACATACCTACTTACGGCATCATGTGCAAGCTACTTCTGCATCTTTTAGTCTTGGAAACCAAAGTACAACCAACTACAGAAGGAGCCATGCCAAATAGCTGATATATTATTGTTAACTTTTTACTAGGTCTGAGATTAATAAACTATTACAGCTAATAATATAATTACTCAAATCTACTTTTTACTTTACTGTTCTGGTTGGGTGGCATGGTAGTGCAGCATGTACTGTATTATTTCTCCCTCTTTGTGCCCAGTGTTCCTTGGGATTGTCTTCAGATCCATCATGACCCTGACAAGGATTCAGCAAGGTTACTAAACATGAATGAACGACTGAACGAATATATGAATGAATGATAGTCTATTAATTATTAGTCTAAAATCTCTCCAATGCTGAATTAAGAAAGCAAATAAAATTTGTTCTTATGTAACCAGACCTCATTTAGAAACTATTTTAACAGCCACAAGGTGGAAGCACATCTCTATTCTTCATACTCTTACTTCTTCTGTTATATGGATGATGGCAGTTTTTGGTTTTCCCCTTATTTGTGATCAGTAGTATGTGATATAACAGGATATATATAACAGGAAAAGCTGGATATTTTTTAAAATTTCCAGCACAGTTTAAGTTCAACGGTTTTATTGATGAAGCCAGTACGGAGAAGCAGCTATCATTTGCTTTACCAATATACCAATACACAATATACCAATTGCATTAGCTACTGGAATTCTAGTTTAAACTGCTATTAACAAATTAAACAAATTAACCTAAGCTAGTCAAGGTTAGCAAATTTGTAAAACGTACCTTAACATGTGGTTTCAATTAGTTGGATATCCTGTCTTCCACAGGGAGGCAAAAAAAGACACCTAATTTAATCCAAGCTTTTGCTTACTTCAACAAAAGCCTTTACTGAGATAGGACAACTTCCACATTAAAGTCTGGTGGATTATTCCTCTTCATACACAAAGTGGCTACAGTGTTTGCTATGTTGTGTAGCATAGGAAGTTCAGCACAGATGACAAATTGGCAGATTTTTTCCATTTATGGAAATCAGGTTAGATGTTAATGGAACTCATTCAAACTGATATACATTCATTCACCTACAGAATTCAATCACTGGCTGGATAAGAGAAGAAGAGACCTGAATGTCTAAGTATAAGAATGTAAAGTGTATTTTTTTTTATTGTAAATGAATTACGTAAGAGGTTAAATATTCAATTTCCATAATTACAAAAACATAAATGTGGCCAAAATAAGGCTTGAGTAGGGTAGTGATTTAAAGTATAAACAAATATTCAAGTAGATTCCACCCCGGCTGAAGAACACATGCATTTTCAATGTGCGAAAGATATAGATATGCCTTTAAATATGCAATAGATCAGACTGATACAGTTTTCTATAAAAGTACTATAACTTTATATTTTCCAGCAATAAAAGAACTGTTTTGTATGTTTCTAAGCACATACAGTATGAATTTCTCAATGAAGTCTCAAGCATATAAATATACAAAAAAGGCTGGTGGTCCATCACAGAATCCAAATTCTTAACTTCATATAAAACATTCACTTTGTTGTAGGCAACAACAAATGCAGTGGTATTGCACCCTTAATACATATAGTTTGTTATAATTTATATATCATTTGTCATATTAAAAAAGCTTTGGATACAGTGCTGCTTTGTCAGGCTGAGTTAATCAAATATATATATATATATATATATATAAAATAGGTGTAACATTGACCCGGAAACATCCAGAACAGAACAGAAAAAACCTGTAGTTACACTGACTGTGGTCCTCAGCAGCAATGTCTCATATCTTCATAGCCATTAATAAACTATAAGGAAATATAGATTGGTGCTTATGTTAGGAATGAAATAGAAGTGAATCCATAGGTCACTGTGCACTCACATCTAACAATCAAAGTTGCATAGAAAATGGAAAAAAATGGATTTTGTCCATTTCTAAATAAAAACAATAAAAAACACAGTATGTACTGTTCCTCTGGCTACATCTGCTTCTCAAGGAAACCAACAGTGAATTCTTTATGTCTCCCAGCAACCTGGAAACTTTTAATATTTACAGTTGAAAACTGCAAACATGACCTTCTACCAATAAGATTTACAGCCAAGTAGTCAGCGCTCACTGGGGCTCGTGATACGTATGCTGCGCTACAAAATCTCCAGGCTGCGGTTGTGTGTAGTTTGCTGTACCGTTAACAAAAGGAGTGCAGTATCCATTAGAAAGGTGTCGATGAGCAGGGCAGTCATATTGTAAGGCACTCGTAGCTGTTCGAAGGTGAGAGTGGGTCTTTAGCTGTGTGGTGATTGGGGGATCGAGAACTGGCTCGTTGAACGGGGTGGCATATTCTGGCTCGAGCCGCAGGGGCTCTGCGTATTGAGGAAGCTGATTCGGTGTGTCATAATGGTTAATGGAAAAAGGAACAGTATAGCCCTCATCCAGAGGTGGTCGGAAGGTGACTCCCACTTTCTGTCCAACTGCGAGAACATCAGGTTCAGCGTACTCTGAAAAAAACAGAGATTACCTATTTAATATAAACTTACATTGTCTTACAAAGAAATGTGGAATTCTTAAATGATTGTGGTTGAAGATTATGAAAACCATCTAAATCATGTTAATTATTAGATCTTATAAAATATGTGTCAAATACTTCAATAGAGCCAAGCACGCCTATGCATTGTCTATTATTCACTACACTGGAGGAATCCCAAATAAGTGAATCTGCTTTAATTAGAATGACTGTAAAGGGAGTTTGATTGTCTTGACCCTCTGTTCTCTTCTGACTGAAGGCCTCACTGTAGTGTCTGTTAGCCTGAGGGAGTGACATGGGGTTGGTGGTGGACATGAGCGCTGCTCTAGCATAAATGCTCCTCATTTGGGCAACAATTACAGAGACCCTTTCACAGAGGCTCAGCTGACTAAAGAAAGGCACATTTATGCTGCTGCTGAGCAACTGAGAGGGAGGATAAGAGAGAGAGAGAGAAAGAGTAAAAGACAGAAAGAGAAGAATGCACTCGGTCCTTCTCTTGAGTTTTTCTGGCTATTTATCTGAACCATGGAGCAGGCAGTAGAGGAACAGAAAGTACTTGCTCACTTGTACTTTGACCTGCTGCTGCTGCTGCAGCCATCCTAATCTTTCACTTTCACCATAATGAATGATTACTTCCCGTCTCCTGCAGAAGAATATTTGTGCCCTACAGATTCAGCTCAACAAACATTGTCAAACCTTTTTATTGACTCGTGTTATCTCTGTATGAACTGCTACAGTAATATTTTAGAGGATCTCCCCTGGAAGGTAATAAGAAGGTAATAAATTACATCATCTGAATTTTATTGCAAATCAAATGTCATTAGTACAAGATTTAAACATTTTCCGAGGTTCTATCTTCACACATTATAATTTACTTCTGTATTTATCAATATATGAGAATGATACATGATTCAGTTAAGTGTTTTATGTGCTAACAAGTGAAATCACTAACAAATGAATTTTGTCACATTCTATTAAACAGTGTTCTAGGGCAAACGCTAGTGCATCTCACCATTGAGTGGAGGGTTAGGTAAGCTGTCATGGACGCTTCTAGCCAGAGGGTAGGACACAAGCTCTGACTCTGTATAGGGCAGTATTTTCCCATGGACACCTTGACAGCCTGATGATAAGAGACAAAATCACTTAGCTAGAAAGTGAAGCAACAGGAAAACAATCCTGGCATATCATGCATAAAATATAATAAAAACTCTGCATCCAGGGCCAACCTGTGTCAAGGCAACACTTCTTCATGTGCTCACCCTTTCTCCTGAAACAACAGGGGTGAAATAACTCGTATTAAGTAGCTGAAAAGAAATACTCTAAGAGAAAAAACATGATTTGATACATACCTTCTCCTCCACAGCAGCCCTGCCAACAGACAGCACACACACAGTGCCAGGCCCAGAACCACACCCACCACCAGTATCAATGGATGGCTGGAGCCTATAAGGAAATGGATTTAAAAGCCTTGTTTTTAGCTTTATGGATTTTCATAATTATGTAATAATAAGAAGAACCAAGAAGAAAAAAGCAGAAGCTCTGTTTGATTTTCATCATGTTTCCACCATCATACATACCATCTAACCACAAAAATATAAAACAGTTCTTCTTACTGACTCTTACATGATCCTGTGCCACGACATTCATCTTTTATTAAATTTTCACCAAATCTTAATTTTCATACAGTCTTCATTCACAAGTCTATATATATATATTTTTTTTTTTATTTCTATTGTTAATGAATTCTGTACAAATGACCACTTTTAAGTGACAGATATAAGCCAACGTGCAACTGATTTGCATGTCTTTCAAGATGTGCAATTGTTGGGCAGCACTTTCTCTGTGCCACTTAGAGTTATCATTGCACCAGGGGATAAAAGAGACACACTAGGGCAGGATTCAAGTTGCTTGAGTGGTGTAATGGGCACAGGGCATCTACACAAAAATGAACAGTCACACTTCTATCAGTGATGTCACTGTATCAGGAATTTAACTTTGCCACTATGAACACACTATACTGCCTTCCTCATTGTGGATTGGATTTTATTTTGTGTTCGGTGTGACCTCTGCTTTATACTCCCAGGACCTGTCGGTAAGTACAGATTTCTATTCATCATTCTTGTGAATACATACTTTTCCTATTATTTTCTCTGTAGTTAGTGAATTATTCATAGCTGGGAGTTTTGTATATACTGTACATACTACTTGCTAATTGGCTTTTATACCTGCTTTTTAAATGCAGTGTCAATTCAGTAGAGATGACAGAATGACTACTAATCACTAAGTGTTTAACTTACTTTGGCTCGAGCTTATGACCACAGGACTCTCAGTGGAGATCTCATTCAGCGGCACGGTTTCTGTGGGAACTGGTTTCATTGCGCTGGATCCTGAAGAGAGGATTGACTGAACTAATAAGTACGGTATTCAGGAAACTAAGCAGACTCAATGGAATGCAATATACCATGTAATTATCAGCTCTGAAAGAAATCTGCTCTGAAATTCCTAAAACTTATTACCTTTTATTGTTGTATACAGAATGTAATTTTACTTTCTATAACTCACATAACAGAAACTCAGACAAGTAAATTATATGCACACAGAGCAAAGCCTAGGTGTAAGTAAAGAGAAGGTGCCTCACCACCGGCGTTGGATCGGGGTCGAAACATAGATAATGGACATCCAAGCACTTGCACCTGCACAGAGACTCTGCTGTGCCAGCTCTGAGGCCAGAGTTGGAGGTAACGTGCTATTATTGGGGGAAACAGGCTGTTGAGAGCCATTGTGTGTCCATCAGATGAGGCTTCAAACACCTACATACAAAGAAGAATAGCAGCAACTGTGTAATATACTTTGATTAAAAGAAAATAAATAAATAAATAAATAAAATTGTTATTTTACATGTGGGTACCTTTTTCTCTTTGCTGGTTGCATCCTTGTAAATTTTCCATGTTTTACGGTCTTTGCTATACTTGATTATGTAAGTCTCAATAAAAGAGTTTGAGAGACCCTCTGTTATTATTCCTGGAAAAAAAATAATTTGTACCATCAACCCAGTGCTCAAACAGACAGGTATTACTGGTTCATCCGAACATTCAGAAGTTCAGTCTATTGTATGTCTACAAGTCAAAGGGAGAAGTACTGACAAAAGAGGAAACTCAATGACATGCATTCAAAGGGCAAAACAGCACACACCCATACATATATATATATATATATATATATATATATATATATATATATATATATATGTATATGTATATATATATATATACACACACACACACACACACACACACACACACACACATATCACAATGACCTGTGATGCTGCTCCGATTAAAAAGCTCCAGCTCCAGCCATGGCTGCTGATCCTCAATGCTAGTGTGCCACTTCACAAACTGTTCTCTCGAGTCCCTGTTTTCTGAAATCCAGTTCAGTCTGTCCACATCCTTTGACATGGAAGAAGCGTTGTAGGTCATAACTGCTAACAGGCTGTCACATGCTGTTACATGGAACATACCAATGAAGGGAAGTGAAGGTAGCAAAACAAGACTGTCATTATTTCACATTATGAGTCAACGAGTAAGTAAACAGTGCTGATGTTTGTACACCATGTTTAAACACTGGAAATGTGTAATTGTCTCATGGGTAATAATGATACATGCTATGTAAGTACCAAGCAGTAGAAGTAACTACATATTATTTACTATATAATTATAGTTATAGCATCTATGACATTGGTCATACTCCAACTGGCATAGAATTGAATTCTTCTGTGGTCACTAAACCAGTGGTGTTTATTAAAGGTGTTGCTATTCGCATCAGAAGTATTACATATTTTTAATAACTGTAAGTAGCACTGGATTTACCTCTGCTGAAGACTAGTTTCTTATCTGACAATGACCCTCTGCGGGGAAAGAAAAGATTTTTTTTGTGAGTGAGGGATTTTGCATATTGCTCAAATAGCTGAGCAACTATTACATTAGCTTCTGTAGAGCTGAAATGATAATATGTACAGATGAAAATTTGCTTGCATAGTGGGTACTTTAGCAGGTCTCCTGCAGGGAACAGTGTCTGTGTGCTTAGCTGACAGAGTAGCACACTCACGTTTTAGACAGGACTCCATTAGCAAAACTTGATTCATACAGTGTGATGCCTCTCTGCTGGGTCACATTAATTATGCCTCCCAGGCTGTCTGATATGACCCCTGCATGGACTGCAGCTTTGCACAACACAGAGGTCTACAAAACACACAATGCAGGAATTACATTACACATAGGCCCAAGATGATGAAAGCACCAAAATGTAGCTAAAGTTTACAGTATTTTATATGCTATTGCTGGCACACCAAAATGGTGTTTTGATGCTAGGCTCTGCAAAGACCAATTTTTCCTGTGGTGACTGAAAAAAATTCAATCTTCCCCAGGCAGTGCTGGACCAATTCTACACAGCTAGACCATCCTGACCTCCATTGTAATTGTCTGCTTTGGTGCTGCTTCTGTTCAATCCAAGGGCAAACTGCAACACAAAATTCTTCTTCCTACAAGCAGGAAACTAATTAACAGCTCTGAACTGGGCCTCTCTGTCACATCAGTGTATTCCCACTGTAAAATTGGGAAATTCTTTTAACAATGCACACATGCAATTCTCTCTTACATTTAGTTAATTTAGTGCATTTGTAAACCCACTATCCATTTTAATAGGAACACCTGTTCACCTGCTCCTTCACACTATTAACAAATCAGTCAAACAGTACAGTGCATAAATTTGTGCAGGTACAAGTCAAGAGCTTTATTTAATGTTCAAATCAGAATGGGGAAAAATAATAACCATGGAGTGGTTGTTTGTGCCAGACTGCACCAATTACTGATTTCCATTGAATTTACTTATCTCCTTGAATTTCTTTGAACGTGAGTTGGCTGGGCATCGGGTTCCACATAAGGAATCTGAGGCTACAGTGTGCACAGGATCACAGACAGATGAAGAATGGAAAACATTGACTGATTGCTTAACTAAAAGGATGCCTTTTAGTTTTTCACACACAAAACTAACCCCACACTAACATCCATCTGCCTCTGCCCTGTGAAAGCTCTCACTCCCCTTACAAAACTAAACAAGCTCTGATTGCTCAGTGCGATAGATTTCACTGAGATAGTGGTAAAATAACCAGCTGACATAACACCAAAAGTGTTTTTATTCTACTTTAACTCCATGTCTGTAAAAGCCTGCTATTGCATCAGTTTTGCTATCAATTTGATTGATTCTGTCTGTAATTTGTACTTATTTGCTACAGATAAAATAAGTCAGCTGTATTTGTATGGCTGGGTGACAACATTTTTCAAGTTAAATGAGCCAAAATTCAATTTGGTGTTTATTCTGCATTTGAAGCCAGAAAAATATCAGTTTGGCATTGTGTATGTAGCTATAGGAGACCTCAGCAGGAATCTACACAAGCACCAAATTTTGGACGAAAATGGGTTTGAAAATATAACCACTTTTGTGGATTTCAAAGTTTCCACCCCCTGTTGTGCTGCAGCATTCTCACCAGCACAAGTAGTGTCATTGCTCATCATAAAATGTGCAAATGGAAAATTCTAGCTATACGGGCTAAAAAGAATCAAATTCTAACAACACACCAACATTATCCCAATACTTTAGCCCATAGCCTAGTTAGTAAAGTGCATTCAACTACCATTTATTGCAGAGTTATCATCTCATTACACATTACCTTAATAATGCTTTTTTTTCACACACGCATTTGATAAGGCTTAAGAAATAGAAGCTTTACATCTCTGTAGCCTTGTCCATGCTGTCCCCAGACTTCTCCTGCCACATCCTTGCACCCCACAGGACAAAACGCACTGGAAAACAGGAGGGACATCAGTCACATATGATTAGTACAACAAATCGTGTGTGTGCATGACTGGGACAACTGAACAGCTCTTCTTCTTTTATTGTAAGAAAGACAAACAGAATTTCAGAAGGATCAGTTTATGTTTGTTGTTATGTTGTAGACTGAATACAAAGGACAAAGACAGATATGATGAAGCTGGGTGTTAAGCATGTTTCTTCGTTTTATTTGTTTTTCATTAAAAACTGCTGAAAAGGAGACAGAAAAAAGGAAAGGAAATAAATAAAAAAAATCAGAAGAAAACTTTAAATTAAAATGGAGAGGATACGTTCTACATATAGAGCAGCCTCCTACCTGATCTGCTGGGAGGTATAGTGGCTTCCTCTGTGGAGACATGATATGAGGTCTTGGAAAAAGGAAACAAGATATGTGTCAATCACAAAGCCACAGAATAAATCCTCTCAAACCTATACAAAATATCCCACATCCTTGCTTATATACACAAACTGCATGCTGCCTACACATGCTTCAGGTTGTCCTGACGATTGTGTATGCTTGTGGAATGGTTAGAGTGTAAGCATGTGATCTCTGTATACAGACTTGAAGGCATTTGTGTGGGTGTGAGCGTGAGTGCAGTGTCTGAACACAGTTTGACGCAGTTTATCGGAGTTGTCTGAGCTACAGCCTTGGCTCCTGATGTGACAAACAAATATCAGGAACTCGTGTTCACGTCACACACCAGAGTGCTCTAAACATTCTTCTGTGTATAAATATTACTGGTTCCTTCCTTGGACAAGTGACCATTTTTGACTGAAGTTGTGTGTTTGGTGTTCAGCTGAATGCTGTTCTGTAAACCAACAGTATTCTGGACAACACTTACAAGGCTGCTGTATACTTAAATGGTGTGATAAAAACTAAAATAATAACTGGGACTATGCAACTCAGTGCTGAAGTTACAATTATTATTTTCTGTCACTTTATATATATAAAATAGTTGCACACGATTTATTATTTACTCAGTACATTGAGTAAGCATAGATATAATACTCAGTTCCCATAGTTCGTTAACGGAGTGCCTCATATATAAATACTGACTGTAAATAAATAAATAAAGAAACAAACAAATAAATAAATAAAAATAGCATTACAAAATGCAAATAACTCCATAAACATTATGATTTAATGAAGCAGAGTAAATAAAATCCCTAACTATTGAAGTTATAGGTGTGTAAGGATTCATTGCGACAGAATGGATCGCAATTGCACAAATATGATGACTAGAAGTGATTCACATAATGGAAATCTTCATTCTCTTAGTAATGCAATTGCACTGTTTGAACACCAGCGATCCCATCTGTACAACCCATAGAGGTATAATATATAGACAGCGCACTGGAGACATGATTGCATTCTTTCCTGGAGAACCAGTGGCATTACTGAGAATCATCTGAACTTGTGAAAAGACTCAGAGCTCACAATGACTGACATGCATTATAGGTTATATGGTTACAGAGGTGGGTAGTAACGAATTACATTTCTTTGGGTAGTAACTTGTACTTTTTGAGTATAATTAAAGACGCGTACTTTTACTCTTACTCAAGTAGATTTTTAGTGGAAAAACTTTACTTTTACTTCGCTACAATCGGCGGCGTTCCTCCGTTACTCAAATGGTAATAAATATGAGATTTAATAAATAATAATTAGTTATTACTCGCGAGTTATTACTCACGAGACGTTGGAGAGGCTGCTTCATGAGAGTATACTGCGCATCTCCCGCTGAAGTTTAGCGCGCCTTTAGTTGGAAGATGATGGCTGAAGATGTTTGCGCTTTATCAAAGGCAGATCACCCGTGGCCTCAAATTAATTCTATATTTTCACTCCAAGATGTAAAAAATAATAGCTTTATAATGCGATGCATTCTGTGTGCACCAAAACAAACAGACATCGCAGCTTACAAGACTTCCAGCTCCAACCTAAAAAAACACGTAGCGGTAAGTGTCAAAATTATGCCTATTTGATGGTAATTTGGTAACTATGGGCACTTTGACCTTAACGTAATACTACATTTCACACACTGTCTGAATGTTTTCCCTCATATACGCTCTCGTGCAATCCTGTGAACCCTACAAACAACACGTTCATGAACAAACGTTCATTATAAGTGTCTGCATTTTCATATCCATGTTTTATACAAAATAAATTGAATTGCATGCAGTAAGACGTTTTGCATTTATACGCAAATCCTGACATCTCACTTAAGTTTTTTTTTTCACTAAAGTGTAGAACATATACAAAATAAAAACAGGATTATATTTTGTTTTATCCCTACCTAAAGAATATATGTACTTACTTATAAAATGTAACAAATGTGAGAATAAAGTAAATTAATCTTAAAAGGAAGAGCAGGTTAGGAAGAGCACAGCACATCATTCATTTACATCATTAAACCATTAATCACATTATATATATATATATATACTTCAACCTGTGTTTTATATTAGCAGAATAAAGAGACTTTTAAGGAGAGGTGTGTGAAACCTCTCCAAGTAGTTTGAAAATCAGGGTTTTTGCTTCATATCAATCAGATGAGAAGTAACTAGTAACTAACTACTTGAGTAGTTTTTTCATCAGATACTTTTTTACTCTTACTCAAGTAACTATTAAGATATTAATAACATTAAGATGTTACTTTTACTCTTACTTGAGTAAATATTTCCATAAGTACTTGTACGTTTACTTGAGTACAGATTTTGGATACTCTACCCACCTCTGTATGGTTATACATTAAATGAGCTCTTAAGTACCTTTTTTATGACAATAGCCTCATGCTACTGTAATCTACAGAATGAAGAGTCGGAATTCTGACATTTATCTGACTTTGAAGCTCTATTTTTGTGGCGTAAATAAAGTCACAGGCACGTCAAAATCTTTGGGAATTAGCAGCAAACTCATTTTCATTTCATAGAATAACTATAGAGAATAACTGATTCTCTGAGCTATTTGTCATGTCAGTGTAGAAATGGTGATGGTTAACTTGTCATGCTATGTGCTCTACAGAGAAGGAGGGGTGGAGGAGGAAGGAAACATCGCTGTTCCCTAGCTCCCTGTTTGTGGACACTATGAAAGGCCTCTGTCTCTCTATTCAGGTTAGGAACGGAGGCCTGCTGGTCTGCTTACAGAGCAAACACTCTTTAGCTCAGTGAAGCAGGACAGCCACATTCCAGTATGTTAGCCTCACTCACACACATACAAAAGGAGCATATATCTGTGCCTCACAGATCATTTTACAGTCACATAGTGTTTGCCTCCTCGACCATAGACCATTTTCCAAGACTATTTTCAACTTTTTAAGCGCAGCATGTAGCTGTAATGTGATAGTATAGTATTCTTTTGGCAATAGGTCAGAGAGGATGGATGAATAACAAGACACTATATATATATATATATATTGAAAGAAGTAACACTCTGAACAGGTTAATCAGTGATGCATGTCATAAGGGACCAACCTGATCTCATAAAGTATTCATGAATTTGAACTTTATTGTAAAAGTGTCTCTAAAGCATTAAGCAGGATATTTATATTCCATTTTGTGAAACAGCTTTCTGTGAGATAGCAGTTAGAGGATTTAAACATGTGAAGAGTTCTGCCTCAGGAGAATTCTGAAATCCTGTCACTTATGTCTTAGCAAGAGAATTACGCACAAACTACAAAAAAAGGGAACTGCTTTTTGTACCCAAATAAACGATATGCTGGAACGCTGAGGATTGGTCTAGACCATTACTAGACCATTATTATAAAAGCACATTACTACAGAGCTGCAGAACATTGTAAAACATTGATTTGTAAGATTTGCACTATGAAATGTTAACTGCCAGATTCTGGGGTTATTATAAAGTATCTGAGAAGAATCTCAGCTTGCCAACAAGGCCAGTGTGTGGTACCTGGGTGTTGGTTGGTTGAGTAGGAGAGCAGGAAGCCTCGTCCAGACCGGTGAGTGTGGGACACAAAGTGCACTGTCACTTCACTACTGTTCACCAACATGCTCTTTTCTGAGGCAGCCAGCTGCCCACACAGAGGTCCTGTGTAACACACACACACACACACAAGCAAAACAATTGTTTTGCAGAACACTTGCCAATTAGTTATACACACACACTTGCAAATACACATTTCGGCTGATCCACTGTATCAGGCAACTTCAAAAACACAAAACACAGGGTTGCAAGGAACAAGTTTTAGAGCGAAGCTGGAATAATTACTGACTCATACTAACATTGAGAACTGAACATCTCTCTCAGCACTTGAATCACACAGCAACACACAAGCCTAAGGGCTTACTAGACCTGTACAATCACATACTCCCCTGCTGCTAAAAATGGCACAAACTGTTTCACACGCAAAAGCATATCCTGAAGTACCTCCAAGAGATACAGTAGGCCCCAGGGAGCCTAGATTACTCATGCTAAATCTCACTCTGTGTGTGTATGTATGTATGTATGTATGTATGTGTGTGTGTGTGTTGGTGTGTGTGTGATTTGTAAACAATGTCACTAACACATCACTTCTGCTGAGTGGTATGCAACCTGCTTGTGTAGGCGCATGGCTTGGCAGGAGCTGGAGAAAAGCATGAGGATGACCATCTGGAATTTGCCAATAACAACAACACAGTACGAAGTGTAACTATGGAGTAGTAGCACCTCGGTGCCTGGTGAAGATACTGGACTTTAGCTTATCCTCAGGATAACAACTTATCTAAAAGAATGCATATGACACATCAGTATGCTGTGTTCAGGCCCAAACATGATCACTGTGGGTGAATGCAATTCAGCATATCATTTAAACATGATTATTGAGTGCGGAAGCATTCAGGTATTTCTCATTGGGATTTACTTGTCAAGCTGGATATGAACACATTTATTTGTAAATCGTCCACAAAGCTTTTAGACAAGAAATGTGGTGTTAATTAAAATCCAGTGTTTCCTAATGGACCTCTTGAGTTTTAGAACTTAGAAATTAGAACTCACTAATGTGAATCTCCATTTAAGGCTTCAAATGTTATATCATTGGTCTGAGTTACATGATGCAAATTTCTGAGTTATATCATGCAAAATTCATGTTGTTAAATTCATAAATTGGGACAAAGATTACCCACTCAGGACAAATGAAATGGTGCCTGCATGTGTCTATGGCTGCTGACACACTGCATGTGCTTAGAATGCATTTATTATCCATTTGATATTTCAAGATCTTTGTGAGCTTTTTGCCATTATGAAATTTTGTCGGTGTCATAAAAGGAAAATCAGCTATGCTGTGAACACAATTGTTTATTTATATCCGACTGGTGTCACGTCACGATCAGTCACAAACTCTTATTCCTAGCGGATGTTCCAACCGACAAACATGGACGTCATGGATTACGCTCCCAACAACAACAACAGACACACACACACACACACACACACACACACACACACACACACACACCACACACTTCCTTAATCACAGTCACCCATCTGTGAACACACCTGTGTTCATTCAGCCAGGCGCTCTTGTTTAAAAGGACAGTTTAAAGGGACTTTCTTTAATTCATTGCTTTGGGAAGTACAGTATTTGTTCAGTACATGATCAGCTCCTAAAATAAGCAAGCCTTTTATTCTTTGTATTGATTCCTGGTTTTGACCATTGTTACCTCTTCCTGATTTTTCATTAAAAACTCTTTATCTGCATTCGCATCTGTTTCTGCAAATTTCTTGTGACTATTGCCGTTTAGTAACATACACACAATCAGTACAAAAAGAATCAACATTATTAAAATGTATGTAGATCTGGCATAAATGTATTTGTGTAGTACTTTTAACCATGGACATTGTCTCAAAGCAGCTTTACAGAAACGTAATACAAAAAGTTTAATATTATACAAACATTAATATAATACAAAAATTCAAGATTAATATTAGACTTATTTAAATGTATATATATTTAAATGTAATTTATGTAAATTTATGTAAATGTAATTTGGCGATCAACAAAAACCTTAGAATATTGCAGAAAACCAGAAGTGATATTAAAAATCAGAGAGACATACAATGAATAAAGACTTGATATAGACATTTAAAGCTCGCTAAGCATGTGCTTCACAATATCAGTGTGTGTTTGAGAAATACACAGAAAGGTTATAAATGTGTAACTGGAAATAGATAAGTGTGATCAGTAATCCGGTGACTTTTTACACAAGGAAGTAAAGGTGGAATCTGAGAGTCTGGTTGCACTCTTGTGTGTAGGCTGCAATGAGTCTTGGGGATTGAAATGCAAAGTTTCTGAGAACATACAATGCCCCTTCTGCAAAAAGGTTACTTGTGGAAACTGTTTAGAATGTTGATATAAAGTTGGTATATTCTGCTAATAGTTTTCTGTTGAAAGTTGCTCCAGTGCATTGTATGTGTTGCTGCATAAAATCAAGAACTTGAATTCCTTACCCAGGTTAACGGCTTTACTTTGATCAGTGATGGTAAGAGCACCGGCTTTGCAGTCCTTTCTCCACTCCAGGTCAAAGTCCCCGAATGTGAGGTGTAGCGTGTTTCCTGTCGGCACTTTCAGGCTCCACACACACTGCGTGTGGTTGGGGTAGGTGCCGGGGTAGTTCCGGGAGGTCACAGTGCCACTCATGGGACTCAGGATTGTGTGTCCGCACCCATCACCTGCAATGGAAACAACAATCTGAAAAAGATTTGACTAAAAAAAAGCACTGAGAAAATACTTTCTCCTCATTTTATTTTATTCTCAATTACTTTTCACTTCATTTGAGATATATTGGCTTTTTTTTTTTTTTTTTTTTTTTTACAATATTTTATCAAAGCAAGGCAAACAAAAAGCAGTATTGTGGAACTGTTTATTAATTAATTAACTATTAACTTGAGTTTATAATGGTCCTTTATTCTATTTGCATGCTCATCCATCTATAAACAACAGCTATGAATATCAATCGTTACACATGTGTAAATTATGTTTCCTGTAAGGAAAAAAAAAATCATACATTCATCAAGTAGATGCTTTCAAAATAGAAATGTCTACCAAAGTGCCAGTAAGAGGTGGATATTGTGTAGTGGCAGCGTTACTAACACACTTTGAGCAATGTGGAGATGGTAAGTTTCATCCACAGCATTGCATTCACATGCTAGCATAAGAGTTGTTAAAAAGGCTGGGCAATTTGAGCAATCTGGGCAACTATGACAGCTGAGTCCTGTGTGGAACCAGAGTCTGCCAAGTTCCCATGTGTTTGTCAGACTTCAGGGGTTTTTCAGTTTACATTTCAATTAAAATGATAATTACAGTGAGTCCATGTTAATGATAGGGTTTGAGCGACTGTGAGTAATCGGGAGTTCCAGAAAGCAACCATTTTTAGGTTAAATCGTAGGATGTGTGTGTGTGGAGTTCTATACTTATAATATAAATCACCTAGGTTCTCTTACAGTTTTCTTTCTTATTCTCAATCCATGCTGATATTCCAGTGATCCATTACATACTATGTTTGATGTAATCATTAAAAAGCCTTTTCTGCTGTGAGCAAGTCTTTATCATCAACACAGGAAAACAAACACACATTTGTGGTCAGACAGTTAATGACCCTCATTTCATGAGGTTCAGCAGCCTATGAGTATGACTCACTGTGGCCAAAGGGCCAAATATACAGTATGGTTTGGCTCAGAGTCTAATACAATGGACCTGAATGGTGAATCTTCAGACATTTTTTCCCCCACTCCCTTCTGAAGGTCGCTGATGAGGTGAGCTTGATTGTTACAGTTTCGTTTCCGTTTTTACATCCCACCATTTACTCTATCTTAATCGGTTTGCCACTCATTTGTTTTCTTGCCCTCTTCCCTCTCCAGACATCTCCCCCGAGATTCCCTGGAAATACCAATGCTATGGGCTGTAGTCATGGACGAAAGAGCGGTTATTTTGCCAACACCCAGAATGAAAGATGAGGAATTTATGATTGTTGCAGATCTTTAGAAGTTTTTGAAGATATTTGTGTCGCTGTAGGTTTACAAAGTTCTCTTCAAGTTATGTTCTTTTTTCAAAAGGTCTGGTTCAAGTATCATAATCTTATTATGAAGATTTATCTTCCTGTTATGAAGCAGTAACTGGGAACAACTGGGACCTGAACTTTCAACTGAACTGCTGTAATTACACTTAGTTACTTGTAATAACTTTTAGTTACGACCGCAGTCATGCTGAGATACATTTCAGTTTGTGGTTCTTTCTCGCCTTTAATGTAGCTTAATATGAGCCATTTCAAAAATGTAACATTTTTATAGAACAATGTTTTAATGTTAATGAACCAAAATGTTTCTGTCATTTATTTCATTATCATCAACAGCACCATAATCTCATGTGAATGAGATTGAATGGGCTACGTGCATTTCTTCAGATAAATGAACCTCATCATTTTAAAGAAATCACTTCAAAGTCAAGTCAAAGGCTAACTAAAACAGGCACTCTAGATTTATTCTAGCATCACACGCTATCCGGGAACATGTCATTTTTATTTTCACCTCAGTGGTATGTGCATGTCCCCGCAGGCCTGCCAAGATGTTCAGCTGTTTAGGCTGTCACCTTCATAATACATTTATGTCCATCATGTAGTGACAGCAAATCCACCTAAGAAGTCTGTCTTTCCTCTTCCATCTGTTGCGTAATTGCAAAATCTCTGTGGCTTCTTAGAACATATGAATCATGTAAAATAATGACCCTAGTATCAGTCAGCTTCCTCTCTGATGATGCTGCTAGAATCCAGAGGTTTGCTCCCTGCTGTGTAGACGCAGTACACAGACACTTGGCAAGTGACTGTGTTCCCTTACCTCCTCTGTCTGTGTATGTGGAAACAGTGATTCACACTGACCCCACTCATGTTGGGACAAACTGGTTTGTAAGGGTAAACACAGACAAAACTGAAGCTCAGAGATTACGGTCCTGAACAGTTTCACATCACAGAATAAATGCTAGGATGTATAGAAAACATCACAAAAACTCATCATGGAGACTGGGCCATGATGTGTATGTTATAGCTTACTGACTTTTTATCTGATCTGTATGTGAACTGGCCACTCTGATCTTTACTGTCTGTTTCTCTTGCAGCCAAACTGTATATATAAATAAATGATTTAGAACATAAAACATTTTGTTATATACATGGCTTTGGGCAGGTCTGTGCTAAATATTTTCCAATCCAACACACTGTGTTACTTTTTAAACTCCAAGAAAATGAATAACCTCTGGCAATCACCAAAAAAAAAAAAAAAAAAAAAAAAGCATGATGGATAATGAAACTAAACCTAAGAAACCAAGGGTACTCCACATAGGGTAGAGAAAAGAAACTCTCACACGCAGGGCAGAAAACAAGATCTTCACATGGGGTAGAGAAAAGAAAACCTCACGTAGAAAATGGATAAAAAAAAAGGTCCAACATAGTTCAAGTCACACACATTTGCTGATCCTATATCATGCAGCTTCTTTCTTTCCAACCTATGTCAACACACTGATGACTAAAATACTAATGAACATTTGGTACATGATATAAGGTGAGTGAACTTACCTTCCTGCCCGTGGACCAGCAAAACCGTGTGAACGCTCAACACAGTCCAAAGTGCAGTAAACACTGGGACAGCATCCCAAATCAATCCCAGCTTTGTCTTCATGGTTTTCTCACATTATAAGGAAAACTTCCCACACCAAAAGTTTTGTCATCCCTTTATAACAAACACTTAAACAGATCTAAAGTCAAACTGCTGCAGTATCTCTCTCTCTCTCTCTCTCTCTCTCTCTCTCTCTCTCTGTGTTTATGTGTGTGTGCAGTATAGGGTTGGGCATGAATAATAGAGCTCACTGTGAACTCTCTCATTGGCCTCACAGTGTGTCAGACTGATTATTAGACATCCCCAAATAAGGGCTTAAAGTTTTGCTTCCCAGAACACAGTAAGGCAGAACGGTGTCAAAACTACTTGTAAGTTTATTCTGGAGCTTTATTGCAGCTCATAGAGGACAGCAGCCATATAGGGGAGAAAGATAAAAACATGCTCATTTATGGTTATTATGCGCCTTAAAGATTTTCTTTGAGCGCACATTGAGCGGTGGTTTGGATCATAACAACTAAAACAGAAAGCGGTTATATGCACGAACAGAAGTAACGCAACACAAAGTTTTCATATTTTCTGTAAAACAAACACAAAGCATGTTACACCGCCATCCACTGGTCTATTCTGCAAGCACCCGAGCTGGAACGCACGTGACGCAGCATAGAATTCCTTATTTAGCATAATAGAATTGACATGATTGCGTCACTCAACGTTTTTCTAAAGGTTAGTAATAAAAATAAATAAAAAAATAGATTTTTTTTTTTTATTTTTTTTACATTTTCATTTGCTTTCTCTAGCTACACGGTTGTCGCCTTTAGTCATGTCTTGATTACAAAGGTTATAAATATAAGGATGCACAAATATAAATGCCTTTATCATCCATTAGTATAGAAAAAAGTTGGAACGCAAAAGAGACAGATGGTCGCTGACTCGGACAAATCAGCCAATGGATATGAAAAATACATCAGCATTTAAAATATCATTAAGCATAATTAAGCCATAACAGAGTTTGCCTTTACCCATGAGTGCACTGTTTATCACAGGGTGAAGGGTAAAGAGGAGTGTGACGAAGAGGAGAAACAACCTAAGGACCACAGCTTTATAGTGACTGTTACTGATTCTTGTTGTTCAGAATATTCAAAATGATCTGTTAAAGACTACTTTCTTAACAAGTTGTTTTAAAGCACTATGAGGGGAAAAAACGTCCTTCCTGAGAACGTCTCACAAAATGGAACACTGGAACTTCATGATTTTTGGTTGTGTACACCATCAGCATATTTGTTTACAAAAGGTGTTGCATACAGTGAAACTGAAAATTACCTGATACTGCACTGTATGGCGGTGGATCATTGATTCGTTGGTGCAGTATTGCGGCTGTTGGTTTAGGAGCTCTTGTGATGATTGAAGGCATCATGTGTTCTACCAAAATATTTCATCCCCAAACCTGATTCACTCTACCAAGGTGATAAGACTTGGACATAGCTGTCAAATATGCATACAAATCAACACGGAAATGGTTAAAGTCTTGCAATGATGCTGGACTTGAACCCTACTGAAAACCTGTGTTCTGGTATAAACTGAGAAGTACATATGCACAAACCTAAATAATCCCTCAACTAGTGTCTCCATCCCTCATATAGATTACAGGGAGACATACCACCTTCACATGCTCTCAGGTGATATAAAGCACAGTTTAACAACAGTTTCAGAGCATTGGATATTCTGCATCTTTCCTCCCAGTTTGTGTAATTTCATTAGACGTGTTTAATGTTCACAATATTCACTCTAGAAAAAGATACTTTGGAGACTGCAAAATCAATGTTTATTATTTCTTTTCTCATAGCTCCTTTATGATTTAAATTCAATTTAAATGAAATTGAGACAAATATTTTTTTGTTCTAAAACTGATTTTGCCTCCTTATGGGCCTGCAGTTGCCCTAGTAATGTTCTAGTTACAGAGTGGCTCTCAGAAATTCTCAATACAAATTAAGCTGCATGAAATGTACTGTAGATGTGGACTTTCTCTCAAATTACATACTAATAGGGAAATTCTGGGCTGCTGTGACACATATGTAACATTTGAACCCAATTGTAAATGCAAATCATTGAGATATATCACTTAACTAATTGTTAGCATGTTATGAATCTATGTTGCCCTCTATAGGACAAATTATTACAAGTAAAAACTGCAAAGACTTGTCATGTAATGAAATTACAGACGCATCATGAAGCATTGCACATCATAGACCATAAGATACTGTAAGGAATGGATACTATAGAGCCTAGCTGACAGCAAATAAAGACCAGCGAGCATCATCAGTTTGTCCACTTAGCATCTGGAAAGAGGTACAGGGCCATCAAGTCAAACACAAGCTGACTGTGTGGCTTTCTTCCCAAAGATGTAGCTGCCTTCACAACACTGCCAAGTAAATCCCCAGTCCATTACAGCTGCTAAGGATCATTTTACACTAAGCTTACACTTTGCTGCTGCATGCACTACAGTGAAATTTGTCAGTTGTCACTTTATATGATGTGCTATATATACATCTCAGTATACATTTCATTAATTAAGACATCACACTTTTCATTATTATTATTATTTATTCATAGTCCTTCTTTTCTTTCATAGTTTTATGTTTAAATGCCCTTGTTGCTGTCTGACACTTACAATGACAATGACAATAAAATACCTTGCTTACGGCTTTCAAAATTCCTGTAACTGCAACTGCTAAAATAATATTATAAATAATACAATATTTTATGATATATTATAATAAAATATATAAGATATGATACCCTGAGGTAGTTGGGTGAAGACAGCCGATGCCAACAGACCCCACAAGCTTATTCGGAAAGCAGGCTCTGTCATCGGTGTGTAGCTGGAGTCATGTTTGAGGTTTCTGAGAGGAGAATGCTGAGGAAACTTCTCAGTATCCTTGACATCGCATCACAGCCCCTACATGTGACACTGATGTCCAACCGGAGCAAATTCAGCTGTAGTCTGAGACCATCGAAGACAACCACAGAATATCTCAGCAGGACATTCCAGTGGGCATCAAACTCTGAACAAAGTTTTAGGGTGATGGTATTCTAAGTCTGTAACCTAGTGAACCAGTGTTATTATATTCATCGATACTTAAAAGCACTTTTGCACGTTGCTCTGAATAAGGGTGTCTGCCAAACCCCGTAAATGCAAATGCAAATGTAATCTATATAAGTCATCCTTTTTCAGTAAGGAACAGAGCAATGAACACTGACAATATCACTGTGTCATTATATGCACTATCCCAATTTCACAATAATTACAATATTCTACATTAATATAATACCATGTGCATCATTATAGTATCTGCAGTATGTTCTTAGTTCCCTAGTACCTTTTTGTACTTTTGTATACAATTTGTATCTTAATATATAGATCAATGAAGATCAGACATAATATTAAAACCACTGAGGTGAAGGTTATGTGGGTGGCAAGGTTGGTCCCTGCGTAGGATCAGGCAGTGTGATGCTCTGGACAATGTTCTGCTAGGAAACATTGGGTCCTAGTATTCATGTGGATGTTTCACTGACATGTACTGCCTACCTCAGCATTGTTACAGACCAAACACACACCTTCATGACAGCCGAATTCCAGAATTCCAATTGCAGTGGCCTCTTTCAGCAGGATAATTGTTCTGGAATGGTTTGAGGGACAAACAAGTCTGATCAATGGAGCCCTTTAAATTTTGAACTTTTGATTTTGATAACTGTTTAGTCTTTCAACTTGACATTAACCTATAACTGATCCAGTTATTTTTTTGTCTATTGCACCTCAAAGCGATCCTATTTAGCACAATGTCATCTGAAGGCAGGGATCCATGGAAATTTCATTCAGAACACATCTGGCAATTTTGCATGTACACACTGACATTTTGGATAATGGTGACATTCAGGCTTTCAGTATAATATAACATTATAATCAACACATATTCTCTGTTAAAAGAAAAATAATTTGAGTGTCATGTCACAGCACATTTAAAATTCCAGCACCCACACTTATAAAATGTTTCCAGTGTCCCTGTAATCATGTCCTATCGCTGGGGATGTAATCACACTTCCATCATCATAGCATGGTTCATCATAGGAGAAAGGTGAGACTGTAGATATAGAAAAGGAGAAGGACATCTGTGGCATCAGAGCAATCAACAATCTGTCATTTCTGACCAGATCAATCACTGTGCTGAGACGTAACATATTAAACACACTTTTGGCTAACAAAAGTGTTTTAAGTTCATTATTTTTTCTGCAGGAAGCACCGGAATAGGATATGAGACACAGGATAATTTTAGTTATTTAAAGGTCAGACTTGAGATTGAGTGAAATAAATCATATTCTGCATGTTGAACAGATGAGCCATTCAGGAGAAGTTAGAAACGGAAATATTTCAGAAAGATACAAATATTTCAGCTTCATGTACATATAGAAATAAAAAAGTGAGATTTTGCTCCATGTTTTAGAAACAAGAAAATTGAAAGAAAGAGGTTAATTGTAGATTAGAGCAATGTGGATTAAAATAAGATGATAGAAACAGCATTGTGTCATCATTGTGTATCTGTCGATTCATAAAGTGCAAATTTCTCCATATCATTGGCAAATCTAATCTATTTACAGGTTCATAAACAACCTGGGACTAACTAATAAGCTGTGTACAGAACTAGATATTGGAGAGGAATAGAGAAAGCACAGTGCATCAGTGTCCAAACACATTAGTGCTGGACAGTACGAATTATTACTATAAATGGCTGTTATCCTATGCTGCTGAATATTAAAGAGAATAATCAACTCTAAATGCAAGCTAAGAATACATAATCTCCCAATCTTTAAATCATCAGTGACTAAAAAATACCAACGCACACACTCCAGTATGCTATGTGCTATTCTATTATTACTTCTTGTACTATTAGTCAACACTTATATGGAATACAAGATAAGAAATAAATGGGAAAGACGCACACACTGAAAGCAGTTTATTAAATTCCTTTATTGCACTGAAGCAATGAAATGCACCATCACATTAAAATGTATTCTCAGACACAGATTCAGAAACATTAACAGCATTCAGCTTCCTTTTCCTTCTGAGTAGTTCTCTGAGAAAAAGGAACAGAATTGTACATCGATTATATGCATGATATGTTTTACAATATCTCTCAATTTCATCCTAAAGCTCTCGATACCTTGTTTTTTTGTTACTGATCACACTCATGGCTGTATGCACAAAGACACGCTTCACCAACATAATATGACAAACATTAGACTAGTCAAAGTGCCAAAGAGAATTGGATACAAAAACAAGTGCTGTTAGAAACAAACTGCAAAATAAAACGTTTCCGTGACAAAATGCCAATGTGAACCTCACACTGAAATGCTAAATGATAATCAAATCACCTTCGGAATGATCAAACACCTTTTTTTTATTTCACTTACATGCACTTAAGCCTTTCTTTTGATCCTTTCTTAAATAATGCTTTAAACAAAATGGAAAATTTACCTCCTTTGGCACTCAAATCACAGAGGAATTAAGGAACATGATAAAATGACTTGCACATTAAACCATACATCTCAAGTGACTCAAAGTACAAGCAGCAGCGAGGTAAGAATAGACATTGCGGATACATTGGGGCCAGACAACAAAGCAATGCCTTGGTTTGAATTTCAAAAAAATCAATAATAAAGTGTAAAGCCTAATGGACTACAAGTTTTTAGGAAAGTAATTCAAGTTACAAGCTGTACACTGGGATTTTATTTCTATCTCATCACTTTCCACTGAAACTACAGTGTTTCTGCGTCTGCCACATACAATAATTGCGGCAAGTTTGCCTGAACTGATAAAAGAACAGAAAACATTACTTGAGTTTACTTGAAACTTACATACAATGGAAGATTAAAGAGAGGTTTTTTGGTCAATAATCTTTAAAATGTGCAACTATATAATGTGGTGAAAGACAGACACGAGACAGAGCGCAGGTCTTACTGGAATGGTTCTTAGGGAGTTTTATATGACTCTCCAACTTTTATGGAAATAATCTAGCGCAACATAAATGGAAAAGCTGTTTCCATCCCAAATTGGATCATTTCCACAAAAATGCAAGGGCTAATCGGAAGCCACCACACCAACACTCCAGCCTGCAGCAATAGCTCCTTGTCAGACTTAACATTTTACTTACAAATACGTTTTACTGCAGAATTTGAGAAAGTGTTAAAATGTATATAGGCAGTTTGCATAGGAAATAACCACCAAAGATTTTCATTATAACTGATTTTCAAGATGAATGAATTGAGCATCACATAATCTCACACAATTAAACGTTAAAGTATTTAACCAAAAATTGTACTTATGTGAAAGATAAAAAGGTGTTCTTCTTTTAAACCTACTCAGGCAGTAAAGCAAAATGTAAATGATCAGATTAAGTTAATGTTTTGCTATCATGTAAAAATGAAATTTTATTGCTTTTCAAAAGCTTTTAGGAGATGATTTTGGTAGCTTTTTTTTTGAATTTTTTTTTTTGCCTGTAAACATCATTTATGTTCTTATTTATGCATATAGTTAACATAAGAAAATTAGAAGAACTTCTCAACATCTCAACATGCTTTGCTTACTTCAGCATATTGAAAGGTTTTTTCTGAGGTGTGGTATGGTTTTCTGACGATTCTTGATTGTTTTGTTCTACATTAATAAAATTTATTGGATTCTACACCAAAATGAAAGGATGCTAAACCTAAATGATAACTTAGATGTCTATCTGAGCCCATTTGATTGATATGAAGCCTTCAGTCATTGGCAGATGGAGAGAAGAATAGAGCTTTGTGATTTATAATGAAAACTTTGAAGGTTTAAATAAAAACTGAAGGAGTAAAATGTTTTTGTGTAATGTAAATGTGAAATTGAATTAAGTATTAAGCAAAGTATAAATATATAACAATACAAAAGCTTAAATATAGTAACGATATATAGTGACTCAAGTACACTATCTGGCCAAAAGTATGTGGGCACCTGAACTTGATTGTTCCATTCCAATACCCTGGGTGTTAATACGCAGTTGGTGTTATAGATCATGCCAAAAATGTTCAGTTGGGTTAAGGTCAGGGATGTGTGCAGGCCACTCTAAATAATGCCAAATTAGGCCAGGTCAGGTATAAAACGCCCTCTGGCTCTAGTAAACATCCTTGGTATTATTGTAGACATTATATAATAAGATTAATTTATGAATAATTATGGGTGAACAAATGCTAATGGTTGTGTGGAATTTATTAAACAATTACGTTGTCCTCAGCTGCAGTGACATTTCCCTTCCAACCTGTAGGTGGTGATGGCACATAAGGAGGTAATGGGTAGATAATGTACATTAATGGCTTATTTGCCACATCCAAAAATAGTGAGCAGGATGATCATTTTGTCCTAATTGTGAACTGCTTTCTCTTAGCTTCATCAGCTTTACTTTCTCTACTTACACTTAATTGTGATAGATAATTCAATATGTCACGACATCTTGGAGCAAAAATAATACTGTATATTTGAACACATGGCATGCTATTTATACTCCTCTATAACCCCTGCTTGTTTGTCTCTTCTCAAGTGCACACATACATCCAGTATTGAATTTGAGGTGCAAGGTTGCTCAACATAATCCTTGCCTATTTCAAATCGAATAAAATTGAGTGCACACCATTGCTCATTTATCTTGTCTGGGTAAATAAGTTAATCTGTAATAGGGACTCCCATAGCAGAGCTCAAATGTATTTCTGCAAGAGAGTGCATCTGTCTCTCTCTCAGTTTAATATGATACAGACACCCCAGTGGTCACAAGAGTAACCTAAACGAATGATGAACCACAGTACAGTGCTCCACAAAAGTGGTGATTGAATTGGCTGTCTGTGGGAATGTTGACTAGGGTGACATCCTCATTTCTGCACCCCTGCTTCCTGGCCTGCTTAAATAATATACAGTATTTACATAATGCTGCAGTGTCAGCAGAGTAAGAGCATGCTTCCCTGTAACCCAATTCCACAGAAATATAAAGTAGTTATATAGTTTATATAGTTCCCATATACACAGCTCTGCCAGTGGGCTGTTTCAAGATATCTTTAGTGAAACTTCTAAAGACCACTGGAAAAAAAATATTGTTTATTATTGTCTATTATTTGGTGTCCTCCATGTGACTTGACTTATAGGGGGGTGGGGGATATGACTATTGAATGTGTCACATTGATACAAATAGCTTTGGCATTGTTGGGTTCTTCTGAACTTGGGATCTCTGTTGCTTCTTTTCTATGCTGCTCATTAGACCCCCCAGTTGCTTAAAAAACATACAAAGAAACAACAAAAATGTTTATAACTTTTAATATTTTTAAAAAGTTTTTATTTAAAAAAAATATATAATTGACAAAAGCTTTCAATTTGGTTACTGAGCAGGTTACGGTTAGATTTAAATGTAAGACATAGCATACATTATCTTAATAATTGTATCTGTGTGTGTGTGTGTATGTGTGTGTGTGTGTGTGTGTGTGTGTGTGATCCTTTTAGCATGATTAGAATTTTGAATCATATTGAACTATAGAGCATCAATACACTTACCTTAAATCGCTTTCATCAGGATTCCAGCTGTGAAAGTAGGTCATGCCAGGGGATATTTCAGGAGAAACTGTTCAACATTGGGAAAAATTAAATTACTATCAGAAATGTGAATGTATTAGAGCTGTACTATCTCCAGTTGCTGTCCTGGCTATAGGGCATGACTGTATAATAGGTGGCTGAGTTCCTATTCAAACCAGCTGCAGCTGCATATTCAGGAAGCAGTAGGCATTCTCCTGTGTGTTCTGTTCTATAAAGATTAGCCCAAATCCCGAGCACCTTTTGCCATGAGTAAAACATCTGAATGTTTACTCACTTTTGGACTCGCTGCTTGAAAGATTCTCAATAAATGTCTAATAAAGGAACCAGAACTATGATAGTGTACAGAGGCAAATGCTTGGCTGGGTGAAGAATCCATTGTCCGTAAGGACATGCATGGAATCTAAAAACATCAGTGATGGCACCACATTATATTATTATTTTATGTCCAAGGCTTGTAGAGTACCTGATTGTTCTTTGGTTTATAATCCAGGCATTTCTATAATAGCTTTATTGTTGCTCTAGTTCCTAATTATCAAGGGATTTGGACAAAAACAATCCAACTCCAATACTATAATGAATATTTTAAACTGCATAAGCTAGATACTCCCCAGAACAAAAAGGTTCTTCAATGTTCCTTTTCTAATTTTCATAAAATGTTCGTACTCAGATCACTCTCTGAAAGAAGTCTAGATGTGACTTTTAACCTGCTGGTATCTTGACATAATACATTGTGGTATGTTAATATGTTTTGGGGTAGCATGACAACACAGTGCGTATTGTTATCGCCTAATAGCTCCAAGGTCCTTGGTTTAATCCTGAGCTTGGATTACACTTTGTGGTGTTTCCTCCTGTCTTTGATTTCCTCCCACATCCCAAACTGATGCTAGTTTGTTCATTAGTAACAGCTTTATCCTGGTAAGAGTCAGTGTGAATCTGTAGCACTGGGGGCAAGGTAGGAATACAACTTGGATGGGACAACAGTCAATCACATCTACAGGCAATTCTAACCATCTACATGCATCGGGAAAGCAGCAGAACCTGGAGGAAAGCAATGGAGTGAACATACAGAGAAATAGAGAAAACTTGGGGCTGATCAGAGACATATGAATGATTCATTATTAAAGTGGGTACATTTCAGCTTTCTAACAACATTACATATAGGCCCCTGGACATCGTGAGTTTTGATGGATTGGCAAAGGTGTCCCAATTTTATAAGGCACCACTGGCCTATGTGGCAGAAATGCACGGTGTTTGATGTTTGCAGCAGTCTTGTGCAGACGGTGATAATAAATTCTCCAGCGCGCCACACGGAGGCGTTAATGGCCCACTTCATGGCGCACATACCGAGACGGCAGAAAGTCCGCTGGCGGAGAAACAGTCCGGGTTTGAACTGTTTATGCCGACGCCAGTCTTAACGCTTTCACTTGGTGCGACTCTGCGCTCAGCCTCTCTCTGAACCTCTTGGATCGATGGCCGGGAGTCTGCAGCCTACACATCTGCTCTACCGGACCTTCTCACATGATCTGCGTCTGTTTCCCGAACTGGACTAAAAAAAAAAAAAATGAAGGCGTGTGCGATTGTCCTGATTCTGGCCGTGCACATTCACGCCGACAGCGTAGAAGGACCCACAGGTAAAGTCCCGCTTGTGTACTGCGCACTTTGGAAAAGTTGCTCTTCTGCTTGCAGCTGAAGGAGCCTGAGCTCTACACCGGTCTTCGTTTAGTTAAACAGTGCGTTGGGTTGTTTTCAACACTGTGCCGAACTTTTGGGGCAGAAGGAGATGAAGTCAGGGTGAAATCTTAGTGTAGAGTTGTGATTAGAAACCCGTGCGGATGTAGAATTCCTCGCGCTCGATGTTTGTTGCTGATGTTTTTGTTGAGATAAAACGAAGGTGATTGAGGAAGATGCATTTAATAAAATGTGTATATTAACGGCGATGTACGAGGCTGATACCAGTCTCTCCCTCTCTCTCTCTCTCTCTCTCTCTCTCTAAAGGTAAAGTCCTTAGGCGAAAAACAGACTTTTTAATGTTCATATCCTCTTTTAATTCGTGATTAGTTCTCATTAGGTTTTATCAACTTGTTTATATTCTAGACCCGTTTTATTATTATTTATGTATTGAGTAATAAATGGTTTGTACGATTTGCTGTAGTGAATTTTTTTTCTAGTGACGCAGTTAAAACAAGATTATCTCCAAAAGGACCCTGATATCCGGATTAACTTTGATGAACTTAAACTTTAAAACAGTTAAACAGTTAAAAATTTCCCTTATTGTTTCTCGCCTGTACATTTTCTATAGTGAAACCAACGACTCTCTGTGGTCCGTGTAAACCTGAACTGAGTCTGGTCCAGTACCGGACATACCATCCAGTATTAGTGCGCTGGTGTGTGTGTGTGTGTGTGTGTGTGTGTGTGTGTGTGTGTGTGTGTGTGTGTGTGTGTGTGTGTGTGTGAGTGAGTGAGTGTGTGTGAGTGTGTGTGTGTGTGTGAGTGAGTGTGTGTGAGTGTGTGTATGTGTGTGATGGTGCGCGTTTTCTCCAGCATCTCTACGTATATGTAAGGTTTTGCTGCTCAGATACGTTTAAACAGCTGTGGAATTGTGATGTAGTGAGGAATATCAAAATACTACAGATGTTACTGCAGCTTTGCTCATTTGACTGACGTTGACAACTGAGGCGGGACACAACTGAGCAGTTGAGGGATGAAGGGTCTTGTTCAAGGACAGCTTGGCAGTGCTGGGATTTGAGCTCATGAACGTACTATCAGTAGCCCAAAGCCCCTTAATCTGTGAGCTAGCAATCAGTTAACATGCATTTTCCGATTTAGACACAGACTGGGTGAAAAGTGAACTAGCTTTTCATTAATCCTCAAAAATAATTTGAATGATCGAATGAATAAATGAATGAACAAGTAAGCATTTTCTTCCCTGGAGTTTAACTTGTCCCTAAAAAACCTAAAAAAAACACAAATAAAATGCCTGCATGTTGTAAGATGTTTATAACACTCTTGCCTTACTCTACAGCCCACCGTGCAATGCATTTGTGTATATTAAATCTGCATATCATATTGATTATTCACATAAAATTCAGCTGAAAATTTACCCTATTTTTCTTCATTCTGAATTTGGAACCACAAGCTCTGAGACACATATTGTCGTTATTTAGATACCGGAGTATAGAAATGTAAATGCGTCGACAATCAAACTCCTTCAGTTGAATACATGACATCATCCAAGACGCACCGATCATGACATTAAATACCACACACAAATTTGTTCGTTTTATCATGCTGTATGAAACAACTGGAAACAAGGACCTACACCGGAAACTGATGCTTGAGATTAATGAGTTCATTTGCATGTTAATGCTTAATAGAGCAATGGGATTTCAATGTAGAGAAGTAGAGAGGTTTTTGACTACTAGTGTTAATGTGTTTTGCTGAACTCTAATTAGGCTCAAGGCCAGATGCAGGACCACTACAAATGGATGTAAAGAATGCACAAAAATCCCTGTATATTTTCTAAGAATGTATTTACTTCATAGCTACAACAGGCTACATCAGTACAGAACTTTGTGTTCTCTCTCTAGAGAGCAGTGCTGTACAGCTCATAGCACTTTTCCCAACTCAGCCACAAAGCTTATATTTGGACCCGCCTGAGCAACTTGACAAACAGTCATGATTCGTCTGAGGAAGTTATCGATTTTCAGTTAGCAAAATGGCTTCCATTTAGCAAGCTGTCAAACCTTGTTGGTGTGCGTGTCTGTTGCAGGGTGGGACATTTCCCATTGTATTTGGAACATCCTATCCCATTAACACCCAAATCCTCACTTTTGTTGCTTTGTTATGGTGTAATCCACGTGTATTGTATGGACTTGCTGTTTCTGTCTGGGTGTTTTGTGTGGTCTGAGCTTCCATGATCTCAAATTATGCTGCTACAGTCAATTCTCCCTCTCATCAGCCTACTCTCATGAAAACTTCAGTATATTGATTAGTTTAATCTGACTGATAATATTTTTTTAAGTTGCACTTTTTCAAAGGTTTGCCTCTTTAAGGGTGTCTGTTAAATGCTATAAATGGAAATGTAAACTAATCTATTATTATTAGTTTTATGTTTGTATGTTACAGTGTAATGACTGCAGTGTCCCTTTACATCAATGAAAATTCTTTAGATATATAAAAAGGAAAAAAAATCATATTGCCTTCCAAAGTTTTCATGATGGACAAGTTGATGTCTGTTTAAAATATAAAGGCAGCACATTTTGCTGTAATAGGTAGCCCACTAAAATGGTTTTACACAGCATTTTTCTGTATAATTCTAAATTCCAGATGGATCGCAAATTGCCCCACTCATCTTTTTTCTTGTCTGAAGGACTTTTTTATTGGTCCACAATTCTCCTCACTGTGGCCAAAGCCGCTGTCATAATCCTCTTCATCCTGTAATACAAAATCGTCTGGGTGAATGTAGGCTGTAATGAGAAGAATGAACCACATCATTAAGATGAATAATGTGAATTATGAAAATAATTAAAAACCATGAAGATAATTAAAAGCGTTTGGATGGAACGGTGAGGCGGTGCACGGGCCATGGAAGCGCCGCCTAAGATTTGCACCACATGGGGCGTTTTTAATCTGCTTTTGTGACAGCATCATATAAACAAACACATTGTATCTGTGAAAGCCTATTGCAATTAGCTTTCTCTCACCTGTCAACAGTCTGAAACCTCCAGGGGAAAAAAAGAGGCATTTTCTTTTTATAGTGAACAGTGTTTTAGAGAGTGAGCATTATGGACCCCAAGCTTGCACGATTATTGTTTCAATTCCTGCAGGCCTCTGCGTAAAAGCATTTATAAGTTATTAACTTTTAGTTCTATATAACTTTTAAAGTTTTAAAACAGTTAATTTTCTCCCTTAGGCAGGTGAACGTAATGTTATGTTATCCATCATCAGACTCACGTTATACTGTTGTCTCCAGAGGGGACTTAATTTAGTTGTATTGTTAAATCTTCAGTTTATTGATGTTGTATTTGTCATCGTGTGGTACGCTTTACAGGATCTGTTTTGTATACTCAAGGATCAAATTATGAAAATTCTTGAGGGAGCAGATGGATAGCTCAAGGACATGAAAGAAAACTGTTTGCATACTTCTTAAATTTGTTGTGTCCCAATCCTCAGTAGGAACAACATGCACACCCACAGGCCATCTGTCCCCCTTAATACAAGGTCACATTTTTCAAATGGCACTGCAAGTGAAAATGTGACATCATGTGATTCGTTAAGGGATAAGTGTCTTATGAGTGTTTGCTCAGGAGGCTGCTTTTGTGCTTTCTACATGCAGGTGCATGTGTAGGAGATGAAGCTGCATATGAATGACCAAGTAGTGGTGGGATTTCCTTGATGAATGACACGTTGCCAACCCTGCCTAAACCTCTACACAGACAGCCTGACGCCGAGGAGTGGAGCAGGAGGGCATGAGCTGCCTTAGAAGCTAACACCAAAGGCAAAAACATGTCACATGAGTGGAAGAACCATCTGTCAGATGTCAAATGCGGCTTCCTGTGCTAATTGTAGAGTACTTTTAGAAAGAGTGATAAGTGTGGAATCTGCCTTTTATTGTTGCCTTTGAATTTCCTTGCACATGATGGGCTAAGATGACCTTAGTTTTGTTCATCTTCTAGCATTCAGCCATACTGTACCTGCTGTTGCCACCAGAGTAACAAATGAGCAATCCTAGAAAGAGTTTGAGAGCAGCAGCTGAGAAAGGCTGCACTAGAACATCTGAAGGAGTCTGTCTCATGCCGACAGTGTTTTCTTTGGACTGCTTTTGGGAGGGGAAGGGGGACAGCCAAAGGGCTGTTATTTCTTTTTTTCAAACTGCAGTTTAACACTTACTCACCTCTGATGGGAAAGGAGTGAAAATTACGAGTGACCGGGACGTGGCCTTCCTTTATTGTCTGTGGAATGATTGGTTAATTCCTCAGTGATTTATTGATGGTTTTGAAAAGCAGTTGCGTTTTGAGAGGCCCTTATGGAAAACGGTTTCACAGGGCTGCACGAATGGAATGAAGACTGCTGCTTGGATGAAGACATTTAATTTTTTTTTTTTGCTCACGCTAGACCAGCATGACATTTGGAGTGTTTTGCCTGCTCTGAAAGCCTCAAAGCCCAGCGCACTTTGTTATAGCAAGAGAGCTGAGGTGGACTGGGCTGTGTACACTGACTCTTTTCTCAGCTCAGATCAATGTTAATGTGCAGTGCTGTGGAGCTGTACCCTTTCCCTGCTGTGTTCAAAGAGCTGCTTTAAATCAAACATTACCATTTGTACTTTAGAAATTGGACTCCTCTCCATTATTTATGATTTGTATGCTGCTTGCCACAGGTCTGCTGTGTTTTTTGTGTGGGTTATTTTCCATTCCTGTTGTTAAGCTTGGCATTCATAGAGGAAAGAACACACCTAAACACAATTTGGATGATTTGCTTAGTCTTTGCTGAAATGCTGATGGAATCTATATGATAGAAAAGGACAGTAGACATTGAAATAAATTCAAATGAATGTTTGCAAAGTAGGTCTGGTCTAAATGATCATGTGGCTGTATTATTCCCTTTATTAAACTCACTACAATATTTGACTGTACTTTATTTTCCAAAGCAGCATTCATAAAAAAGTATGATCTAAGGACAGAAATGCTGGTTGCTTCTTCTGTTAAAACTCTGTCATCTGCCTCTTCATTTATATTCATTTATTAACTAACTCCTGTCTATCTGCTGTAAGATGTTTTTACGGACTGGTTTCACACGATGTCTTGTTCACTATGCTCTTTGTTATCTGCCTTTTCTCGCATTTGCACTGTCCAAAAAGTGATTTGTTAAACTAATAAGAAAACATGCCAATGTTTTCCTTTATTTAAATTTAGTTGACCTTTTTTCTGCCTTCTCTTGCTTGTACGCACGTAGTCCCAAATTGAACTTTACTAAATCAACAGTGTAAATCTGAAGTAGGGCAAGAAGATCAATACTGTTTTAATAACTTAAAATAAGGAGTAAAGAGTCACACCCAAGGGAACAAACACAGCCTTGTTAATCTTGTAGAAAGAGCAGTTTATATATATATATATATATATATATATATATATATACGTATATATATATATATATATATATATATATATAGATGGCTGACAGCTTAAAAGCTTGTAGTAGAATACAGATTTGATAAAAATCAACAAAAGATGGAAATCTTATGCCAATCATTTTATTTTGAGACACACGTTATTTTGATAAAATTACAATATTCTGTTATATACACATACATACGTTTACACAGTCAAGTAAGTTTTTTGTTTCTGTGACTTGGTATGTCAGTGTTCATCTCTATTGTTTTAACAGCAAAGTTCTTTAACAGTTTTCAGAAAATGTATTGTTTAACATGTAATGGAAATATACTGTAGCTCTAGAGAAATATGTAGCTTTAGGAGTGTCAGTATCCTGGTATATAATGGTTACTGGTATACCTTGGCTGTTGTTGCTAGTATGAGTGTCAGTAGAGATACTAGTTCTGTGCTGCATGTCTGAATTGTGGTTAGAGCTAAAGGACAGCGGATCATTTCTTTCATGCTACTTCTGCCATTGCTCCTAGCCTGGTCTTTCATGTGGACAGCATATCATTTCACAAACAAGTATGATAGTCAGGAGGAACTTCTGTGAACTCTGGGAAGAAAATTGCTGTAAGAAAATCCTTTCAGGGTTATGAGATAATTGTAAATGATATGCTTTGTTGTATTGCGGTCTCCTCAATGGGAACCAGGGTTGGGTAAAAGAACAGAGCTTCTCAAAGTGTACAGACAAGTATAGAGCTTTTATACAGAAAAAAGTAAGCATGGTTTTAATTCATTTTGGTTTTAAAAGCTTGTAAATATAATTTTGTTTATAAAAGGTCATAAGGTATAGCCATTGTGCCTGATTTACCTACAAAGCATATAGTGATTCATATTTGTGCAGTTATGCATGGTTAAGTTCATTCCTTTTTATAATTAAGCATTATTCTCTTGATATGTATCCTGTTTCATATACAGAACATAGCACAGACATTTTTCCCTCTAGTGCAAACTCATCCTGGTCCATGGCTCAGTAAATTCAGATGTAATTTTCTTTAAACATATTGTATGAGTATTTGAGTTAGATAAATCTACACCAAAGAATCACTTGGGCAGGAAAGGCCTATCTATCAGGATTTTTTTGATGCACTGTGCAGTGTACCTGAGCCTCTCTCTCATTGGGCTGTGTATAACTGTTATGTGTGCTCACATAAAGTTCAATTTATGACTGAATGAATTTGCCAACCTGCATCACCCTGACCTTTCAGATCTTGTTTTATAGCTACGCAAAATGGAAAAAGGTCTATATGGAGTCAGGGGTTAGCATTGTCTATGTAGGTGTGTAGCAGGGATCTCAAGAGAGTGACTCTGTGTGTGTGCGTGTGTGCTTGTGCCTTGTAATGGATAGAAGAGTACAGAAATCATACAGGTGAACTCACTGGCCATGGATATATCAGATATGTTATATTGATGGTCCTTGGAGGCCCAGGAGAATAGTATATGTCTGGGCTGCCCACTCTGCCAACGACAGGGCGGAGGATTTACAGCATTCCTGGCCACATCTTCTACACCTCTGTGGCCTCATAGTCTGCCCCTTACTGCCCTAAGCCCCAAGCAGAGATTAATGTCATATTGATCCCCACACCCTGGTGAGTCTATCTCAGTAAGATTTCATCAAACCCACGTCCTCTTTGAGCAATGCCTGCTTGATATAAGAGTGACAATACAGGGCATCTGAGAAGGTCAGCTTTAATACCGCAGTCAGCTGTGAGAAACAGTCAAGACACGTTACACTTACACTGGCAAAATACACTTCTTCAAAAGTTTCCAAAAAAAATTCAAAATCAAGACTAAGCAGGGTTATTTAGAAGGAAACAATATTGCATAAGTACAGATTCATATAGCATCTATGGCATTAATCAAAGCATGTAATTCACAGATTCATTAATTCATTTTCACTAACTGGATCCAGATCCTGTGAATGAACTTTCAGTAAGTTGCCATTCTAGCCCAGGTTACAGGCAATCACATGCTCATTCACACCTAAAGGTGATATAGCATAGCTAAATCATACACTGGCATGTTTTTTGACAGTGGGAGTAAACCTGGAGGATGCCCACGGAAACATGCACAGAAACTCTACAGAGACCCTGGTTTTATTTGTATATTAATGAAATGTTCATTTTACAGGCACTTTTCAGAGATGCCTTGCCCAACCTACTTGAAACCTTTCAATCCAAATTCTCCAAAGGGAAATTGATTGGGTTGGGTGAATAGGCAGGCAGCTCTGTAGGCAGCACTGCTCTGAAAATAGCTTTGAACTGTCTTTGCGGTCAGTAGATTAAACCCACCCCATCGAAAAAAAAAAAAAAAGGAATAAATAAGGGATAAATTCACGTCTTCAAACATGTAGAGACAGTTTTACATTTTGCAACGTTTCATTGTCAACACAGTGACATACCTTGAAATGAATTTAATTTAATTTACATTTACATTTGTGTCATTTTTATATCTTTTTCAAGAATTTAGAAATCTGGGCCTTTATCCCTGTAGCTTATCCCCTGGGATGGATCCGCATGGTAACCAAGTGACAGCACTTTCAGCTTTCAGCACTTTTAACAGCCCTGTCAGAACACAAGCCACTCTTTTATTTTGTGAAGCTCAGACGCCCACATACCAGTTTGTCAAAGATTTTTTTTTTACATCTGTCTTCTTCGACAAGAAACAATAACATAAGTCATAAGGTATGAATTTATTTTGAATATTTGTGAGACAGGATCTGGTTCAAACATGTATGACTAGATCACATTACATCGAATGGCTCTCATTATTTAGTTGAAAGTTTTAGTTACACTTTGGCACTACACGTTGCTGGAGTGAGTTAGGAATGTCAGACATCAGCTCACAAAAGAAGATTTAAAGGCTAAATAATAAAAATGACTTGGGACAGAGCGGTTGTGTAAAACCATGCAATCAGCTTTAATGGACCTCAGGGGAATAAACCGAATGAATGTACAATTTGGGAAGTTTAACATATCACAATAAAATCCTTAGGGGATGCATGGGGTGGTGTGGTGTGAATATACTTATCTGGAAATCATCTGAGTGCTAGTTTACAGGTCCACCTGAGTCATTCTCACCCCCTGAAGCCCAGACGGGAGTCTGGAGCTGTTCCAAAGCTTCCAGCTCTCTCTTAATACAGCAGATGAGCCGTCTCTTACTCCAAAGCCCCAGCAGCTCATACTCCTTCATCAGCATGGAAAACAGTCACCTTCTCTACAAACAGAAAATGGGACTTCAAGACAGATGCTCTGGGTCTTACTTCTCACCTCATCATTGGAAAGGCTGCTCACACATGGTGTATTTTTAGCCCATTTTGCTGCTACTGTACCTTCTCTGTAGCTCTGGGTCTGCTGATATATTCTGCATATCAGAGCATTGTTAAAATACCATTGGAGACTTCACTGTGCCTCTGGGGAGCTTAAAGATTTCTCTGTTAACAGATGACAGTAAGAAAAGTTCAGCACAGGTCATTGCCAGTGATTCCAGCACAGCATTCTCCAAACTTCCAAAGTTAGTTCCAACACAAATCTCTTATGCTTGATTCAAATGATAGTCTGTTTGGTTAGATTTGATATTCATTATAAGAGAAATCGCCATGAGCAGCCTCTTGGTTCTGAAACCACGTGCTTGCGTCAGCTGTCTGGATTTGTTGGACACAATGATACAAAAAACACTTCATGAGCCATAATGGCTTCTCCAGTGCTTTTCTCCTCACATCAAATAAACGCTTGTGCGTTTTTCTTTCCTCGTCACTAGATATACAGAATGGTAAGCTAAGCTAGCTGCTTCCCTTGGGCATCATTAGGCAAATGTCCTCTTGGCGGCTGCGCATCATTCTACCCATTATCACGTCGCTTTCATTAAGACATTATGGGCAAGTGAGAGAGCCAGAGGTGTGTAGAGCTACTCTCAGCCTCATACCTCATTAAATGAATTATAGCAACCTGTTTCAACAGCCTATTTCAACTTTACGGATTCCCACACGTAGCTTGAATTGTACTGTTTCTTTTCCTGCTTCTGTTCCATCCCTCCTTTTTTAGCTTTCATGTCAGATGAATAAGACTAATCTGCCTATTCCTTGCAGCCCTATGATCTAATATACTCCTTGGCATCATTCTCTTGTATCTTCACTTGCCCCTTTCTTCTCTCTTCTCTTTCTCTCTCTAACTGTGTGTGGGTGACTTTGGTCTGTAATGACAGCTGCTCCTGACAGGTTATGGCATGACTGCGCCAGGTGTCAGCTGGGAGTATGTAGCTCCAGCACACCTCTTCTTCACACCTGCCTGTTCTACCTGAGCTGCTCTCTCTGTCAACTGTCTGTGTGAGGAGAGCGGAGTGACCACCTCCTCTCTGCACCCGTTGGGAGCTTTCTCTTAAAAGGGACTTTCATGTACATTTGGTACTCCTGTGTGTTCATATACATACTGTAAAACCGTACCACTATGTCTTAAGCACTGCTTTAATTACTGTATGTGAAGGAAGAAGAGAAGATTTGATATGTGTCTCTAATCATCTGTAACCTGGACTCCATTGCGAGTTGAGGCGTTGGAGGAGACTCACTTTGAATGAGCAACAGTGTCTTATCTTGTAATAAAAAAAGCAATTTCCTTGTTGGTTGCACAGACATAGACAACTTGGGCCATAGGTGAAGAATTTGAGTCTCCCATTAAAGCATATTTGGTCAGTATGTGTGCTGTTTAGATCATTTAATATAAGTTTATTATGTTGTGTTGTGAGATATCCTCTGATGCAGAAAATAACAGATTCCACTTATACCATTCTGGCCCTAGTGTATCCATCACATATGACCTGTAGGAAGTCCATTATTGAATCATCTACCATATTTAGGCCTGCACTTTATCTCCACAGACACAGAGATTATATGCTGGGGTTGTGCTTGAAATCCAGTATTCCTCATCATTCTCTTGCTCTTTGACTCCTAATACCTCTTTACTCCTACACTTAATTCTGCGCATGCTCGTGTTAGTGATTTCTCCCACATGCCTTCCAAATGACATCGATGGAAAGACTGCCAGCACTTGGCGCACCGAGAAGACGTTGACCAACAAATCAAAACCTGACGTGAAGGATTAGATGTGTTGGGTCTGACTTACATAAATCCAATAATTGAATGACTTAGTTGATTGTGCATTGCACAGGCTCAGGTGTTGGCAGACAGAGAGCAGCAGGCTATTGATCTGAATACTACAGCTTGTCAGAAAGAGCTTATTGCTTCCTTCAGAATTTCACTCCCTTGATTCCTAGGTCCCAGTAGGTCTCCCATCCCTTTTTCACCATCTGTGCAAATCAGCTGGAGAGACTGTTTCTTTCCTGTTGTGTTATTTTAGCTCTCTTTCTTTATTCTCTTTATTTCTGCTCTTTTTTGCTTTTCTGCTAGTGTCCTTCATGCTCCCAGGGCTGGAACAAATATCTCTGATAAAACTGACAAATTTAATAATTATAATAATTTGCAAATAGTAAGGGAGTCATGGTGTGTAGCTTCACAGCTTAAATGCTGCTATGTCCTTGGTTTGATCGTGTCTGTGTGGCTTTTCCTTTGGGTTCTTCTGTTTTCTCTCACCGCCCAATAACATGTTGGTAAGTGTATTAGCTCTGTAAAATTGCTAGTTCTTGGTCTAATTCACTTTTACATTTGTTCAATAATTGCTTTTTTTTTTTTTTTTAGCTTGGTGTCATTTTATGATTTAAGCAAGCATTTCGCCTGCCTTATCTATTGTTTGGCATGAGTAATTGGTTATACAGTCTGCTGTAGAGTTATTTGTTTGAATAGCGATTAAGGATATGTTTTAGGCATTTAATTATTTAATTATTAATAATTATTTAGATATAACAAGGTGATGTCCCACAAAAGAACTC
This sequence comes from Tachysurus vachellii, assembly GCF_030014155.1. Taxonomy (NCBI): domain Eukaryota; kingdom Metazoa; phylum Chordata; class Actinopteri; order Siluriformes; family Bagridae; genus Tachysurus; species Tachysurus vachellii. The sequence goes on along the minus strand of NC_083464.1, from coordinate 15,379,367 downwards.
GGATGTCATCAGTATTCTACTGCTGCTTTTCTTTTATTAAATCAGTAAAATAAATTAAGCCCTGGACTTTCCTTATCCTTACAGAATATTCAAATATTCAGGCCATTATTCATAAACCCAGATAATCGATCGTTGCAGCTGGAATTCTCCACCACACTGCTGCTGTCAGCACATAATATTTGGCGTACCTCCATAATGCATATGCATTCTGAGAGAACCTCTCTTTCTTTCCCTCTGGATCTGGGAAGCACTCAGCTCTAATCAGGATGAGGACTGGTTACACAATCCTGGACTTTTTTCCCCTTTATCTCTCTACTGGCAGTAACACGTGAAGCCCCAGAGAGTCTCCCTCTTCAGTCTTCTTTTACAGAAGAGACATGTGTAAACTCTGCCTTTCGGCACTTTAGATCAGTGGCTGCTCAGATTCGGTCTCTTAAGAATCGAGGTTGATTTCTTCCTCCAAATTTATTATATTATGTAGCATGTGCTTGTCTCTGCATTTTTACCCAGCAGTGTGAAAGGATGAATGAGCATAAAGTAGGTCTGCAGCTAAAGGGAGGCTTACAAATGGTTGATCCGAGTTTCAGGCAAAAAAGAACAATAAGTCAATGTAATGCAATACCTAAAAAAATTCTTTTATTTTTAAAATGGAATTTGTCTTCCCATCAAGTGTAGATGCTCTATTCTCTTTTAAGCATTTGTTTAGTTAGCAAGAATGAGTTTGTGCAGGGAATTAGTTATTAGATAGCATGGTGCCCTGCTATCTTAGGGTTAGCATAATAACGTTAATAGCTAGTTAGCATAATAAAGTTGTCGTGTGTTGTTTGAAAAATTGTCAAGGCACAGAAGCTAGTAAAATCATTGAAATATACCCAAAATTATACATTTTTAGACCTTTATGCCCCTATGCACAAGGTAGGTCTTTGTAGTTAAATGTGTGGATAGTAAAGCAATCATGTTGTAAGTAAAACTTCACCACTATAAAGTCTCTGTGACAGAATGCCTGTTACCAGCTACCCTCTTAACACAAATTCCATGCTATGCCACTTGTGTGAAAACAAAAAAATTATTTATTTATTTATTTATTTTTTTATGCCATAAGGGGTTGTGAAGTGCGAAAGCTCAAGTGTGGCTCTTTATACTTGCTATTTCCCACGGCAGATCTGGAGAAAAGCCAGTTGTTCTTATTCCTCTGCCTGGCGTTGAGGCAACGGTTTATTCACGGCTCACGCTAACAAAATGTGCTACGCCCTGGTAGGCAACGCTCAGCAAAATTTTCAGCTATGATTAAAGGATGTACTTTTTGTTGACTTTTTGTAGGCATCTGTGGAGCCCAATAGGAAAGAGCTGCAATTGTTAAATGATCAATTGTGAAAGATTACAACAAACTTGTGAACCTTCTGTAATCTGCAAAACAGCAAAACTTCTGTAATGGGCAAAATCTGTTATGTTAAGACATTGTATGCTGCAGTGGCTTATCTCTTTGTTATACACTGTCCATTAGTTGAGCATCCTAATGAATAATTAAGAATGGACTTAAGCCAGAATTAGTTGTGAAATAATTAGATGATTATTGAGAAGCAGAAGGATAACACATTACTGAAAGATTGCTATTTGTATATGCACGTATGTGGTATTACTGGACATTACAACAGAGCATAATGAAGCTTTGTGGAGTGAGTGCAGAAGCTTTAAGAAATGAGCTCATGTTGTCCAGCAACATTTGTTTTCTTTATAATCATTTAAGCTTCTTTCCTTATTTATTTAAATGTAAATGTCATTTAGTTGAACTGAGCTATATGTACAGATTATTGTTTTATACACCGGTTCACACACACTTTAGTTTAGGCTGTGAAGTATTTATATCCTTATTAATATGTGAATTGAGCTGAGACTAGGGGGGCACGGTGGCTTAGTGGTTAGCACATTCGCCTCACACCTCCAGGGTTGGGGGTTTGATTCCCGCCTCTGCCTTGTGTGTGTGGAGTTTGCATGTTCTCCCCGTGCCTCGGGGGTTTCCTCCGGGTACTCCGGTTTCCTCCCCCTGTCCAAAGACATGCATGGTAGGTTGATTGGCATCTCTGGAAAATTGTCCCTAGTGTGTGAGTGCGTGAGCGAATGAGAGAGTGTGTGTGTGTGTGCGATGGGTTGGCACTCCGTCCAGGGTGTATCCTGCCTTGATGCCCGATGACGCCTGAGATAGGCACAGGCTCCCCGTGACCCGAGGTAGTTCGGATAAGCGATAGAAAATGAATGAATGAATGAATGAATGAATGAATGAGCTGAGACTTTGCATGGTGATGGAGCTCTAGGGTGTCTGGATTTCCTGGTTCAGAAAACTGAAAAAAGTTGAACTCACCAGACAACTTGACGTCAGAATTTCTCTTTCGTCTTTTCTCAAGGATTTTTTCTCTTTCACAGTGACAGTCCCGAGGTCAAACTCAGACACTCTGTCTTAGCTGAGCTCTTTGTTCCCCTGTCATGTATCCTTTTAGAAAACACAGTTGCCAAGGTCAGCAGTGCTCAAGCTTATAAATGTCCCCTATCCTCACTGCAGTTGTTCTGGTTTATAAAATAAGTGTAACATAATAGCCATGACCAGTGTGCAGTATATATTGCTTTTCCACTGAAATACCTGTGTGGTTGACTACCAGTGTCAAGCATTATTTCACATTTTAAAATCCAAATATATAAAGTATTATTTTATTTTATAATGGGGAATAATATAATATATTAACCTGAACAAAGTCTCATTTCTAAATTCTAAAAAAAAAACAGTTTTTAAATATGTAAAAAAGATTTAAAAAAAAACTCATTATAAATGTTGCAGCTGATACCAAGAATAAATACATGAATAATATGTTCGGTTCCTGCATCTGCTGTGTGTTGAGTTTGCATGTTCTCCCTGTTTTCTCAGGATATGCTGGTTTGCTTCCCCAGTCCAAAAACATGTGTTGTAAGCTGATTGGTATCTCAGAATTGTCCATAGTGTGTGAATGGGTGTGTGGCTGTGCCTTGTGATAAACTGGCATCCTGTAACATGGTGTAACACAGCCTTGTGCCCAGAGTCTCCTGATATTGGCTCCATGTTCCCTACAACCCAGTAGGATACGTGGTGTGGAGAACGGATGGATGGAGTTCAGAATATCAGACCATCTTAGTGTTTTATAACCAACCATGATTTATTTCAGCAGACTGTCCTCTTTGCTGGTGATGGCTGGATGTTGTCATGTGGACTTAATTAACCTGTACTGTTACTTCAGCTAAGCTGAGTGGTAATGCAACAGTTTGTTGGTTTTAAAATTACTAGCAAACAAACTCGAAATTATCATTCAAGAGTTAAGGAAAAGAAAATATTCTACCAGCTTATTTCTCTCATTCATTTTGTACTGCTGCTTTGTCACTCCCCTTCAGTGTTTTCTCTTTCTCTCTGCCTTTCCCTGATCCCCAGCTGTGTTCAAACCACATTCAAATTAGAAATGAGGCATGCTAATTTCAGGGGGAAAAATTATTTATAGAAAAAAAAAATAGTTTGTCTTTATTGGATGGATTTTTCCGCATTGGAGCGGTTGTGAAATATCTTTACACAGCGTTAAAATATCACCTTGTATAGAAAAAACAAACAACATTATCAGTTTTGCTTGTGTAATTAGGTCTTAATGTGTATTTAACCTTTTCTTGTAGTACACTGGTGATCCATTCAGACTGTGGAATGGAATTATTTTGGAAATTGACTTTTTTCAATCATTCATTCATTCATTCATTCATTCATTCATTTATTCATTCATCTTCTACCGTTTATCCGAACTACCTCGGGTCACATGGAGCCTGTGCCTATCTCAGGGGTTATCTGGCATCAAGGCAGGATACACCCTGGATAGAGTGCCAACCCATTGCAGGGCACACACACACTTTCATTCACTCACGCAATCACACACTACGGACAATTTTCCAGAGATGCCAATCAACCTACCATGCATGTCTTTGGACCGGGGGAGGAAACCGGAGTACCCGAGGAAACCCCCGAGGCACGGGGAGAACATGCAAACTCCACACACACAAGGCGGAGGCGGGAATCGAACCCCCAACCCTGGAGGTGTGAGGCAAACGTGCTAACCACTAAGCCACCGTGCCCCCCCAATTTTTTCAATCAGTATAATATAATTAATCATTTTATTTCTGTTTTAATGTTATTCAGGACATGGGTTTCTGTGTGTGGAGTATCTTGACTGCGTTTTTAGCCGCTGGTGAACAGGTTGATAGGGAACAGAAGGGTTTGACCCCATTGCTGGCAAACTATTCAAACTTCTACAACACTTGTGCAGAGATAAAACAGACAACAAATCTAGTGCTTTTTTTAAATCGTAAAACACTGTATGCAATAATATTTCAATATTTAAAGCTAGAAGGCTAGGTAAAAAAATTGTTATAAACATTTTAAAGCCCTGAATGTCTAGTGTCACATGAGCCATTAACCACTACTGTGGACTGGGACATCACAAATCAATTCAGTGCTGAACACTGGCACCCGCGTATTATGAGAAACTACATGTTTTGGCCTCTGGTAAAAAGATTTAACTTGAGTTTGCTGAGTGTGTAGTTTTATGAAACTAAATATCACTTTGCAGTGAACTTTGTTTTGTTGAAAGTTTTTTATTGGTTTGACTCCAGACAACTCACTCTGGTACACTATTTTGAAGTATATAAAAGCAAAGCTGATGACACTGATACTTAATAAATTTATAGCATTAGTATTGAGACCGTAACAAAGAATATTCATGGGAACAAACCCCAGAAGGGCTTTAGTCCTGTCATCACTGAGGCGCCATTAGACTGACCACATCAGCACAGGATGCAAACGGTACATGCTACATTGACCCAAGGTTTATCCAGGTTAACATTACAGGGCTATGGTGTAGGAGAGAAGTTCTTATTCAGCAGTGAGGCCTCGGTGTTGGGGATTATTCTAGTTCAGTGAACCGGTGCAGAGGCCTGAGGATTTCAGACAGGGTTTTGGCGCCTAGCATTCGCCATGTAAATAAAGAGCAGAAGACCACATAATCCCTTCATTATACATGTGAGTCTGAGAGTGTGTGAGGTGAGGAGGCCTTCCCACATTTTTTTTCAATGTGTATATCTCTGTGATGAACGGGTGTGTAAGTGTATTTTGTTTTGTCTCTGCCGTTGCTCTTTCAGTGCCACACATGACATCATTATTCAGCTACATGCCTCTGCCTCTAGGCGTTTTTTAAAGATGCACGTGTGAGTATATGTGTGTGTGTGTGTTTAGGGTTTAGGTGTACAGTATATGTGTTTACCTCAGGCAGCCAGGATCCCAGGCTGGTCATTTAGGACCTTAGAAAACTGATAGTATAAGAGCAGTTGGGTCTGCTGTAGGGACAGTGTGTGCCTGCTGCAGAAATTTCATAGATCTCCTTGGAACAAGCACATGGTATAACTTTATTAGCAAGCTGAAGACTCACATTAACTTAATTACACTAATAAATTTATTGTGCCTGTGCCATACGTTCCCTGGACATTTCTCATATTGACTGTTTTTTCTTTTCTTTATTCTATTAGCATTTCTTCAGGTACAGTGTATGTTGTTTGAAATGTTTAGGAAAAAAAAAGGTTGGCAGGTTCTTTATAAGAAGGAGATGACACGGTCTCCAGGGGCTTTCCCTTAACAACCTTAAGTGCATTGCTCTTATTAGTATACAAAGGCTGCATCGCACAGATGACACCTAAGACATTATAACTTTTTTTGGTGCAAATAAAATGTAAATAACTGCAATTGAAATAAATTGTGCAACCCAAATTAGTTAACTAATTGATTTATTTTATTTCTCTTTGTGTTTGTAGCCATTTCATTAGATAGATGATGCAAATGGGAATGGCTACACAATAGCATAGAAATTCAGCTGCTTATTATCAGGCAATAAATAAAGATACAAACACCGGACATCTTTACGTTTTCCACAGGCTGATTGCAAAAGGAGAAGGTGAAGAATATGAAGATGCAAAGATGTTTTATGTTGAGAGATTATGTATGTGTTTCTGACTGACTGACATTTTAATGTAGATCAGGAATATGTACTGTATGCAGCGTGTGTTTGTGTGTGTGTGTGTGTGTTTATTCACGTGTGTGGGTGGTGAGGCAGCCTGTTTGGAACATCTGATACGTGTAATCAGTAAAGCCGGATATTTCAAGTAATACTAGTAATGAACACCTAGCTGTAGCCATTGGTAATTTCTGCTTTCACACTGCCACACCCCTTGGGCTCTTGTGGCATTTCCTGTAGTTAGTTCTCTTTAATCAGAGCAGTTGGATGTATATAAGCTGAGATTTTCTTGGACAACAGTTTCTTAACTTGTGAAGCAAAAGTGGCACGAGGTCACTTTTTATCATGTTGTGCATTTGCATTGGTCTTGTTCTATCTTAATAACAAGGTCATGTTATGAGCAATTCTCTAGTGCCATCATCAGCTAAAACATCCTTTAAGATGGAGTTTAAACCCCATCAGCAGTCATGTTCACTACTTGACCTTGGCCTTGAGTCTGAGCTGCCTATCAATGAATAGACCTTGTGCTTGGTTCATATTCTTCCTCAGTACAATCAATCTCTTCCCTCTGCTTTATCTATCAGCTGGAACAAGTTCAAGATTAGTAAGTTCACCTAGTTAGATCTATCTAGTCTATCTAGTCACTCGAATTAAATAAATGTCTACACTTAATGTCTATTTTTCAGCCATTGTACCAGTACATTGCAGGGCACAATCTCACACATGCACGTGTTCACACTACAGACAATTTAGAGATTCCAGTTAACCTACACTGCATGTTTTTGATCTTAGGGAAGAAAGTGGAATAGATGGTGGAAACCCTGGAAGCACAGGGAGGATATGCAAACTCCTCACACACATACTCTATTGGATTTTGATATATTATGACAGTATATAGTGCCCTTTTTCCTATTATGTGTGTGGTTCTGCAAGTGTATCATAGACAGCAGTTTTAGCACTGTTTGTTTACATTTATACAACTGAGCACTTCAGGGTTAAGGGTCTTGCTCAAGGGCCCAGCTGTGGCAGATTGGCAGCACTGGAATTAGAACTTACAACCTTCAAGCCACTGCTCATATTTGTATATATACACTTGCCATTATATTACATTAATTTACCCACTTTCTATATGTACATTTAAAGATGGTAGTTTTTTCTTTTATATATTTGTGTTTTCAGCTTTCAATTTCTGCTTGCTGCTTGTTGGACACATTTGATTGGATGTCTGTTCTCAAGTCATTAGTAACACTGAGGTGTTCTGAAAACCCAGCAGAGCTGGATATACTCTTACCAGCACCACACACTACCATTCTAGTTGCAATATCATGGTAGCAGTGGTCCCTTATCATTAGAGACAGAATGGATGGATAAGAATTTGTTAAAACTGGAAAGTGTACTTGCGTACATAGTGCACTTATATGGTAGGTGTAGCTAATGAAGAGAAAATTCAGTGTGCAGCATACATGATTGAAGCTGTTGGTCCCTAACAAGGTGCTTACTTGCATTCTAGCCATATTGTATCTGAAGTGATAATTCTGACCTCTAAAACACCCACACCATCACACCTCCTCCAGTTCTCCTCCAATCAGTATGGATGAGAAGGCCTTAGGGCTGATGAAAGGTTAGCACAAAAGTATGGCAAAAAGTGACAGAAGTAGCAAAATTAATAAGAAAGCAGGAAAAAATGAGGAGACAAAATGACTTGAATGTATTCTACTGTAGATGATCTCTGAGCTATGCAGTTAATGGACTTATCAGTGTCACCACTGCTCTAGCTAGCCTCTCAAACAGAATAAAACTAATGTAAACCAAGTTGCCTGGCAACAGTCTCTGGAAGGCATGTAGCTGGAGCTCTTGAGTTGACCCGTGTCTACCCAGGAGGTCTGGAGCTGACATTAAACATGTGCTTAATTATTATCTTCTGCCAATGAGATGAAGCCATTCCTTCAGAGCAAACATTCGGTTACGGCCGTCAAACGCATGCTGGCTCATAGCAACAGGTGTAGAGTCTACATTTACAGAGGCAGATGCACCTTTCCTGTATGATTAATGTGTCAAATTCTGGATGATTTCTAAGTTGACTGGAGGAGCGGGAAGTATATCAGTATAAAGGAGACACTGGTAGAGATTTTTAAGTATTCTGTTATTTGTTTGTATTTGTGTTTAAACTTCACATGCTGCAAAACCGCTGCTCATACAGCTGTGAGTGGGTGTACAGGCTGTTGGGATAAATATGACAGAACAGAGCATGGCCTATGCGTTCAAAAGCGTAGTTAGAAAATTTTCATGTGCATGTCACAATTACTGATTTTTATCACGTAGCCCTCCTGCAAATGTGGCTCCGACAAACACAAATTAGGCTTCACATGGAGCCACTGTAATACCGTATAATAAGCAATGACATGATAAACAAAATGAAGACAAAGTGTTGGTGAGGAAGTGAAATGTTTGAAGTGAAATATATGGTCTATTCTTTATGATATTAAAACTGAACCAGTACATATCTTTATTGTTCATTATGAGGTTTTGGTATGTTTGTTTTCTGGTGTGTTTAATTGAAGTTCACATGACTATTCAAAAATAGTGCAAAGCAATATTGTAAAAGACTTAAGTCTTTTTAAAAAGAGGTATTTTAGTTATTTTAGATTACTTTCTCATGAACAAGTTTCAAGTTTATTGTCATGTGCATAAAGTATACTTAAACATCTATATAACGATAAATTCTTATGCTACATTTACATTTGAACACTAGTAACCAGACCTAGTGCAAAGAAAATGTAAACAGTGTGTGCAGACATAAAGTGGTATAGTGGGAGATATTGCACATATTCAGTACTACAATTATTAACATGATAAAAAAACAATGGCAACATGATAATGTTACCAGCCTGTATTGTAAAACTGGGTTTTATTTCCAACTAATTGTAAAACATGACTACAAAACAATGTGTAAATGAGTTGCTTATTACAAAACAATGTGTAAATGAGTCTTCTCCTACAAATTCAGACCAGACTATGACCTTTTCAACTTCTCATTTATTATGTCTAGGTATTTTAGATCTGTTCCTCAATACAGTTATGTAGACCCTGACCTTGTCTTCTCACCATGTACCTCCTACAATATGATTCATAAATACAAAAAACAGAACAGCAGCCAGTGAATAAAATATAATCGAAAAAGACAGATCTTCTTAATATATACTTGCAGAGGTATATAAAAAGCGGTGTTGTTTTAGCAGCCAGTCAGAAATGATCAGAATACTGGTTTGAACAGTTGGCCTTAAGTCCAGTCAGTTGATAGAGCTGAGCTTAGCGTTAGCTTACATTTACATTTACATTTACCGCATTTGGCAGACGCCCTTATCCAGAGCGACGTACATAAGTACTTAAATCTCTAACATTGGATACATTAATGCTGGCTCACTAGGTTACATACTTACGATTTTAAGAGTTCAAAACATTGTTCAAAGTTCCAATAAAAAAGTTTCAATGTTTTTATTTTTATTTTTTATTTTTATTTTTTATTTTTTAAATAAATGTAGACGATAGGGAAAGAAGGGCTAGTTGAAGTGTTTCCTGAATAAGTAGGTCTTCAACCGCCGTTTGAAAATAGCCAGTGACTCAGCTGTCCGGACCCCTAGGGGAAGTTCATTCCACCACCTTGGTGCCAGAACAGAGAAGAGTCTTGTAGTATACTTACGTCTTGATGGTGGAACCAGTTGAGCAGTGCTGGTAGATCTGAGGGTGTTTATTTGAAGACTGGTTTCATGCTCAAACACAAACATACATAGAGACTCACCTGCTTCCTGTTTAGGATGGGGAAGCTATTGCTATTGAATTACATCTAGCCATGCACTTTATATTCTCTCGCACAAAGCTATCTGTTTTACATATTTAAAAAAAGGCATTACAGGTGAAATAATTTAAATGTGAGTTAGAAGGAAGACTAAAAACATGGTGATGTGTAGCTCACTGTTCAGTAAGTGCAACCCTTCACTGCAGCAGTGTGTCATTAGAGGAGCTCGGTTATGGCTCAGTGGACCTAAAGCAGCTGTGTTCACATCACAGACAGACCTTCCATTCTGTCTACATCTTTTGTCTCTCTCTCACTCTTTCTCGCTCTCTATGCTTCTGGGCACACCTCTGTGTTGAAATATATGTTTAAAAGTCTACTGAAATGATGCAACTGCATGTCTTCAGACTTAAAAAAAAAAATACGGACATTTGGGGCCTAATGGAAATTGATTAACACTTGTAAAGTGTTGCATTATTTTTATTGCATTAAATTGTATAATGCTACATGATACACTAGCATCATAAACCTGAACACATTCCTTCAGATGTTTGAATAATCTAATATTGAGTGCTGTTGCATCATCTGTTTATGAAAGCTGTCTTCTCTACCATTTAGGTTACAGAACAAACACATAAAACATGTCTGAAAATCACATAAATGATTTGTTGCACTTTAAATTTTTTGACAGCTGCATTTGTCAAGGCTTTTAAATTTGATCTTAATCCTGAAATCCTGAAGGCTCCCTGAAATATGCACAGTTTTGTTTTATTTCTTGGATTAATACACCTGATTCAACATTAAACTCATTACCCAAATCTTCAAGAGGATAAGATGCGTTAAGGTGTTTGGACAAACTACCGAAGTGCTATTTATCTGTAAGCTGTACAAAAAAGTGTGCATTGTATAAAAAAAACACCTAAAAGTGCTTAAAGACAAATATAAAAAAATTATATTGTAAAACTTCAACCATATTTAAGACCATTTTTACTTGCAGAGATTTTATATGGTGTAAGAAGCATTAAAAGCTAAAAGGTAAATGGTAAATTTCTAATTCACATCTTAAAAGTCAGTATTAGGAAAGAAAAGCCATCATGCAATCAGAAGGATATTGTAGATAATGGAACTGAGTCATCTTTGGGTTGATTTTCAGATAGCTTTCTGTATATAATAACTTACTTTACATTCAAATGTCCTGAATCATTTTCAACCAGCTATAATAAATGTATAAATATATTTTTTTCATGCTGCACATGTCAGGAAATTTGATCTAGATCTGTGTCCGTGAATACCGAAGCTGTTATTCCAGTGAAATGTATTTGCTCAGCAAGTCTATTTATTTTTATAATATAGCGGAAAATGGAAGGTCATTGAAAGCAGAAATATTAAACCACAAAATAAGTGGCCAACAACAGTGAGAGTGTAATCATTTACTTTTCCCCACAGTTTAGAGAAACACAGAGCAAACTCTTATGCTATTACTCTGAGATATTTTGTTCGGCATAATTTTAACATCTCTCCATACATTTTTCACTTACTCTGCAATAACTGTCCCCTGGCATATTAAATCATTTGTCTCCCCTCCTCCTGCATGTCTTCACTCCTCCCTTGTGCTTTCTTTCCTGGCATCATCTTCCTGGCCTCTGGGTCTGGTGTCTGTTGTCATCATTTCTAGATGAATGACAGAGTGCCTACAGGAAAAGGCATATGGCTTTACAGCAGTGACTGATTATCTGGTGCTTCTATATCGTCTACCGTGGTGAGGTGTGTGTAAGTGTGTAAGACTAAGATGGAGCCTACTTTTATATTATTTTGCATCATCACTCTTGCGTTATCCATCTTGACAGAGCTTGTTTGTCATGGAAAGACATCCTGGAGCCCTCCCTCTCCCCTGAACCAGGTCCAATCAGCCCTCAGTGGAGTGGCATGGTCATCAGAGCTCAGTGTGTCTCCACCCAGCAGGGCATCAATCAGCAGCAGCTCAGACACGTGGTACTGCTGTGGGCATCGAGGTTACTGTAGCCTCCCTGCTCAGTTTTTATTCACACGTCTGTGATGGAGCCTGAGTGCTTATCAGTTCACCAAACTACGTGTATACAGCAACTAAAAATCCTTAAATGCGATTGCAGTGTAGAAAACAAGGCACATATGAAGATCAGTTAATACAATTTTTTTAAAAGTTTAAATCCAAGTCATGGAAGCATAGAAAGCAGATTTGAGCGTGTTGCGTAGGTGCGTAGGCGAAACATGATGACATTCCTGTCTCAGCATGTTGATCTTTGCAACACTAGCCATTCGCAAGCACAAACATCTATAGATATACATCTGTCACAATAGCTACACGCCACTCAGAGCACCATCAGTGTGAGCACAAAAATCTAATGATACATAAAGAGTAACAATATTAATTTAAAAGCCACAGTTTGATAAAATGTTCATACGAATGTTAAATTGATTACTCTGAAGGATTTTGTTTGGGTGCATGAACAGTTTTGTATGTCGTAATTACAATTTACACTCTGACCTTAAAAAAAAAAAAAAAAAAAAAAAAAAAAAAAAAAAAAAAAAATTCAAATGTCCTTTTGCTCAAAACCATTTTGATTGTATCAAGATTGTATCAAGAACTGATTCAACTGAGGATGATATTTCTAGTAATGTTGATGGTATTTGTTTTTCTATTAGCACAAATAAGGTAAGTGTTATTTTTCTATTAGCACAAATGAGGTAAGTGTTCTTATTCTCATCGGCGAGAGCTTTAAGTCATCTTCTGACCTCTGACCGCAGTCTGGCTTAGGAAGTTGTATTTCTGCAGCTTGTGGAGTGAATCAGAGGAGTCAATATCGTTCTTGCCATGCTGCAGCGCTGCAGCACACCAGGGAGTCCTCCACATGCACAGGCTCCATCATTGGCTTATTAAGAGAGGCGCTTGTCTCCTATTGATCCACCAGGCTGCTGCATCACTCTGTGTTATTACCTTCACGCCTCTTGTCCTTCACTGCCTCCTTCCCTGTTCACCCCAAACATCCAGCACACTGGCGCTGATTCAGAAAATAAACTGAACATGCATCGTAAAGTTTGTAGATACTTTTACCATGTCGTTTTAAGAACTGTTCAGTAAGGAGTCTGTACTACAGAAGGGACCTACTGAAGTTGAATTTCATCACTAACATCTGTTACCTGACTGCTTTGAGGTGTTCAAGACAGTGAAGGATGCCCACACGTGCCCACAGGTTTGTCACGTCAGCTCCATCAGCTTGGAATATTCTGTTTAACGGGTGATGATATGAAGTGATGTAAGAGATGCTTTTACTTTCATTTCTCAGCCTCACTGATCCTATGTATTATTGACAGGTGGGAAATGGCTGCTGAGTGCGCACTGGTTTCTTATGGACTTTGAAAGAGCTGTGCTGGGACCAGAGCAGCCTTCTTTTATTTAACAGGATCATTTCTGTGAGAGAGATATGGCACGTGGGGCCTCTTTAGCGCTGTGGATGGACAGTTAAAACATAAAAGCCTTTAAGTTGTACCTGCAAGTGTATTTCATGATCTTTTGGGACATTGGGCACTCTGCTTTTGGGATACGGATTTTTTTTTGTTAGTGTTGGTCTTTGGTTGATGTTTTTGTTGTTTTGGGTTTATAGTTTATTTTTTGTTCTTTTTATCTCTTCTAGTGGTTTACACATTTTTTGTTTTATTCCTATGTCTGATGCTGGTGTTGTTAATTTTAGCCTACAGTTGAAGTTGTTATTGTTGGACTTGTGTCTGATTTTTATGTCTATGGCTATTGTGTGTTTTTTGCTGTTGTTTTGGCCCTGCAGGTGATATTTTTGTTTTTTGCGGTTGTTGTTTAGGGTCTATGACTGATTTTTGGTGTTGTTTTGTCCTCAGGGCTTATTTAGTCTTTTTTTACTTTATGTAGGTGAACAGCTCACTCATCAGACATGCCCTTTCCCCAGATTTGATTAATAAGACATGATGATGTTGTGTCCTAAAAGTGCATCTAGCTAAAGTGGGTTATGCTCACTACAACCATGTTCTGTAATCGCTTTGCTTTTATAAATGACTACATTTGTTTTTTTCTTGCTGCTTAATTAATGGGTTGTTAGGATGTTAGAGCAACATGTCTTTGATTGACTTACACTGAAACTCTCACAGCTGGGTAGAAGTGAGTATGTGTGAGAGAGTGCATGAGGAGCTTGGGGTACTTGGGGTTGGGGTGGATGGGGGGGTGGTTTGTGTGACAGGCGTGTCGCAGTGGTGTTTGTTTATTCCTCAATCAGAGCCGGGCTTAATGTAATTGCCAGGGCCTGTTCCACTCATTATGTAGCAGAGATGGCTTCCTTGCTCAGCTGGGCACAGACACTTTGCTAATTAGCTTACATTTTAGCGAGGGAAATAAGTGACACATAGTGCCATGTCAGAAGCATGCAATTTTTCTGATGGTTTTTATGACAATAGTTGACATTAGATATCATGGCAGGTGGTTTTTAAAAAGAGTGCTTCTTTTAGCCCATAAACGATTGTGAGGCACAAAAGTAGAAGAATGAGTTCTCTGGAAGTGAAGGCTGACAAGTAGACAGCTAGCCTAATAATTTAATAAAAACTCTATATATATATATTCATTCATTCATTCATTCATTTTCTACCGCTTATCCGAACTACCTCGGGTCACGGGGAGCCTGTGCCTATCTCAGGCGTCATCGGGCATCAAGGCAGGATACACCCTGGACGGAGTGCCAACCCATCGCAGGGCACACACACACACTCATTGACTCACGCAATCACACACTACGGACAATTTTCCAGAGATGCCAATCAACCTACCATGCATGTCTTTGGACCGGGGGAGGAAACCGGAGTACCCGGAGGAAACCCCCGAGGCACGGGGAGAACATGCAAACTCCACACACACAAGGCGGAGGAGGGAATCGACCCCCAACTCTGGAGGTGTGAGGCGAACGTGTTAACCACTAAGCCACCATGCCCCTATATATATGTGTGTGTCACAACCGGGAGGAGGAAGACAGACCCATAGGCAGGATAGCTTCAAATAAACAGGGTTTAATAAATAATAAATACAAAAAACAGGAACAAAGACTAAACTAAACAGGACAAAGGACGAGGGTACACTGACGATGATTCCGCGCTGCCATCGGCACGGTTAAATAGGCAAGACAATGAACACATAGGGAACAGGTGTGCAGAGATGGGGAGGAGTAAACAAAGGCAGGGCAGACACGTGACACGGAACATAAACAGAAGCACATGGCCAAAAGTTCGGGCTGAGCCCCGACTATATATATGAGTGATGTGACAGACGGCTAAATATGGTGACCCATACTCAGAATTTGTTCTCTGCATTTAACTCACTTATGCACACACACGGCAGTGAACACACACCCGGAGCAGTGGGCAGAAGTTGGGAGCACCTCAAGGGCACCTCAGTCGTGGCCGGCCCGAGACTCGAACCCACAATCTCAGGGTTAGGAGTCAAACTCTCTAACCTTTAGGCCACGACTCCCCCGACTATATATATAGTCTGCATTTCTTTGTTTTGCTTTGAAAGTTAGGACTTCCACAGTGATGAACTGTTCAGGTAAAGACATGATAAAGTAAAAACACTTGTGGATAGACACATACACACATTGCCACTAAGAGCTGAGTGTAAAAACTAATGCTCTCATTACTACTAATACTAACAATAATAGCAATTAATAATAATACCTGTACACTATATGGCCAAAGGTTTGTAAACACCTGACTATCACATGTGTAAGCACTTTTTGAGAATCCTATTCCATGTTCTTCTTTACTGTTAGAATAAGCTCCATTCTTCCAGGAAGGCTTTACACCAGACTTTGGAGCATGGTTATGATTATAGATTTGTCCTTTCAGCTACATGAGGTCATGTTAGGCACTGATGTTGGGCACTGATGTGGGGTGAGGAGGCCTGGGGTGCATTCACCATTCCAGTTCATCTCAAAGCTTTTTTCTCTGTGCACTCAAGTTCTTCTGCTCCCACTTGTCCTTATCGACCTTGTTTTGTGCACAGAGGAATTGTCATGCTGGAACTGGATTGTGGCTCTTAATTCCAGTGAATTGCAAAGTTGTAATTCTACAGCATACAAAGACATCTTCAACTTTGTGGCAACAGTCTGAGGAAGAACTACATCTGGGTGTATTAGCCAGGTGTCCACAAACCTTTGGCCAATATAGTGCATGTTATGTGCTAATGCTGTTAACTTTTTGCTGTTAAACAATTTGTTTTTTTTATTTTTTATGTATTTTTGTTATCATTCAAATTAAAAAATGGAGTATGCTGTCCAAATTTGTTGTGAAACTAAAAGTTCAAATCAAATTCTATAAGCATACATATGTAATGTACAAACCTCCAAGAGTTCTCAACTGTCAGCCACTTGTTTCAACATGCAGCGCAGCGTTATCCGGATGCTCATCTCTCTTCCCGGGAACTTGGTTCCTTTAGTCTTTTGTTCATCTTCACAGCCCATACTGGTGGAAGACGTCCCTATAAATAGAGACAGGCTCATTTTTCTTCCTCTCAATCTGCTGTGTTTCAGTTTTGTATCTCATTCCCCTGGCCATCGTCTTGCATACAGCCTAAAAAAGAGGATTAATAGTATGTAATTCTAATCAGGAAGCACAAGTGGTGCTAACGAATGCAGAGAGTAGAGCAGCAATTTTGTCTTGTTTTCTTCCTTGCAGATTTAGAGCATCGGACTGAAATGCGTGTGTCTCAATCTATTCATACATGAAGATGCATCATACCCTGCCACCCCTTTCACCCCTAAAGTCATCTGCAAATCATTTATAAATAAATGAAAAGACGTGATTAATTACTTGGCTTTTCTGCTCACAAATATTTTGCCTTCTCAAACAATTTTTTGCTTTTTGAATATTTGTCTATGATTGCAAGTGCTCTTGAAGATTTATGTTTATAGCGAGCAGCCTTGTTTAGACTACATTGATTAATACTACTGGTGCATTTGCATTAAAAGAAGTAAACTCAGCTTCATTTATCATTTTTATCAACACTCACATGCAGCGGAATTCATATTACACTTCAGACTTAAGACTTACATCAACAGCGCAGAATTTTGATTAGGTATCACTCACTAGGTGTCATCTTTCACAAGTCTTATTTTCCTTGCAAAACTTTCTTTTCTAGGTTAAAGGAGCCACTTGTCAGTGCTAGTGACAGAAGATATTTGTTTTTGTGTGGCTTTCACCAGGCATTGACTTAAACCATGTGAATACCTTTATGTGAATAGGTTAATTTAACTTTTTATCTTTTAGTTCTCCGTTGTCTTATGTTGCACCGGTGTCTTGGAACAACGTTGTTTCATTTTACTATGTATTACACCAGCGATATATTTATAAAATGACAATTAAAGCCTCTTGACTTGACAGGACCATAATGTCCCCAGTTGGCTGATATAAACAAAACAAGGAAATGTCTCATGTTACATCCCTCATCCTTTTCTGTTAGGCTTCTCTTAAGCAAACAAAAAAAAACTGTCATGCCACTGCTTTTTCATGGGCTATGACAATATATTCGTATCCTTTTCTTCTATATAAAGAACATGAAGTGCTTATATAGGGTGATTAACTGTCAAATACATTAAGAAACAGGTGAATGTCAGCAAAAGACTGGTGATTGAGAGCATGGAAGTGCTGGTGGCTGCTTAGAATTTGAGTCCATGGTGGTCATACGGAGCCACGAAGCAATAGGAGCCACAATGCTATATGCGCTGACATATAAAGACACTCCTGGAAGGGTCTCCAGCAAAACAAAGTACTGGCCAATTTTATAAGCGGACATAACAGGGGTTCTAGATAAGTTCCTAACACAGTTAAAGCCATGTTATATTCGTAGGTCCTAGTAATGATCAAGTGCTACTTGAGAAGTGATTATAAGAAAGGTCAAGACACTCAGTTTGTACTAAAATGAAGCATATATAGTATGCATTGACTCTGTCTGATAATAATATCTGTGTTTATTACAGAGTTTGCTAATCCACTTGAATTTATCATGCACATTAAAAAATTTCCTACAACATATGTTGTGAATCAACATTTTTTTGCCTTAAGCATAACTAATTGATTATGTAAAATAAGAACTATTTGAGGTTGTTTGACACTTGGGCTGAATATGCAGGGAAGGTCAAAGCATTCTGAAAATTTTTCATAAGCAGACTGGTGCCAAAATGGGTAGGAGGATAAAACCGATCCAACATAGAGCACATGGTCTGATTGAGCTTATTATCTGGATGAGGCATTTAGAAACAGTATTACATTTAGCCAGCTAGTGATAATGCAATGGAATTTGCACAGTTATAAAAATAAGAGTTTCCATCAGTTATTTGTTCTGTAAAATGTTTTCAGTATAGTTAACATTCCATCAGAATTGCTGGTAGAAAAAAACAACACAGGGCAGCGAATGAGTCTTGTTTGTGTTTTCAGATTAACCTGTTTCCTGTGTTGCTGTGAGAATAGACATGGCGACTGTTTGCCCAGGATCACGTTTTTGCCGTTGTTTTTACTTTTTTCTCATTTACTGCTCCACAGAGCTCTGTGCCATCTGTTGTTGTGTAGCTTCTGTAAAAGAGGCTAGTGGCGGGGTGACAGGGACACCTGGGGCTCTTGTAAAGTGTCCAGGCCTTTTCCGGGGGTAGTCACTAGCACACTGTTGCCACTGTCAGGCTCCTTTCCTGTTCTGGCATGCAGGCCAAAGTCACCCTTTATCTAGAGGTGACCTCCTCTTGCAGAAGTTATGAATCACCCTCTTAATCTGGCCAGACAGAGAGTCCTTCCACAAATGGAGAGGTGGACTCCTGCGCCGTGTCATCCACTAACAGATGGCATAAATCTTACTCTTAAACGCTGCATTAAGTATTAATCATTCTCAGCCGTGTTGCTGTCACGCTAGCCTGTGAAAAAAGCTGTGGGCGTGCAAAGTGTGATTAATGGACTCAAAGCTCTGTGGAGCCATGCTCTTGGCCCTCCACTCCCGCAACAATGGTCCAAAGAGGAAGCTGACCTCTGAGAGGTAGACAGATGGATCATTCTGGGTAATTAGCTGTGCGAACTTTCTCCTCTGTTCATTCTGAGGTGGGCTCCTGGAGTTAGATACAGTCACATTGACAAGACTGAACTCATGAGCATAACTAGAGAGAATAGACAGGCTCTGTAATTGGAGTCTGAAATACTTGTGAGTTACTGAATTTCACTGATAATTTGTATTTCACCCATGTTTGTACTTTGTATGTAACAGTTACTTTAAAGTTACTTTAATTTAGCTTTTTAAATTTTTTTCTTTTTCTTGTTTTACCTATTGCCTCTAAGTGATGTACAGTGTAAAA
Source organism: Tachysurus vachellii (assembly GCF_030014155.1). Classification (NCBI taxonomy): domain Eukaryota; kingdom Metazoa; phylum Chordata; class Actinopteri; order Siluriformes; family Bagridae; genus Tachysurus; species Tachysurus vachellii. The sequence continues at coordinate 15,360,132 of NC_083464.1, read as the reverse complement.
AAAGACCCCCCCCCCCCCCCCCCCAATGGTTTCCCAGTTAATTAATGTTTTGATATCTTTAGTCATGGCTGGACGTGCAGACCATTTTGGCATTACTTACAGCTTACTGTCAACGTCTAGCTACACTGAACAACAGGAATGCAATTCTTTATTTTAAAGTTGAGTTTTCTACAAAGTAATTTCACAGAGATTTGGGCTTATTAACTAAAAAGGGTTCTTGGTGTGAAAAGCACAAGGATGAAGCTGAGAATGTTTTTCCTTAGAGAATAAGGTTTACACTCGAATATAATGTGACGCTTCCATTCATCCATCCTTCCATCTATCCATCTATCCAGCCGTCCATCCATTTTCTATATACAGTAGCTTGTCCTACACAGGATTGCACAGAGCCTGGGGTTTATACCATGGGACTTGGGGCACAATATGGGGGACGTCCTGGACAGGGTACCAACCCATCACAGTCACACACACTCACACACTATGGACAATTGGGCAGTGTCGGAAACCGAAAACCCAGGAGGACACTCCCGAAGCATGGAAAGAACATGCAAACTCCTTGCACACAGGGCGGAGGCAAGAATCAAACCCCAACACTAAGTGTCCAAGACAAAGACACTTAAGCTCTGTGTGAAACATTGTGCCAGTTATTACATGATGGATTAGAATGTTTATTCCCTGCCTATATTTCACCCGTATCAATTCAAGCAAACCTGGAAGAAACTTACTGAAACCTTGCTCAAGGGTTTGGTTTGCTCTGTCTGGAACATCTCAGGGGACAGGAGCAGTCTCATTACAGACAGATATGGGTCACTTGCGGTTACAAACGTGTGAGCCATGAAGATCCACTCTGAGCCAAAATACGGAAATGTGCAAAGAAGCTTGTAAGATGACTGTAGCCTCTGTTCCTTTTCAAATCTGTATGTGTGTGTGTATGGCCTGTGTCTACGCTCTGATGTTAATGCGAGATGAGTGGGCAGTGTGGCTCTGCCATCCTCAGCATGTCCCATAGCTCAGTGCCTCCTTAGACAATGTGATGAAAACCACCAGACATAATTACCTTGTCTGAGTCAATCAGCAGAGTTACGCCTTCATCCCCACCGAAGCTCCACAGCTAGACTACTACACATTTCCTCCCGAGCACCATTATTGAAATCAAGCCATGCTCTGTCACATACACTGTTGGTGGATGTGTTGGTGCTTGTAATACGTTAAACAACTTTTTTTTTTTTTTTTTTAGAATTTTTTATTTTATTTATTCATTTTGAACAGGAATTATTTACAACATTTTACCTCCTAAAATTGTTACAGAATTCAAAGATTGTCCTTGGGTCAGATAATGTTTCAGTATTGCTCAGTGGAAGCCTTGATTCATTTTATTAAGCCTTATGATTTCATGGTGGACTGAGTAATCCTTTCTGGGTGCACTCATAGTGTGTTTCAGTTCAAATTACTTTTCTGACATCCATTTTGTTGAGACTGCCAAGGATAAATTAATGGATATAAAGAGTATAAGCATGTGTTGAGTGTAAGTGTGTTGAGTCACAGTAATATAATTACAATACTATATAATATAATACTTGATACAGTTGGTTTAATAATCCAAGATCATTCATGGTAACATTTTAAACTTACTTCTTTACATTGCTTTCTGCTTATCTATCTATCTATCTATCTATCTATCTATCTATCTATCTATCTATCTATCTATCTATCTATCTATCTATCTATCTATCTATCTATCTATCTATCTATCTATCTATCTATCTATCTATCTATCTATCTATCTATCTTTCTTTCTTTCTTTCTTTCTTTCTTTCTTTCTTTCTTTGTGGCCATGGCAACTTTATTGAGGCAACACAATATTGAGGAATATTTTACAGAGTTTGCTTTTCTGATCATTACAGAGGTCATGCTGAGCAATTATTTCAGTTTCGCAAGAGGTATAAAGCACAGGGCCAGCAAACATTATGGAAGGTATTATGGAGGGGCAGCCATGCCATCCCCTTTGCTCACACGTTCCTTTGAAATATTTCAAATTTCAAATAATGGTTGATTTATTTTCTCAGCAAGGTAGAAACAAACCCAGCATCACACAGCGTGTGTTCAGTGTGTTCAATAAAAGGGGACGCCATTTATAAATTAGTGACTTTACAGATACAATTATTTCATTAGTAAAACTTTTCTCAGAAGTGCAAACAATGATTTATTTCTTTATTTCTGTTTTGGTTTTTATCTAAGAAAACCTTTACTCGGCAGTTTGCTTAATATTAATGGGAAAGCACAAAATTTTTACCTGAAAAATGTGAAAAAGACAAATGTATAATCATATACTCTTGATATGTTATTTTCAACCCTTTTTTATTTTTCTTATTCAGGCCAAAACAAGATTATATAATATAAATAATCTAATAACATGCACTTTATATGGTCAAAGGTTTTGAACATCTGACCATCACACCTATATGTGGACATTCACCCAAACTTTTACCACAAAGTTGGAAACACCCAATTTACAGAATGTCTTTGTTTGCTGTAGAAATACAATTTCCATACAGTTGTACTAAGTGACCCAAACCTGTTCCAGTATGATAATTACACTGTGCACAAACTGAGCTCCTTGAAGTCATATTTTGCCAAGGTTTTAGTGGAAGATCCCTGACCTCTACTCCACTGAACACCTTTGGGATGAATTAGAATGTCGACTGAACCCCAGGCCTCCTCATTCAACATCAGTGTTTAGCATTACTAACTCTATTGTGACTGTATCCCCACAGCTATTCCACAAAATGTATTGGAAAGCGTTTTCAGAAGATTGGAGATTGGGGAAGAAATCTTGATGGGTGTGATTGTCAGCTGTCCACAAATCTTTGGCCCCACTGAATGGTTTATTAAATATAAAAATTACATAAATCATGTCATGATTTTCATACTCACCAAATCTCAGCCCAATTCAACACCTATGGTAGGTGTAGAAGTGGAAGGTTACAATAGTGTTCATCCCTCTAATACACATGTGTCAAGTGTCAAATGTCCTGGCACTTCTTGATGGACCAGCACCTTAGTAAAACACTTAGTGTTGTATTTTCTTTAATTAAATGTATATTGGTAAATAAGTGTGTATTTAAGAAACTTACTAGAATAGCTGATGTCTGTATACTAATCAAGACAAAGCATCTAAATTTGTTCCAGATAACAGTAAAGTCTTACGTTACTGGATTATTCCTTGCATAATTCCCAGATTTCATCTACACTTGTAATAATTAGTATGTGTGAGTTCCTGTTTTCACTGATGTATTGCTTGTCTCACAAGGGAGCAATGAGTTACTTACAGCCTCTCAGCAGCGGTGATGACAGCCTCTTCCTCTTGTTGCACAGGTTGTTAATTGTCTCTCAGCAAAGATTGAAATATTTATGAGGGGATAAGAAAAAGCAGTTGTATAATTTAGATATGCCCTGACTTCAATAACACAATTAGCAATACTTTCATAAAATAAAATCTGATTGTAATTGATTGGATCCCTGAAGACAAATAACTTTAATGTACTGCCATGTGTCTGTTGTAAACAGTTCATGACAAGGTCTGTTGCTGTTCAGTGGAGCTTAGTTTGGACCTTAGCACTGACCTTTTGATGGCATTTGGTTTAATTCACAGTGACGTGTTTGAAAGCGTGTTGTAATAGCCAGGGAATTTCAGATTCCACCTGAGTTCAACTTAGGTTATTGTGATGAGGATTGAAAGTAAATTACCACCCTGTAATCGGATAAACTATATTGTAGGAGGTTCTGGTATCATGTCTTATTAGAGAGTTTGATTTAAAGTGTTAAATAGATGTTAAATAATGCCTAGACCTGACTTGTTAAGTTCCTAGTGAGAATTCTTAGTTTGGTGTCCTGAACAAGGAGAACGAATAAGGGAATTGAAAATACTGAGAAATTACAATTGTTAAACAGTTGGTCTCTGGTGGTCCAATGTCAGGATACCAACCTAGCCACTGAAGGTTTAATTCTCAGAGCTGGTCAAAAGCCTGGATAAACTGGGAGGGTTGTGTAAGGAAGGGCATCTGGTGTAAAACCTGTGACAAAACCCAACTATGGACAACAACAATCATTATCCAGATTTTTAGCTGTAAAGTTTTTGCTGTTGTACTAGACCAGTGATTGTTCTTAAACAAGACATATTATGGCTTGGATCACCACTTAGACTTGGAAATTGTGCTACAGATTAAGCCACTTACTGTTAATGTGATTCAGAGTATAATCTGGTTTAACAGGCCCTGAGGCTTTATTATATTAAGTCATATGAGGATACACTGTAGTTTTCTGCTGTCCTCAAGCCTTTTTTATCACATCTAGTTAATAGGAAATGAGTCTTACTTCTGTTGATTGTAAGTTTTCTAGACAGGTGTCTGAAACTACATTGCTGTAAGATTTAACAGCACTCCTTCACAGCTCTGTCAGTGGAAGGTCATGGAAATACACTTGTTTATAGAAGGCCTCCTATATACGCAAAGACATTTATGACTGACCTTGGGCCCTGAATATTTGCTTTATGCCTGGTAAATTCATTGCACTTGTACGTTGGGAACAAAACTTTCTGTGTTTTCCTGATCAAGGCTTTCTGCCTGTCTTTTTCCAATAACGTGTTCTATCGCTTTATTTATTTATTTATTTATTTATTTATTTATTTATTTATTTATTCCTTTCTTTCTTTTTTCCAAACGTCTAGTCCAAAAGGTTATTCTTGTGATGAAAATTTCATCAAAGGTTTTCTTCCAACAGAGAATAAAGCAAAAAAAATAATAATAATGTGGTGCCCTTATGATAAATGACTGGGCTTAACACTAACTAGGTTGGAAGTATTTGAGATATTTCATTACCGCTCAGAATGTACATAATTCCTGTTCAATTAAAAATGGCGATGTAATTAAACTATCTGCCTTACGGCTCCCAATAGGAAGTGACTTTTTCATTATCTCCATGGCAAGCCATTGTTAATTTTGCTTGCTTTTAAAAGCCTAGCGCATGCTCTACTGCAATCTAAAGCCATCAGTGAGGATATGAGGAAAGACGAATTATCTAGGGATTGGGAGAGAACAGGAACATGTAATCTTTTTGTCATTTAGTTGCTAATAACACTTTGCATCTATTGATGCTCTATTTGTGTGTCTCAGAGGATGGTGTATTAGAAAAAAGGTGCAGAATGAGGTCCAGGCTTTTAACTGTCTGCATAAATCCAATATAACATACAAGAATCCAGGCATGCTTTCCTGCTGTGATGAAATCCCAGTGAACAGCGCAATGTAGAAAAGACTGGCTTTAGAGAAAGGGAGAGTTAAGGGGGGCTACGGGTGATTAGTCCTGTCCATGCTGGAATGTCTTGAGTCTGGCTGAGGTTGACTGGGACAACTTCCTGCTAGGATAGGAATGCACAGTTCAGCTGTTTAACTGTTATTAAGCTAGAAACCAGTACATGGTATGCCCATTAGCAGATAAAGCAGCTCAGATATCTAGGCCAACAGAGTTTTGTGTCATTTTTGCTTTGCTACCAGGCAAAACCCTTGGCTGAAAAAATCATCAAGGTGTATTTGCTAACACCTTAACGAATGTGAATTATGTGAAGAACAGGGAGACTGTAGAATTTATAGCAAAGTGATGAAAGGCCTTTTTGTGTTACGAGCCATTGGAGACATTTTACCTTTAATATATTCAGAGGCATTGACTTTGGGATAAAAATAAACCAGTAAATGTCTACCATTAGAACAACGATTTCAGTAACAGATGGCAAAGAGCACTTACAGGATGCATGTCTTTTCTCTCACCTGTTCCCAGTCAAGTTTTAGTTACAGAGTCACAGCCAGTAACATAGAGCATATGGCCACTCTTCAAACTTTAATTATGCAGTAAAATCCCCCCAAAATTAAAGCAAAGCTCCGGCACACCACACTGCTCATGCCGGACCTCTTGCTTTAATGCCTTGGCTGTGCTGATGTAGAATTTGTTTTTGGCCATATAAACAGCCCCAAGGCTTCTGTTGGTGAGGTCTCAGTGGCCTGCTGGCATCTCTGAACATGACCTTGACTGTTCTAGTAGAAATGAGAAAAAGAAAGGGACTGATAAAAGTAAACCATAAGGGAGAGACAAGCTTTGCTGCCGTTTGTCAACATCAGTGGAACGCTGACTCTCCGACAAAGTTCCTTTGAAGTGAGGAAGTGTGTCCTGGAGTGAGTCCACGCCCTAGGTGTTTCTGCTTTCACCAGAAGCTCTTCTAATTAGCTTTTAAACAGCGGGTGGCTCAAACACTGCCCCCTGCTGCCTGCAAGGCATTTAGCATCTGAATCTGCTCTGGCTATGTCACTCTTTTGCTTTTCTTGTGCTTTATTTTTTCGTTACTTACTTCTGTTTCACTTGGCTTGCCTTTTCCTGTTTCACAGACTAATTTAACCACATTCAGTCTCTCTCTGTTGCCTGACTGGCATATCAAAATGTGTGACAGGGCTGGCTTACCTTGTTGAGTTGGCAGGGAGGAATGCCTGCACCTTAATCAGCACACTGTTGTGGCGTATTAGTGCCACATTTCGTCCTCATTACTATGCAGATGACTTCTTTCCACTATTCCAGCAAATTTTTTAACGTCTCTCTTTTTTTTATATAAATATTCCGCATACAAATTTAGATGTGTACTAAAGTTCTATCTAGGAGCAAATGCACGATCATTAGTAGTTAGCTATAAAATATACCTAGTGATTCATGGCACTATTTTCTGTGCTGCGCTGATTATTATCTCTCTAAAACAACGTAATAAAGCAACTTATTTCAAGAGACATAAACCGGAGAGGTGCACAAAATGTATCCTGTCCATGCAAATATCCCTCTATTACACATGAATTGTTTATCAAACATAGTGAAATGCTTGATAATATGTCCTAACCAATAAAGGTGAGAAAGTTCTCTCTTCATATCTCCTCAAATGAACATTTCCAACAAATGGAGGTTGCAGGTACTTCTTTAAATTAGGTTTGTAAAATAGTTCTTCAAAAAGATGTGAGTGCTTTTGTGGGGAAAATGCATCCTTTTTGGTAAGTGGATTGCACTCGACTTGACATGGCTGTTTCACTGACTCATGGATGGCATTTAGCTATATCCTTCTCAGCCTCTGTCTTTTTCAGGGACCTTTAAGTGGTTATTCTGGCGAAGCTTTTCCAGAACCAATATTATCTTCCTCACTCTTTTCAATTAACCTTTATTTTACCACAAAGACCCCTTATGTAGTTTTCCAATAAGAACCTGGTCAAGGAGCAGAGATACAGTGACAATAAGTTGAATAATATTTGTATTGTGTAGACATTTTCTGTGTGACTGTATGGGTGCAGCAACATCGGATATAGTTCGTACTATCACTAAAAATGTAGCTGCAAATTACTTTATTCAGTTCAGCATGAATGAATCTTCTCCAGTTCAACAGTGCAAGAAAGATTTACTGTACCGCAGGGGCTCTATAACCGAATAGAGCACTGCAATTTGTACTCTGGTGCTGTGTGATGCTGGACAGTGTTGTATAGTATTTAACCGGTTCATGTGTTGGTCTCATTCCACTTCTCTCAGTGTTCAACCCAAGACTAAGTTCACTTCCAGGACATGTCTAAAGCTAGTGACAGTGTTTTGCATAACACTGACTGACTATCGCTGTGTTTAGCATTCTCTCCCTCTTTGCAGTCTTCTTTCATTTCTTTCATATTTCTAGCTCTACCAATGTTGTTTTCTTTGTGATACCTTGAGTGCGTGGTGTTGCTGTGAGGATTCAGAGCGATTCTGGAGTTTGGAGATGGCACAAGTAGAGGTGATGTGTGCATATATTGCTGAAGGCTGCTTATTTAGTTTCACTTTGACTGCTTCTGAGCTGACAGAGCATATGCAAACACATGTGTGATTCCAGAGTGCTTCCTCTCATCTCTCCAGCTGTCCATCTCAGGGGTTCTGTTTGGAAATCTGAGGGTGCTTTTAGTTGCCTCCACTGAGAATCACACACAGTGTTCGCATTTGAAGTGAGAAGGAGTTCATAGGGAATTCACACACATACAGACACAAGCATGCAGTAAATACAAATCAGAATGTTTAGTGCGAACACATACTGATATAGCTGTACACTTGTATTCATATAATTTTACATCACACTCAAATCAGGTAGGAGATACAGGAACCTACGCACCAGAACCAGCAGGTTCAGGGACAGCTTTTTTCCATCCACCATCACACTACTGAACTCTACACTACACCGCTAGATCACTACAAAACAAACACAAAACAAACCACTGTATATAACCTCTGTACAATACATGTACATATTACATAGTTTATCCTTTTTTTTTACTAATCATTACATATGCGCTATTTTTTGTATCTATATGTATCTTTATATCATTACTGTACATTCTGCTCAACATCTCACATTCATCCATGTGTATACAGTATAACATGTGTGTGTATATATATATATATATATATATATATATATATATATATATATATATATATATATATATATATATATATATATATATATATATATATACAGTATCAGCTTGCTAACTCCTTAAATGCCATAATCTTGTAACCTTTCACTCTGCACATTCCTCTTCAATGCCATATCCTTAGAACTATTTCTGTAATTCTGTAATATTTATTTACTGTAAACGCTTTCATATATACCATCTGATTTAAATATGCTATATATTTATCTGCACTTTTGCACGACTGCTACATTTTGCACTTCTGGTAGATGCCAAACTGCATTTCGTTGCTGTGTACCTGTACTATGCAACGACAATAAAGTTGTATCTATCTATCTATCTATCTATCTATCTATATTTGTGCCATTTAGCAGACACATACAACAGAGCAATTGAAGGATTAAAAGCCTTGCTGGAGGGCCCAGCATTAGCAGTCTGGTGGTCCTGGGATTTGAACACAGAACCTTTTGGCTCAATACGCCAATACCCTACCCACTGAGCTATCACATTCCCTGTAATGGTTAGGAAAATATTCTTGTATTCCTTCCTTTATATACAGCATTTTAGGGTGCATTTGCATTCTCAGAAATCAAAACGTACTCGGTTACGAACGTAACCTCGGTTCCCTGAGATACGGAACGAGTACTGCGTATGGGGAAAAGCTCCTTTTTTCCTCAATACTGAAGCCTTTTTTCAATAACGCAGTGCAACTGCACTGCCATTGGCAGTCTTTTTTAAAACCAATGACGGCGCTGCGTAGCTGCGCGAGCCTGTGGCGATGCAGCGCGCCAAAGCCCGCTAAAAAGGGGCGGGGCGTATAGCTATATAAGCAGGCAAATCGCCAGAGGAAATCAGGTCATACGACTGAAGCGACGACACTGAAGCCGCAGCCTCGTGGCACGGCATATAACGCAGTACTCGTTCCGTATCTCAGGGAACCGAGGTTACGTTCGTAACCGAGTACGTTCCCTTTCGATACTCCACTCATACTGCGTATGGGGAACGAATTCAACCGCGCCGTGCCACGATAGGGAACGATAAGACTTATCTTGAGCACCCTGGGGCCCAGAGGATAAGTGAGAGGGCCGGAGCCGTCGAACCCTTGACGCAACACTGCTAAGAGGTATCAAACCGAAAGAACCCGAGCGTGCAAGGTCGGGATGTCCAGGTTATAGAATCTGACAAAAGTGGATGGCGAGGACCAACTGGCCGCCTCACAGATGTCCTTGATAGAGACACCACCAGACCAGGCCCATGAAGAGGCCATCCCTCTAGTGGAGTGGGCTCTTACTCCTATGGGGCACTCAAGACCCATGGAAGAGTAACATAGAGCAATAGCGTCGACTATCCAACGCGAGAGGCGTTGCTTTGAGACCGAAGACCCCTTGGTGCGGCCACCAAAGCAGACAAAAAGCTGGTCAGATTGCCTGAACGGCTGTGACCGCTCAGTGTATACCCTCAAAGCCCTCACTGGGCAGAGTAAATTCAGCTCTTGCTCACCTGACAACAGAGGCAGAGCCGAGAGAGAAACTACCTGCGCTCTAAATGGCGTTGAGAGAACTTTAGGTACGTAGCCATGCCTGGGTTTTAAAATGACCTTTGAGTCATTGGGCCCAAACTCAAGGCATGCAGGGCTCACCGAGAGGGCCTGCAAATCGCCAACACGCTTGACTGATGCTAGAGCAAGTAGCAGAGCGGTTTTGAGCGTTAGGGGCCGAAGGCCAGCTGACCGCAGCGGTTCAAAGGGAGGCCCTTTGAGCGCTTCAAGGACCGTGTGAAGGTCCCAAGTGGGAGCGGTGAGAGGACGTGGGGGCTTCAACCGCCTAGCACCTCTCAGGAAACGCACAACAAGGCCGTTTCGACCCACTGATTGGCCAGCAATAGGAGCATGAAATGCTGCGATGGCTGCTACATACACCTTGAGCGTGGAAGGGGTGAGACCCTTGTCCAGACGCTCTTGGAGAAATGACAGTATCGGAGATACGTCACACTCAACAGGGTCTTCGTTCCGTGCGGCGCACCAGTCAACGAAGACTGACCATTTCTGGGCGTAGAGGCGTCTTGTAGACGGGGCCCTCGCCTGAGCAATGGTATGTAGCACGTCCTTGGGGAGGCTCAGAGGCTCCCATCGAGGGACCATACGTGCAGAGCCCAGAGTTCTGGCTGCGGGTGCCAGATTGTCCTGTTCGCCTGAGAGAGGAGGTCCCGCCTCAGGGGGATCGGCCATGGGGCTTTCATGGAAAGCCTGAATAGCTCCGAGGACCAAACTTGGCTCCTCCAGAGTGGGGCCACCAGGAGGACTCTGTGCCTGTCTTCCCTGACTCGTCTGATGACCTGAGGGACCAGAGCGATCGGGGGAAAAGCGTAAAGAAGGAGGCTGGGCCAGTCGTGGGCCAGCGCATCTGTGTCCTTTGAAAAATAAGTTGGGCAATGAGAGTTGCTTTCTGAGGCGAAGAGGTCGACCTCTGCCTTCCCGAAAATCTCCCAGATTTTGAGAACCGTCTGGGGATGGAGCATCCACTCGTCCGAGGGGACGTTGCTCCGCGAAAGCATGTCTGCTCCCAGATTCGACTTGCCAGGTATGTGTGTCGCCTTGAGCGATTGCAACCTGGGTAATGCCCATTCCAAGAGGCGCTTTGCCAGCATGTAGAGGCGGCTGGACGAAATGCCACCTTGGTGATTTATGTAGGACACCACTGTCATGCTGTCCGACTGGACTAAGACATGGCGCCCTTCCAGGATCGCCTGAAACGATCGAAGGGCTCGTTCTACCGCCAGCATCTCGAGGCAGTTGATATGGAGATGGCTGTCCTCGTGCGACCACGAGCCGAAGGCTGGTCTGCCCTCGCACAGAGCGCCCCAACCCAGGTTGGACGCATCTGTTGAGACCACCGTCCTTCTGGAAACCGCCTGTAGGGGTACTCCACGGCTGAACCAAACAGGGTTCATCCAAGGTTCCAGGGCTGCTAGACAGGCCTGGTTGACTCTGACGCGAAAGCGGCCGTGCCGCCAAGCGTGAGGTGGGACCCGGAGTTTCAGCCAGTATTGCAGGGGCCGCATTCGTAGGAGGCCAAGCTGTAAAACTGGGGAGGCGGAAGCCATCAGCCCTAGCATCCTCTGAAAGAACTTCAGAGGGAAACAGGCCTTGTTCCTGACAGAGGCCGCGAGCTGCTGAAGTACCAGAGCGCGTTCTGGTGATATGACCGCCCTCATGCGGACTGAGTCGAAAACCACTCCCAGGAACATAATACGTTGGCTGGGGAGCAGTGAGCTCTTGGCAAAATTGACCCTGAGTCCTAGGCACTCTAAGTGGCTCAGGAGCACAGATCTGTGGTGGTCTAGCTCGGTTCGCGACTGGGCTAGAATGAGCCAGTCGTCAAGATAGTTCAGAATGCGGATTCCCATCTGTCTCAGAGGGGAAAGTGCCGCGTTCATGCACTTCGTGAAAGTGCGTGGAGCTAGAGACAGCCCAAAGGGAAGGACTGCATATTGGTAAGCCACACCCTCGAACGCGAATCTCAAGAATCGTCTGTGATGTGGGGCTATCTGGATGTGAAAGTAAGCGTCTTTCAGATCCAGCAAGAAGAACCAGTCCTCGGGGCAAATCTGCGTGAGGATCTGCTTCAGTGCCTGAACTTCCGTTTCATGAGGGAGAGGTTCAGGAGTCTGAGGTCTAAGATGGGTCTGAGACCGGCATCTTTCTTGGGGACAAGGAAATAACGGCTGTAGAACCCCGACCCGCTTTCTGAGGGAGGAACCATCTCTATGGCTCCCTTCCTCAACAGCGTCAGCACTTCGGTGCGGAGGACTTGGGCGTCGTCCGGCTTTACCAAAGTGGGAATCACCCCGCGAAAACGTGGGGGTCTCCGGGCGAACTGCAGTGAGTAGCCGCATTTTATTATCCCCAACACCCAATTGGACACTCCGGGGATGGCCTGCCAGGCCTCGGCCCGCGTGACAAGGGGCTGGATAATGTCGGGTGGCAGGCCACTGATTAGGGGCCTGAACACTGACAAGTGTGGAAGAGGAAAATTGCTCTCTTTTAGAAAATGTGAAATCTTTATTGTGTTTGTCATAACAGTGCTTTGCGTGGACGCAACAACGGTGGGCCCAGGTCGCATAGCCAGCAGGCAAGAGAGCTTCTGGGGTGGTCCAGCCGTGGCGGGACTTTGCTCTTTCCTCTTCCTTCCCAAACGATCAGGAGGATTTAGAGGGCGTCGGGTCCAGCACAATCCTCTGCCGGGGGCCCTGACGTCCAGGCGGTTTAGCGCGCTTGGTGGGGCGAGCTGGGTGCTGCTCCTTAGGGGGCGCCACCTGGGGGGCAGAAGGGACAGGTTTGCTCTGGCGCTGAGTCGGCGCAGTCCTGGGGCGACTCGGGGCGGAGGTGGAGCGCTTGGGCAGGAAGTGCCGCATAGCCTGGGACGACTTCTGTGCTGCGGTGAAGCGCTCCGTAAACCCTTCTACGGCCGGCCCGAAGAGACCGGATGGAGAGACTGGGGCATCTAGAAAGGCCACTTTGTCGCTCTCCTTAATCTCAGTGAGATTAAGCCAGAGGTGGCGCTCCAGCACAACCAGGTTGGCCATGGATCGTCCAATGGCTTGGGCCGTGGTTTTTGTGGCGCGCAGGGCCAGATCTGTGGCGCTGCGGAGGTCGCAAAAAGCAGGTTCACTAGGGCTCGACTCATCCAGGGAACGGAGAAGCTTTGCCTGGAACACCTGTAGAATGGCCATGGTGTGTAGTGCTGAAGCGGCTTGGCCCGCAGAAGTGTACGCTCTGCCAGCCATGGCAGATGTCATCCTGCAGGGCTTTGAAGGAAGGGCTCTCTTGCTTTTCCACCCCACAGCCGCGGGGGGGCAGAGATGAGCAGCCACGGCCTCGTCCAGGGGCGGCAATTGCTCATAGCCCTTCTCCTGAGAGCCGTCTACTGCGCCGAGAGCTGCAGAGGAAGTGCGTAGGCGGGCCGAGTAGGGGGCGCGCCACGACTTTGTGAGCTCATCGTGCACCTCAGGGAAGAACGGGGCAGAACGCTGGCGGGGGGCCTGGCGGCTTCCCGGCAGGAACCACTCGTCCAGCCTGCTGCGCGTCGGCTCCTCAGGAGGGGCCCACTCCAGATGGAGATCTTCGACGGCTCTGGAGAGGATGCGGAGAAGCTCGGCATCCATCCCAGCTTTGGCGTCGATGGGCTCTCGCGACGGCAAGTGGGCGGGGTTAGAATCACCGGCCCAGTCTTCCGTTTCAGAAGCCGCGAGTGACATGGAGTCATCAAGCGGCTCGTCCTCCGATCCGCCAAATGAGACGAGGTCACTCACTTCAGCTGAGGGACGCTGCTCTGGGCGTGAGAAGAGGACGGGGGACGGCTCTCTCGTTGGGGAGGGTGAGGCACGCGGGCGCAGAGCCGGCGTGAGCTCACCCAAACCCGGGCGCTGAGCCCCTCTTCCCCGCTGTCGCTTCCTGGCCGGCTCGCGGGAGGAAAAGGACGGGGGGGCGTGAGGGGCGGGGTCACTTTCATTAAAGAAAGCGATCCGAGAGCGCAGAGAGGCGAGACTCATGCTCTCACAGAAGCAGCATGAGGACTCAGTGAGTGCAGTTTCAGCGTGGGATTTACCCAGGCAGGAAACGCACTCATCATGGCCGTCATTCTCATGCAGAGCGACTCTGCATATGCCACAGTTGTGACGCGGCATGGCCGCCGCCGTTAAAACGGCGTTTTTTGTAGGAATGCTCTTTTAGAGCGGTGAAAACCGCTGGAAAGCTCTTTTTTGTGATCGCCGGATGGCGGCAGGAGATCGCTGAGAAGCGGCTGCAAGCAGGAAGCCGGCAACCCGAGAACGGCGCACGAAACGGCTGTCTATAGAGCGCCGGCGCTGCAAGCGGTCGGCGGTCTCAGCTGGTCCGCTGCGGTGCCTATTCAACGGCGAAAAATCCAGCGAAGGCGTTCAGAAGAAATTCAGCGAAGTGAAGTCGTCGCTGAAGGAGTAAGATCTGATTTCCTCTGGCGATTTGCCTGCTTATATAGCTATACGCCCCGCCCCTTTTTAGCGGGCTTTGGCGCGCTGCATCGCCACAGGCTCGCGCAGCTACGCAGCGCCGTCATTGGTTTTAAAAAAGTTTACAGATTAAACCAATGGCAGTGCAGTTGCACTGCGTTATTGAAAAAAGGCTTCAGTATTGAGGAAAAAAGGAGCTTTTCCCCATACGCAGTATGAGTGGAGTATCGAAAGGGAACTTATCTCACTTGACTCCCACTTTGAGGCCTTCTAATATTTAGCTTAGCTATCTTAACCTAATACTAGCTATTAGTTAGATATGCTACCAAGTACCTAGCTAGCTAACTAACACAGCTACAAAGATAACTATACATGCTACATTATTTAGCTTGAGGCTTTCAAATACAAAGGTAAGTGAACCATTTTACTTTTGTTTTTCAGGCTAGCTATTGTTACATGCACAGTAATTTTAATCTAATACTAGCTATAACCTAACATAGCTAAGATAATATAACTATACACGTTACATTAGCTAGTTTGAGGACTAAATGTTAATGTAAGCAAGTCAATGTGTATGTGTGTTTTTCAAGCTAGCTAATGTAACATGTGTAGTTATCTTAGTATCAGGAATATTAGTTAGACAGCTACAGTAGGTATTTAGTAGCATACCCTTTCTCTTACTCCTACATGATACTCTTGTGAATGATCGAACATTCCTCAACACAGTGTAGTAGATATGCACCATTAGCATTCAGCATGAGCAGTCTTTGTCCCGTAAGCTTCTACGCAGAAAAGTGTAGAAATGTGTATGCGAATGTGCATGTTGCGTGTATGTGTAGGCTGCATGGCCTGCAGGCAAACTGGCTTCTGTAATTCCAACTCATCAAGTAAATCTGTTTCCATGCTGATAGCGGATTGGCCCTCCACCACTGGAGCACCACTTAACTGCAGGGCCCAAAGAGGAAGAGAGGAAGCTAATTAAAACAGATTTGGTCTGGACATATTTTTACTGGAGGCAGTCAAACATCCATGCCAAATATGTCAAGCGTGAGATTCTGGGCTAGGTGGCCCATCTGAGTAAAGAGAGGCAGTAGTAGTGCTGTGAACGCTTTAATCCAGATGTTTTAGTGTCATAGAAAATGAGGTACTAGTTGATTAAAACATTGGATTATTGATTTTTTTATTAGAGCTCAAAATATTAGAGATATTAGGGATCTAAAGTTTCCTGCAGGCACCCCAAACTTGCTCCTGAATTCTGCTCCACTGCATTTATGCTGTCCTTCTGACTCAGTGTGAGGTGATATGGGATGAGCTGTTGTTTCTGCTCCATTGCACCACCACAAATTTCCTTTTCTACACTGGCTTTAATTAGCTTCATTTGAGGGTGAAAGACCATGAGGCGTTTTCTGTTCAACAGGCTGGTGCTGCCTGCTGATTGCTGTAGTGTTCTTTCCCTGCTGTTAATGCAAATAAAACACACACACACACACACACACACACACACACACATACAACTCACACTTAGAAACGCATTAATACATTTCACAATGTGAAGTTTTATGTTCTTCTTCTACAATTAGCAGACTGTTATTAGATGTCACATACCACTAGCAGGGCTGAAAGCTGGTCAGATGATGTGTTGATTTTTTTTTCATATAAAAGTGTGGCTTGGATTACAGTATAGTGCCAGCTTCAGCATTTATCCTGTGTTGTTCTAATGTTTTTACAGTTTTCACAGTATTGACTTTGTGGATGCTTAACAAAATGCCTTAAAATGTAATTGCTGATGTTGTGAAGCTTTTTGTGTTGAGTTGTGTAGCATTTCTTGAAATGGAGTCTCCAGTTTCATTACCTTGTTGCGGTCCCTTTAACTTTCCAAACAAAGGAATGACTTCAGGACTATTTGGGGTTTGTGGTATATTTGGGTTTTTTGCTGTACTTCCTTTAACAACACTGGAGGGCATTAAAGTCTGTAAAGTGGGAAGATGAGTGAGTCTTTAGATAAAAAGTGCTAACACAAAAGTGCATGTAGGGTATACATACTGTATAGCATGGCTTTACATGTTGTTATAAGGCAAATAATTTTACACAAATACTACTATATATTACTAATAGAAGAGTTTTTACATGATTTCAATTTTCTATATTGTATAATAATAATGAAGACACAAACACAACAATTATCTATTGAGCACTGAGCAGCTCTGATCCCAATAACCTTAAAAAAAATGTAACATTTAGTATAAAAAGAGCTTAGATAGTTAAGCGTACGAAATATGAAAATAAAAACAATTTCAAAGAGTACAACAGAGTACAAATGATGGCATGAACCATGAGTAGTTGATAGCGAAAGTTGAGCTGAGTGCCACTAGTGCATTACAATAATGCACGGAATAATGCAAGATAACACTGTGCTCTTTTTGTGAAAATAGTCATATCAGTGCTTCGCTAATATTAAGATGACTTGCTTTCCAGCTTAATTGCTTTTGTAGGAAACACCATGCCACTGATGCACAGTGCAGGTGTTTTAGTTTATTACTGAAAGTGCAGGTTTATTTAGCCAAAATGTCATGCAGAGGATAGAGGTTATTGGCCATAATGACTGGAAATGTAGAAAGTGTCTGCCTTTCTGCCGCTGCCTGCAATGAATCTAGTGCGACACCTAGAACAGATGGGTTTATTGAGATTGGTTGTGGCACCTTGCTAATGATATTACCCCAGTACACTCCAGCATAGATTAGCTATGCCAGACTAAATGCGGAGTAAAAGCATGCACCGAAAGCTCTCAATCTCTTCAAGAAAGGGAGGTGATTCTGAAATATTTTGTAAAATATAACTCTCACAGTGGTCCAGGACACGGACATCCTGAAGTTTGGAGTTTGGACTTTATGGTTGCACACATTTTTGTTTTGTGTCTTTCTTTGGTCATGAATCTGAGCACAGATAATGTAGTGTGCTAATGTGTCTAACAGTGTCAGGCATTTTTGTATTAAAATCTCTGTTAAAATGAGTGACCATTTCTACAAAGCATGCGAAATTTAGCAGCCTACATGCCTACTACCTTTTACAGTGAGTTGCAAAGCTCCCATTTATTCTAATAAATGGAAAAATAATTCTTAATATCCTTAAAATCATTCCATGTTGTCCTTATTTATCCAGCCATAAATGACTCAGAAATCTTCTTCTTCCCCCTTTAATGTGTGTTTTCACTAGGCATAACATTGCTATTTTTATACCAGTGGCCTTTTTCTGTTTATGTGAACTCCTGTTATGGTACAGACTGTTAAAGATTTTATTGGGATCATCTCATACAGTGTGACAAGTAATAATCGTAAAAGACTGCTGGAAAAAAAAGACGCTTTAGTTTAACTGTGGCTGGTTCGATTTCTATCACTTAACAAGTCTTTCACCAAGACACCAGAATCATATAGTGTTTCACCCCCTGCTATGGATGTCTTATCAGATATTTCTCCATTTGACAAGAATCAAAGTGTAATCTAAAATTGGAGGTAGACAGTTGAGGTTTCTTGGCTCACAGCTATGTCTGACAGCCTTGAAGTCACATAAATTCATGATTGGATGGATTTATCGTCTGATGTTAGCCAGAAAGAATACAACAACGTAGGCTGTGTGGTGTTGAATTTACTTGAGAAGTTAAGTAACATAATCCTCATAGTACCTGTTTTTTTCTTCAATCAGCTAATGCCATAAAGTGACCATCTATATTTCTTTTACTGTATGTGTGGTGGTGGAACTAAAAAATGTTATTTAATGTTTTTTGTTTGCCGTTTCATGAGCACTCCAATGACCTGTGACAGCAGAAGCTGAAGTACAGCACAGCTTCTGCACCTTTGGCTTGCTGGTATGAAGGCCTGCAGCTTTCCTCTTTATATGAGGAGACTGAGATCACTTAAATTTAGCGTTAACATTTCCTATTCTATAAAATGGGGAGAAAACTAATATAATATTTTCTAGTCCTTTCTGCTTTTACTCAATTTTAGGTTTTTATGCGTGTCTGAAAGCCTTAAAATGGCCCAAATTCACATTGCAATATACCAAAATAAAATAATTACATAAATCATTTTGGCTGGTAATGAGAAATGATATATTTTGCTCTCATGTAGTTAGCATAAATGAGACGTTTTAATGGTTCCACCAGTTTGTTCCATGTTGCCAGATTAAGCCAGATTCCTCTTGGCTATTGTTTGCTATCTTGGGCTGATCAAATGGCTTTGTGGCTGTTTATAGATGTTTATGTTACGGTTACATTTCTGAGCCGAATTGCTGTAAACTGGGGTGATGTCTAAACAACTATTTGGACATTCACCCTGGCAACCCTGAATCAATTTTCCCCATGCATGCATTCTATTTTCTGTTACTGTCCGCCGTTTTGAGAGCATTATTTCTTCGGATGGGAGCATTTCTTATGTTGGTTGTTTCTGAGGCAGTCTCCATAGGCTTAGAAGCTCAAAGCCATGGAAAGGTTTTTTGGGCTCTGCACAGCATTGTGAACTCAAGCTCCAGCAGCAGGTGTGTTGGAGAGCTCGCCTCTCTCTGGACTTGAGCTGCTGTCTTTTCAGCCTCACATCCTCTCACTTAGTATTCCAGCAGCCTGCCTGCATGCTGACTCCTGCTCTTCCCCCAAAAACCAAACAGCCTTTTCATACAAGGATGAGCTCTCCTGGGCTCCTCCAATTTCTCCCACACGTGTTGCTTACCTTCACAATGAACTAAAGGTGAATACACAAATACTGCACAACACTCCTTTTTTATATAATAGCTTTGTTTAACATAGTAGTCTTACCCACTTGGCATGTTTTGAAAGAGAAACCTGTATGATGAGGAGAGAACAGTGAGACACTCATCCCAGGGCTAACAGAGCTTGTCTGTGTGTGCTTCCTGGCTCGGCCTGTATGCAGCAATTCTAATGAGACACTTTCTGCTGCTATCCAGAGCCTGAGCAGTGTCACTTCCTCCCAGCTGTAGTGAAGTAATGTAGTGATTGCATGAGGAACTAAAGGAAATGGAGGAAAGAACGAGGATTATGGAGGTTTCCTGCTTAACCCTACACGTTATTCTGGTGCAAGTGGAATGTTCTGGGAGTTTGTTTCTTCCTTGTCTCTCAGACACTGTAATGTATTCCATCCATCATGAGCCAGGTTAAAAAAAGAGCCTCTCGGTCTGACAGAAGCAGGTGATCTCAGCAAGAGAGCTATTACAGGGAGATAATAATAAGACACCTTTTGCACAGTTTTGATTTTTTTTTTTCATTTTTTTTTTTTATAAACAGCAGCACTTGTAACCCTTGTATGCATATTCAGTGCAGCAGTTAAAAAGGTACTTAACAAGGTTTTTTTAATTTTTGGAGTGTATGCACATGTAAGAATGAGTTTAGCAATAGGAAATCAGCATATAATAACTCAGAGGTGCTGTAATAGGTCTCTCAAGCATTCGTACTCCTGGCGAAGTGCTTATTTGAATCAAATTTATGTAAATAACACAACTAAAGAAAGTTTAATATATTCTGTAAGAATCTGGGATGATCTGGAATTCACTAACAGTGCTGCATGTACATCGATCAGCCTTAATATTAAAACTACCTGCCTAATATTGTGTAGGTCCTCCTTGTTCCACCAAAACAGCTTTGACCCATCAAGGCATGGACGACACTAGACCTCTGAAGGTGTGCTGTGGTGTCTGGTACCAAGATTTTAGCAGCAGATCCTTTAAGTTCTTTAAGTTGTGAGGTGGAGCCTCTGTGGCTCGGACTTGTTTGACCAGCACAACCCACATGTGCTCGAACAGATTGAGTCCTTAAGAGATCTGGGTAACACCTGAAACTCTTTGTCATAATCCTCAAGCCATGGAGAAAGTGGTAACTTAGTGGTTAATGTATTGGATTACTGATCAGAAAGCCATGAGTTTGAATCCCCGGACACCAAGCTGCAACTCCTGGGCATTCATCTGCCAAATGCCGTAAATGTGAAACCATTCCAGAGAAATGTTTGCTGTGGGTCAAGGGACTTTATCCTGCCGAATGATGCCATTGCCATTAGAGACTCCCTTTGCCATAAAAGGTTGTACATGGTCTGTAGCAGTTTTAGGTATGTGGTACATATCAGCATAGTATCATCCACAAACTAGCATGCACTCATGTGGATGCTAGTTTGTGGATGATACTATGCTGACATGTACCACATTGGCATTTGGCAGATGCTCGTATCCAGAGTGAGTTGCCTTCTTCCCATTGTGCATTCTACTGACTTTTCTTCCCCAGGTAAATAACGTACACACATACGGCCTTCCACATGATGTAAAAGAAAATGTAATTTTTCATCCTGTTGCTGGTTTACCATTTGTTCTTCCTCAGACCACTTTTGATAATAACCACCGCATACCACTGCAACAGCACACAAGACCTGATGTTTCGGAGATGCTCTGACTCAGTCGTCTAGCCATCACAATCTGGCTTTTGTCAAAGTCACTCAGATCCTTGCATATGCCCCTTTCCCTGTTTCCATCACATCACTTTTGAGCACTGACTGTTTAAAGTGTTATTCACTTCACCTCTTAGTGATTTCTCAGTTCAATACAAACACTGATTTCAATGCCGAAGCAGGAGCAAATCTTTTCGGGGGCAGCAGCCAAAATAATTTAAGGAGCCACATTTTGAGAACATCAGTCTCTTTAACGAAAGCAGTAAGCGCTTGAGATAAAACATGAAAAAGGGAATACATATATTTGGGCAGGACACACTTTAAACTTCTGGCAAGGTAGAGATAACCCAGAGGTGTTCAACAAATCACCATCTTTCATTCTACCTCAGTAGATGATTCATACTTTTGATTTTCAGACAACTTTCTACTTATCTCATGCTGTTCCTCTTTTAGTATTCCTGCCCTGCTAGCTTTACCAGCGTATCTACAAGACCCGGAGTTTATTTTGCTGGCTGTATTTTGTGCTGTAGATTTATTTAACAGACAATTCCCAACAGAGGCATGGGCATGCTCTTAGATGTGTATCTTAGCTTGTGGGTTCAGGGTTCAGTTGTCTACATTTTGGATATTAAACATAATTTTTCATACTTGTTTTCATTCAATCTGACCTAACCTGAGTTATGTATACAATTTGTATTAATATATCATTAGCCAAACAGTATGATGATGTCTGCTATTGCAAATTGAATACACACCCGAGCTTTATCTTTTGATATTTAAGTTAAGAATTCTTAACTGTATTTGCATTCATAATAAAATAGGAACGAACCGGATAAACCAGAGTGCACAAAAGCCTCAGTGCTCTTTAGTCAGGAGGCTTCTTAACCTTGGCAGAATTTCAAATCTGATGTTGCAGCACAAGCTCTATTGTAGCCGAGCCAAATTAAAATGTAATTATTTCTTGGAGAGGGTCATGCTTGACATCATGGGATGGGATATTTGAGAAGAAAACGCTGATGATGAAATAAGGCTATATTCATGTTCATGTTGCCTGCACACTGAAGTTGTTAAAAAATTAATGGTTAAAATATAGCTTTCTTAATAAATGTGTTGGTTATGTGTTTGTAGAATTGATTTTATATACTCTTTGTGTCAGTGATTGTCATCATTTAAACACATTCCCTGTGCTGGAGTGTTAACAGCTGCCCTTTGACATCTCTGCAGTGCAGTTATGTTACAATTAAAGCTGATTTTTTTGTTTGGCTGTTCACGTTACCTTTTAAAATGTGGCCTATATCAGATACCAGTGTGAACTGATAGCTGTTTTAAACTGACCCGCATGCGCAAACGAACAATTACAATGACGTCACTCACAGCACGCCGTTGCGCTAAAGTTGGCGAGGTTATGGAGGAAGTAAACATTCTCGCTTTTCTTTCTAAATGTTTGTGTAATGGCAGCACAGAGACGCAGTGTTTTGAAAATTTTCAAATGTCGAGGGCAACTTTTGATTATTTGATCCATTTTGTAGGCGTCACGTTTGTGTGCGTACTCGCCGGCGCATAATTGTGACGAATGTCCATGTAGATTGACGTAAAAGTCGCATCAAATCCGCCTTGGTTGTTCACACTGCGGCCACATTGGAAAAAATCTGATTTGGGTCTGATTCAGGACCACATATGGAAGTGGTCTGAATCTGATTTGAAAAAATCAGATCTGGGCTAGATTTGAGTGTTCACACTACTCCTGAAGAAGTCTGACCTGGTCACTTGACCCCAAAAAAATCAAATCCACACTTTCTTTTAGAAGCATAAGATTCTTCTTTTAGACTACTACCACTGTTGGACTACCATATTCTTTAATGCAGCTCAATAAGGCTTTGCCTACATTGAACTCAACCCTTAAACTCAACTTCAGTAACCAGAAGGAAACCAATAGTCTATATTGGTTTTTAGGCTATTTTAGAGGATCAGAGAAATGTTCTCTCTATGTATGGCAAAACTGTCAGATATTCTATCCTTATGGACTTGTTGCCAGTTATATGATTAGAAGGAAATCATTAGTGCTTTATACATAAATTCACAAAATCTCTCAAGCTCCTGTAGGATATGAATGTTTTTCTGAACTAATAAGTTTTTCATTAATACAAACTTTATAGTATAAATTCACATCCTTAGTGGTTAACATGTTGGCCTCACACCTCACACCTCTGTGGTATGGGGTTTGATTCCTGCCTCTGCCTTGTGTGTATAGGGGTTGCTTGTTCCCTGTCTACAGCCACTGTAGGCTGACAAACTAAATTGTCCATAGTGTGTGTGACTGTGCTCTGAGACTGGCTGGCACCCTGTATACGGTGTCCCAAGTCCCCTCGGATACTCAAGCTCCTTGCAACACCGTGTAGGATAAGTGGTACGGAAAATGGATGGATGGATGCTCCTGCAAATGATCTACGAATACATTTGTTCATGTCCACAGTAACAAATGAGGCCCACTGTTGGTAAAGCTTGATTCCACAGACGAATGGACAGATTTTTCTCCTTGCAATTACAATGCATAAATTCTTGGACCCAGTGAATATCTATATATCTATAATCCCACATTCAGTTTTATTGGTATGGAGACCCAAATGAATAAATATCAAATAATTATAGTTAAATAATACAGCACAATGGAGTAAAGGAGTAGTTTGTGTCTCACAACTTTAGGGTCTCCGGTTTGAGCCTGTGCTTTTGTTACAGTCTTCATTATTATTTTTTCTCACCTTGATTTGTGACTGTATTTTGCCCCTGGTGTGAATTTGTGTGTGTGTGTGTGTCTGTGTGTGTGTGTGTGTGTGTGTGTGTGTGTGTGTGTGTGTGTGTGCGCGCATGATGCCCTGCAATGGACTGCCATTTCAGCTAGTGTGTATTTCTGCCTTGTCCTGTTTTCCCATGACAAGCTCCTGATCCAGACCATGATATAGCAGTTATGGATCAGGAATAAATGAATGAATGAATGAATGAATGAATGAACGAATGAATGACAATATATAGACATGCAATTTCGTAGTCCGATGGCTAATACAGAGAGACGGAGAGGAGGAGCTTCTTTCTTCAGACCATCAGCCTCCCCAGCATGGACATGTCCACACTACAGAGCCATTAGCATTCCATAAGGTCTCATTTACTCCATTGACATTCTGCACACTGCACATTACTGATACTACATGTAACACAACAGCACATTTTATACATCCCTTTTCTTTTTGTAAAGTTTGCACATTCTGTACTGTTGCTACATGTAACGTCAAATATTTCACATCATATTCTAATATTTGTTTTTTAAATTTCAGTTCATTCTATTTTTTAGTATTTAATAATTTTGTTTATTTATATGCTTCATCATGTCAGACTGAACGACAGTCAAGTGTTTTGTTCTGCTGTACTTTCTATCTGACTCATTTCGACATCTCACCTGAAGTGGTTTGAAATTCGTTTGAAGTTGAACTTGAAGTTTGAAGTTGCTAAGTGCATCATCCGGGTTCAGCGCTCCTATTGGGTCTTGGTTTGATGCTCGTCATAGGGGATAAAATCTTCTGATACTGCCAGAACATCATCGGAGTAAAAAAAAAGACGACCAAATCATGGCCAAAATCACAGAGGGTAGACAAGGTTTTCATTTTACAGCGGGTTATACTGTATAATGAAAAGCAGATGAAATGAAATTGATAATTTACTGTATATATGTAACTACTTGAAGAGGAAAACTCAGGTGTTTGAGTGTGTTGTTGAAGCTTTTCTATCTGAAGTGTGAAATTACTTTACTATTTTAGAAAGTGTTGAAAAGAAGCGGGTTAACAGCCATGAAAAAATACACGTCTTTTAGCTGGGTTTTTTTCAAAGTGGGTTTTTTTAATCTGAAATATTCATGGCATGTGTAGGTGGAAGGACCCAGAGTAAGTTGACAATCAGTTTTAGTGATGGATGGAGAATTTGATAAGAAAGCGTTGAAACCCTCAGATTCTGTTAAACGCAGTGTTATACTCAGACTGACATGAACTTGTTTCTCACTTGTACTACCTGTCTATCAAAGAACTAAAAATGAGTTTACAGCAATCTAATGTAAACAATTTCATCTTGTCCAAATGTAATAATCTCATAGTCAGCAGTGAGGGTTTTGACATTATGACTGTGGAAATGATCCTAGCTAAAAGAATTGCCTTTAAAAATGTTAACTTGTCTGTTAGCTGATGTTTGTACGTACCACAAATTGCTCTGACCTATAGCGTTGGCCAAAGGTTTGAGAACACATTGTAATTCTGTTGGTGATGTT
This sequence comes from Tachysurus vachellii, assembly GCF_030014155.1. Classification (NCBI taxonomy): domain Eukaryota; kingdom Metazoa; phylum Chordata; class Actinopteri; order Siluriformes; family Bagridae; genus Tachysurus; species Tachysurus vachellii. The sequence continues at coordinate 15,334,891 of NC_083464.1, read as the reverse complement.
TTTTTATTATTATAACTGGAACTTAACAGTTCAGTATTAAAACCAAACAGAAAGGAAATATTCAGTGATCAAGACTCACTTGTTACATTTGTTTGTTACAACTTGCTTGTACAAACGTTCAGATATTCGTTGAGATTTATCCTTTCCCTGGTTTTGTTGTAATATCAGGGTTCCCCAATCAGGTGCAATTGTGTTCCATCATTAAAAGAATTGTGATTGAGTGCGAACTGTCGTTAAGGCAAAAAAGAGACATATTAAATACTAAGAAATGTTCAAATTTGTATAATTATTTAAAAGTTTATTAAAAACAAGCTTTTACTTTTCTCAGTTTACTGCTGATATCATTTGTAATGAAACATTTTGTATTAAACAAGTAAAGAATGTAGAATAGAATAAGTTTCGCTAGTGTTCTCCGACTTTTGGCTCCCAATGTATATGTTAAGATATTCATTCATTCATTCATCTCCTACCGCTTATCCGAACTTCCTCGGGTCACGGGGATCCTGTGCCTATCTCAGGCGTCATCGGGCATCAACTCACGCAATCACACACTACGGACAATTTTTCCAGAGATGCCAATCAACCTACCATGCATGTCTTTGAACAGGGGGAGGAAACCGGAGTACCCGGAGGAAACCCCCGAGGCACGGGGAGAACATGCAAACTCCACACACACAAGGTGGAGGCGGGAATCGAACCCCGACCCTGGAGGTGTGAGGTGAACGTGCTAACCACTAAGCCACCGTGCCCCCCATGTTAAGATATAAAGCTAAAAATAATTAAAATGGAATTATATACCACAGTGATATTGAATTGTCAGATCTAACTGGTCTAAAAGTGTTGATCAATTGTCTATAAGAGCACAGATGATTCTATAGTTTGCACTAAGTCTATTACTAAGTCTGTGTGTTGGGAGCTTAACTCTTGAGTGGATGCTGCAGTGGGCCGTGGATGCTGCTGAGTGGAAAGTTCCTCTCAAGTCCTGAGGTTTGATCTGTAGGCAAAAACTATTTGAATTGGTGAAATTGCAAGCACAGGATACTTCTTTTGAACTATTTACCAGTGAGGACATGTATATAATTACTTTCTATGATGGCTGTACTCCATGTGAATGGAAAAGGGCTTTGAGTACACGTTGTGACGGCATCTTGATTCAAATCTGCAGAAGTTTTGAAAAATGGCAAGCTCCACAGAATACCGCAGAGTTTGCTGTTCATTTCTGTGATCGCAAAAATGACTAATGACTTACCTCACTTATATTTTTGAGTGTGTTATGCCTATTTTCTATATCTTTTTTTTAATGTTGCACACTGTTTAAAAAGCATTGTTATTTGATTTGTTAGTCTTTCTCCTTTATTTTCTATGGCAGCAGAAAGTGCAAACTAAAACTTTTATTGTACAAGGAAGTAAAGTTCTAGACAAGAAAGTTCTGAATGTTGAATTCGTCCTGCCACCTGCAGCCACAGCATGCCGTCAAAGGGATAGTCTGATGAAATCGAACTCAAAATAAGACACATACTGCTGCTGAGTTTGGCTTCTGTGCTGCTGACCCGCAGTAAGACAGTTCCCCAGAAGGATGTCCTTCATGTTGTAATACACATTCTGAAGGCGAGAAATTGACGGAGAAAAACCAGATGAATAATAATAACCTTGGAACAGCTGAATAAAAAGTTGAATTGCATGATGTAGAAACCTCAAGTATCAAAGTAGTGTTCCGCCTACTGGAGACTGACTCTCTCTCTCTCTCTCTCTCTCTCTCTCTCTCTCTCTCTCTCTCTCTCAATCTCAATCTCTCTCTCTCTCTCTCTCTCTCAAATCAGCAGGCTGTACATTTGATGAGGACTCTGACCCCAGCTTGTGCGAGTTCAGTCAGGGAGAGGAGGATGATTTTGATTGGCAGCTGTTCCGCACCCACACCTTTCCTCACGCTACCCCTGATCTTCTGCTTGGTAAGTTTACCAGTCCACCAGTCTGTTTTACACTCCCTGCCTCCGTTCTGTGTGATCGGATGAGCTAGCAGTGAGCAGTGTCTGATTCGGACCTTTCTTAGTTTTGCCAGCATGCAGGCTGCTGAAAATCGGCTTTTGCCTTAGATTGTAGATTATAGGCTACTAATAGAATGCACCCATTAACAGGCAGCATGTGTGTTTGTTTTCTCACATCACGGGGTATTCTGGGAGCATGCAGCTCCATGGAGAGAAGCTGCTGTCAAAATGGACAGGGTTCCACCGGCGTGGGCATGGACAACTCATTAGGAATGTACGACTCCATGCAAATCAACCTTGAGATGTCTGTCGTGCATAATTCATCAGCCGTAATCAAGCAAGCAGCCTCCAGTTCCTGTTTGCATTTCCAAATACATATGTTCACCAAATCTGTAAGGCCACTTAAAGGCAAACCTACACGCTAGTGCAAACACACACCAAGTGTCCTGACGAGAGATCTATCACACTTCATGTTCTAATCACGGGTAACTTTAGAGCCTTTCAGTGCCCAGCGTCTTAGAGCGTTTATTAGAAAACTGGTCTTTACAGAAACACTCTTAATCTGATGCACCTGCATGCAATTGCTCTTAACAAGAAACCAAAATCAAAACAAAGTGGCGAATGAGTAATTGTGATTATGTGGTAGTCAGTCATACATTATTTAGCGGAAGAGAAGAAAAGAGATGATTAGAGATTGAATGCTAATGAGACTATGACAAGATAGATAATGAGATAGATAAACAAGCACATAAGCTTTTCAGCAATGAAACATGACACACTGCAGTTAGATGCAGAGGGAAAAATAAAAGCCTTCTGGGAATTAAGAATCAAAACACTATTACTCGAAAGGTCAATTACTGTGAAAGGCAAAAGCAGGAGAGGCTGAAAGGCTACTTCTGTTTAAATAAATCCCATTGCTTAAGAACACACAGGACGGATGTCATCTCATGTACAGTATGTACACACAGATGAAAGTTTCTGCCTCACAATTGTAAAATAATGCAGATTTTTAACAAGGACTGTCTGAAAATATGCTAGTGCTTCATAACCCATAATGATCATTCTCCTAACACAGATCCCTAGCCACTGTCATTGTAGCTGTGCAGTAATGAATATTTTTCCCATCGGGTTTAATTAAAGCCAGTGGCCCCTGACAGTCTCTGTGTTTAGAGACCACTGATACACGGTTTATCAGGAAGCAGAGAATTAGGTTATGATAGCAGGGAATGGCAAGGACTATCAGACAGAATGTGAGTGCAAATAGAAATTGATATCCTTCTTTTTTCTCCTGTTCAATTGTGCCAAGAGTGCACTAGAACATTCGTCTGTTTGTATTTGCAGCGCCTTCAGCTGTGTCGTTCCGTTATGAATATTGTAATTAAGAAAGCATATTGCACTTCATATTTATGTGCAATATGCTTATTTACTTATTTACAATGCACAATAAGCCAGCCCCTGGGACTTATCTCTCGCTCCTGTTTTGTCCTGACACTGATGCTTACTTACAGTCTGCATACACTGTGTAGCGGTCCAATTCCACACGTCTTATCAGTCATGTTATGCTCAACTGACACTTTGTACCGTTATGGTACTCTAGAGTTCGTGTCAAGAGTCAAGTCAAGAGTCGTTTATTTATCATTTGCACAGTAACACTCGGTACACCGGGCATTGAAATGCTTGTGACGAGGCTCAGGTTCAGATATACTGCTGTAATGTAATAATGTAAATAAAAAGCACTGATGGAGTAAAAGTGATGTGTGCTAGTAGGTAGATGGAACAGTAAAGACAAGTACAGTGAGTAGTACATAGTAATATCTGAATAGTATCTAAATGTCCGGGAGTGGCAATACTACTGTGTCACAGTGCTAGATGAAGGCCATCTGGCTGTTAAGTAAGCAGAAAGCTTGAAGATAAAAACTGTTCTTCAGTCTCGTTGTCCGTGATTGGATGCAGCGGAAGTCCCTGCCAGGTGGTGTAAACAGGTAGAGAGCAGCGTCTCTGCAGTCCTTAATGATTCTGCAGGCCTTTCTCAAGCAATGTAAATTTCCTGTAAGTCTGGAGGTTTGTTCAGTGATGAGCTCTTCTGTACTTACCACTCTATGAGGAGCTTTGAGGTCTGAGGAAGGGCAGCTGGTGTACCAAACAGTGCTGTAGCCAATCAGAATGCTATCCTGGAGCAGCCAGGTCTCTCCTGGAGCATCCTCTGCGATGTGGACACCAAGGAAATTGGTTAAAGAACAACTAAGATTTACGATTCATGAGTTTATTTTGTGACTCCTCCCAGAAAACTATGACTTAATTAAAACAGGACAAAAGGTTGTCACACAAAAAAAAATTACAAATAGTGCAAAAGGAAGAGAAAAATACAGACAACCACCCCCATTTTCACCTGTGTGAAGACTTAATGTGGTACATGTTCCATGGTCTTAACTCTCTCCACCGCTACCCCATTGATGTGGACAGACGCGTGATCCGCTCTCTGTGACTTCCTGTAATCCACAATCATCTCCTAGGTCTTGCTGACATTCGGGGAGAGATTTTTTGTTATCACACCATGTTGAAAGCGCTCTGACCTCCTCTCTGTAGCATGTCTTGTCATGAGTCCCATGGTGGTTGAATTGTCAGCAAATTTGAAGATCATTTTGGGGCTGTGCTTAGCAGTCATAGATGAAGAGGGGGCTAAGCACACATCCCTGTGGGGCACCAGTGCTAAGTGTGAATGGGGAGGATATTTGGCTGCCTTTCCTGACTGCCTGGGGTCTGTCTATCAGTAAGTCCAGAATCTAGTGACTGTTAAGTCCTGGATGAGTGTGTGTGTGTGTGTGTGTTGCACTTTTGTTTTAATGTACCTATATGACGGTAGGATGCGTTCTGTTATATGGAGTCTCCTAGGCATCTCACAGCTTCTGAGATGCCATGGTTCCTTCTTCAATCTTGATTTTAGGTTATTGTCTGTGCAGATTTTCACAATTCTCTGTGTCTCCCTGTGGGTTATATCTCATCCACAAACATGCTGGTATATTGGATTGGTAATGCTAAAATAGGTGTGAATGAGTGTGAAAGAGTGGGACTGGTACCCTATTCAGAGTGTATTTTCCAATAGACACCGGGTACATCATAACCCTGATCAGGATAAAGAGGTTAGTGAAGACGAATGAATGTTTTTGTATGTATGCTGAATGATTATTAACTGTTTTGCCAGATCCCTTTGAGCTTTTTATAGAGATTGTGATTCTGAAAACGTCTGCCTTTAGCCAAGAGCATGTGTTTATATTCTGCCTATTTTTTCAGCTTTGCTTTATTTCTTATTCACACCACACTGCCCATGTCACACCTTGCTGCCTTTATATACCACTGGGTTATCAACTGTGGTCCTATCAGTTAAATACCAAGCGATTATGGGTAAATCATGCTTACTTGCTAATGCTGTTTGCAGTCTGACTGTTTTAACTGCTTAGCTTATGCCCTGTAAATAGGGAAACCATGAAGCTCTAGCCTGAGTATGTCTCTGGAGAGAAATTAAGATTTGCTATCTGACGGAGACACAGAGCTAGCTGGAAAGGGGAGAATTTAATAGGATTTTTGAGCATTAGGCACCCTCTGTTTACAGTCCTTTCTATTTCCCTTCGGAAACGAGCGACGTTCCCAGGACGGGCAAGAATGAGCCGGTCTGGACAGCTGGGGTTAAATGGTAAACACAGCTCAGATCCTGCTCTTGAGTTGTGTGTCTATGGTGAGTTGAGTAATCTACAAAAGGTGTAAGGGTGTCCCTGTAGTGGGACAGAGAAAATCACACGTCATTTTGTCCTGAATCTCTGACGGCCATGGCACCGAACACGCAGAGAGCCGCTAATAATGGCCTGGAAATGTCGAGGCATGCTGGATGAGGGCTGAAGAAACGCAGAATTCACTGATCACCTCAAAGGGTTTTCCCTGTAGAATTTATTTTGCAACCATGTTTGTCGACTGTCAGATCTCAGGTGCATTAACAAATTGATTTGATTTGCTTGTCCGAGCTGATTGCACATCACTTTACCCAAAAGTCAGCCTCACTGTGTGTGAACAGTCTGTGAGAGAAACTGGGATAACTAATAAAAAGTTAACACTTCACTGTGAGGAAGAAGAGATGTTCAAAATCTGCTCAAATCAAATAACTTTGGTCCTAATTGGACATGCCCTTGTTAAAGTATGCCCCAGGGTGAGCTAGTGATCTCTTTGCTAATATTTCTCATGCATAAAGTATTACCCACAGTCATGGCTGCCAAGGCCATAGTATTCTACAAGCATGTTGTCTCATTAATATCCTGTGTCTGAAGGTCTGGTGGGAGTGGTGCAGGTCTTTATTACCTGGCTCATACCAAAGAGTACCTCTGTGCCCCAGCTGTACATTAACTGCACATCAGTGCTCCAGCATCATTCATCTCTAACACAAGAGAGCCAAAGAGGCAAGAAAATGGAGGAAAACAATAGAAAGACACATCTGGTGGTGTTCTAGGGTTATTACCAAAAATATGTCCAGAAGATAGATCCAGTTGTAACTGCCTGTCTAGGTCTGCCTTCTTCAGTCTCTGTTGTCTCCTAAATAAAGTGACTCATTAATTTGTTCACCCATTTTTAATGGTTAACGTACATCAAAGGTATTTAACACATAATTTATCTGTTGTACAACTACAGCTGGGAGTGAACTGACGATGCAGAGGATTTACCTCTGTAATTCTGTAACAAATGAATCTACATAACGTGAAGGGCCTGGCCAGATAAGCCCTCATTATGTGAACTGATTGTTCTACAGGCTCCATAATTATACATCCTGTTCATTTGCACCTCACAGAAAAGAGGACAATCCAGAGAAACAAATAAACCCATACAGACAATGAATAATCTGTTGCTGATGAACTAAAGGAGTCAGAAATCTCATGCGACTGAGTAGCACTTCATTTGATAATCAGCAGCGAGTGCAAATCTGAGAGTGCAAATTCAAAAGCAATTAGCGGGAAGGTACAAAAGCTTTCAGGTGAGGTGCATAATATCACTGTCTGTATTTGTTTAATGTTACAGATATCTGTATCTGTATTTGAAATTCAACCTAAAATGTGTGTGGAATAAATCTGAAGTCCATGAAAACACTGACAGTGTAACAATCTCATGCCACAGATGTGATGATTGACTCTGGATGTATTCCTTTAACAGAAGGCATGAGGCAAATTAACATATACAGTACAATGAAAGCCTACTCTTAATGACTGTGTGAGCGATGTGCTAAGTATAGCGGATAAAAGATTTGTGACACACACTTATTGTATGTCATGCCGAAAACCTTAACAAAGTTTTACCAATATAAACATAGTGATTATGAAGAGACAGAAAATGCAAGACAAATACTAGAGAGCAAAACAGCTAATGCCTTCTCATTTGTGTACACAATGCAACTGAGTGTGATTGTAAAGTAAAGCCCCACCTACAGCACTTAGTAGGAACCTGTGGCCGGAATCATTAAGCAGCGAACATGAATAGTAAATAGTTAAATCAACCATTACACACAAGTTCTGCTGAAGTCAACCTATTATGTAAAATACATTTGTAACTAAATAATGTAATATTTTAAATACATGATATTCTGAGATCTACTTCCTATAATATGAAAACACCTGCATCATAATTAAAAAACATCCCAACCCTGATCAGGCAGTTACTAAGGATGAGTGAATAAACAAACACTGTTTGTTCATGTTAATGACAACAGGCTTTGTTTGTCCACTGAGCTTCATATCTAACCACTCACTTGAATTAGCATGCAAATAAAAAACATTTTTTTACTGCTTCCTGTGGGATTCCAAACCTGATGTACATTTCTACTCTCAACCAGACGCTCTGTGAACCTTTCCAACAAGCAACAAAAAGAAAATCGATGTAAATATGTATACCGTATTTTCCGCACTATATAGCACACCAAATTATAAGTCTTATATTATATTATAAGTCTATAAATTATAAATTATAAGTCTATAAATTATTAAGTCTCAATTACGGGGTCTATTTCTGTACTTAACCCATACATAAGGCGCACCGTATTACTGTATAAGGCGCATGCTAAAACATATGGTCTACAAAAAAAGGTAACGGAAGCAAAACAGTGAGTTTAGTTGAACTTTATTCTACTATTTAACAATACACACACATTATTTTTTAATAATTATCTTCTCCCACAAATCCATCAAAGTCCTCATCTACTGTGTCTTCTTAACTTGGCGCAGTTCATTTTCTTACTTCCTCCACTTCCGAAACATAGATTCATTGATGTTGAATTCTCTCGCAGCTGCTCTATTCCCATTTACAACCGCTGATATTTACAACTGATAGCCTGTAGTTTGAATTGTGCCTCGTAAACATGTCTCTTCACTGGTGCCATTTTCGGCGGTCCTTAGACAAACAAATGTCTTCTTCTTCTGATTTTTATTGGCGAATGGCAAACCAAATTAAGGTGCATTTACCGCCACCTACTGAACTGGAGTGTGGAGCGCATAATGGTTAGGAAGAAACAAATGTTTTGCAACATACCGGTAGTATACAGTACCTACCGGAGGCGTGGCGGAGATAAGCGTACGTACTGTACATATTACGTAATGTTCTCTGATTGGTTTATCGCTGCCAGCGTACGTAGTGTATGTATTACGTCCCTGTGTCAGCGGGAAATGGTCCAACAGTCAATCAAGCGGAGCGCTTACCAAAGTCGCACAACAACATTTTTACAGATTTTTAACATTTTTACAGAACTCAGTGCACACATAAGGCGCACCGGATTATTAGGCGCACGGCCGATTTTTGAGAAAATTTAAGGCTTTTAGGTGCGCCTTATAGTGCGGAAAATACGGTAATTGTTTAGGACTCTGCAATTTTCAGTAGTAGAGGTTTGCTACATTTGCCCCCAGTGGCACATCAGCCTTTTGCAAGCAGAGAGTGTCTTCAGTTGCCATAGTGGCGGATCCCAAGTGATAGCAACAAACTCAGCCAAATCAATTCATCCAGAATGCAAGCTGTGGCATGCCATCCTACTCAGACTGAAAATGATTAATTAATCCTTCTTCTTTCACATCCACTCTTGCAGAAATTGGATTAAAACAGTAAGCTTCCTCTTCGCTTTGATCCTTTCATCTGATCTATAGTAAATTTGATTTGTCATCACTGTCCTTGCCCCAGAGATCCTAAGCCGTACGTCTCTTTTACATAATGGAATCTGTACTTCACATTGGCATGGCAGAAAACTCGAATGACTTATATCTGTATTGTAGAACATGAAACCCACTGATTAAAGCCTAGATAAGATCAAAGCCTATTGCGGTACAGTTACTATATATGTGTATCCAGCTAAAGACCAAGTGCTTTAGTGTTTTTTTTTTTTTTTAATTCCTAGAGATTGATTGGATGATATGTTTTCTTTCGAAACCAGAAAGCATCAAATAGTCTGTGCATCTGCAGCCAGAGAGAACATGATACAGCCCTCATTTCCATCCCATCTCCCCCCTTGCCTGGAGTGCACTGTAAACAACGGATAAAAAGATTAATGATCACTTGTTTTCAATCCACCTGGCTGTACAGGGTACACATTGTTTTCCCCCTGCAAAGGAATGTAATATAAAGCCATCTTGTTTGTCCTGCAAGGAACTTGGTGAGATAAAAACTGACATGGATATAAATTTCTGGCATGCCATAGGGATGCTGGGTAAAATGAGGAAATAAGTGGCTGTGTAAATCCAGCTGGCCAGAGCAGATCCAAAGCTAATGGAAGGCAGCAAGCATGAAAGAACATACTAAGGTTGGACAACTGCTTAATTACAAAAGTTCATATATATATAATGTGCAGGGCTTTAAATAAATAATAAACTATAGACAGCAATAAAACTGTGGACGGCACAGTGGTGTGGGACACAGTGGTCCAGGGTTTCTGGTTAAATCTTCTTTTTTATTGTATGAGGTTATACGGTTCTTCCCATGATCCCATGTCCCTATGGGTTTTCTCTAGGTTCTCTGTTTTCCTCCTTCTAGTAAAACATGCAAGTAGGTGGACCTGTGACTTTGAATTGCCCCAGATTTGTGCGCGTGTGTATGTGTGTGTGTGTGTGGTGCCCTGTGAGAGGCTGATGTACCACCCAGGGAGTATTCCTTAGTGTTTCATGGAAAAGATCTGAGATCAACCATGACCTTGACCAGGAAAACATTTTTACAAAAAACGAACAAACAGACGAATGGGTGGTCGAGAGAATGAATGAACGAATGACTAAACAAATGAATAAATAGGTTAATCAATAGATGAATGAATGAATGGATGAATGAATGAATGAATGAAGAAAATAAAAATATGAATGATTAAAAGAGGACTGATTTTATTTGTCTTGTAATACAAATTCCACACCTGACCTTAAAAATGAAATCTGATAAATTATTCCTCCATGTTTCCTGGAAACACAGTTGTAATAAAATACGATTATCTTATTCCAGTGACCTGACCATGTGTTTGTTTTCTGTTTTTCCTGGTTGGTCACAGTTAACATTAAAATATTGATAACAATTACATTATTTAAATATTGAAACACAAATAATAGCAGCAGTTGTTCTAAACATATAACTGACTGTGGTTCAAAAGCAATTTCAGATCAGTCCGTGTGCGACATGCTAGTTTTTATTTCATTTTGTCTCGATCCTGTTTTTGATTTTGCTCATTCATAAGTTATCAAAATATCATTAGCACAAATTAATTGTGATACCAATTCGTCATATTATTAGAGTGTGAAATGAAAGATAATGCAATTTTCCTTTGCTACTAACTCTGTCACTTATATGATGTGCCACGCTGTTTAGATCATTAGAAAGTCACACTGATCAGTTTATTGGGACTGAACTAAAAGCTATACTTGAAAAGAGCAGCAATTTATCTGTATTGTTGGTTTTTACATTGTCCTTTAGAGGTGTGTAGTCAATGTGTTAGCATGGAAGGATGGGGTAGGGGTTGAGGTAGAGCTGCATGTAGCTCTTTTTAATCTGGTTCTTGAATTCACTGAGCTACTTTTTTTGTGACTGACTCTATTTAATACTTTTTGAAGTGAAACTAAGAAAAAAAGCCCACAGAGGCGTGACATTAAGCAACTGGGCACAATACTAATGCCGGCTTTTACTGGCAGCAGCTCAGTGTAATTGACATCCCTTTGGGCTGGTAATGAAAAAGTTCTTTATGAGTGAGTTTTTCTGTTTAACAAGAAAATTACAAGCTTTATGTACTGGGCCTTCTGGGTCACCTTGACCAGAGCGGAAGTTGCCACAGCCAGACGGTTTATTGTAATGGGAGAGAAATGGGAGAAAGAGATGAAAGTAAGAGAATGCATGTTTATGGCTTTGCTTCATTGCTGAGCTTTATCCTCAGGAAAAATGGCTGTGGCCCGTGTTTGTGTTGTCACGCTAGCTTAGCTGCTCAGTGAGCCAGGGGACTCTGGATACCCCCAGTATTTTTTTCCTCCCTCTTTTGCTTCATCTCTCCCTTTCTTTCCCTTTCTCTCTAAAGCTTGCAAGCTTTTGCAGTGATGCAGAACAGATCACAAAGCCATCACAGATCTGAAATTCTACCAGCAGACAATGTGTTGTGTTAAGTGTCTGACCCCGCAGCATGGAAAAGCTGGATGTAATAGAATTTGCACATAAATTCGCAGCATGTCTATAATTTGGAATTATCAGAATCAACGTGAAGCTGAAAGTTGGTAGGTTTGTAGGAAACACTGCATGTAAAATATGTAATAAAATTAGATAAAATGTGTCTTTTGTAATGTCCAAAACACAGACATTATATATATATATATATATATATATATATATATATATATATATATATATATATATATATATATATATATGTATATATTGTCATGCATGCTTTGATGTTTAATCAAGACCTCACAGAATCCTAGAAAACCAGTAGATATGAAAACTTTGATGAAAAAGTGTTTAGCTGCCGGTAAAACAAGGGCATCCTTTCTTAAAACTGCTGACTCTATGTTTTCACTCTAGTAAGGGAAAAGGATGTTGCTTTACAGCTCCAAGGCTGGGTTTTTAATCAGAGGTTGAGCTGTTTGCTCTGGGGCTTTGCTGCTGCGACCGCTCACAGTGGGGCTACAGCTCCATCCATTTAGAGCCCATGCCATCTGTGCTGTGATTCAGTGTCCTGCTTCAACCCACAACTCAGGCATACAACGGCAGCAGATACTGCGTACAGGCTGTAGGCAGTGAGCCACTTAGTATAGATCTTGTCCACATCCACATAGACCTTCCAGACTATTTGTATATAACATTATTACTTGGCATTTTATAGGTTAAAGGTTGAACATACAGATCAATTTAGTGGCAGCACCAGATTTTTATCTTCAGACCAAGCATTAATGCACAAGTGTGAAACAGAATATGGAAAACATTCGGAATCTGTGATCCAGCTCTCTCATTATTGATAAAATATCAAGTGAAAAAAAATGGACTGATTGATTTTGGTCATCTCTGAATGTTTCTCTTTGATTTCCAGCTGCCAAAAATGTACTGCCAACATGCTGACAGTTAAATTCTCAGAGCACCACAAGATCAAACTTTTGGTGTATTTTTTTTTAACTGGTAGAATCTAAAAGGAATATCACTAAAAAAAACAGTTGCACTGTGGCCTCACAGCTCCAGGGTCTCCAGACTGATTCTGAGCTTGGGCTGTGCTTTACATCTTCTTCATATCTCTCTGGGATCACCCATTTCACACTAGCTTTCCGTAAATATGCTTTTAAGAGAATTGATGGCTAACTTTATGTAGGGGTTAATATGTGTGTGCATTGTGCCCTGGGACCGTCATCCCATCTACAGTATATTCATACCTCATGTCTGTTGTTGCTGGGAAAGACTCTGGATGCACCGTGACCCTGATAATGATAAGGCACTTTTCCGATGATGAATTAATAAAAGAATATTTTTTAATCCATCTTTACACATGCATTAATAGAACTGTTAAAATTCAGGGGTGGCGTTTGGAGCATAACTCAAGGCTAGCTCCAGTGCACCTGCTGGGGGCTGCCAGTGCCTCAGAGGGATCTGAGATTATATTCTCATGACTGGGAATCTACATCGGACCTCTTGTCCAGGACCTCTATGTAGTATAAACAGTAAAAAGATTCTACAAGGATTTCTGAAGGTGAATTTCCGCTGCTTCCTGCTTGAAGACACTTCTGTGTGTCATGATTCCGAGGAACCATTCGCCTGCAGGTCAATTAGCTCTTTTTCAGTCCCTCATTACCAAAATCATGATAAGAAGAAAAGCTAAATCGAGCTGGCATGAGGCAATACAGGATCAAGGATCGATAAAGTGCTTTTTCTATTCCTAGACATGGCTAGGGGGTGGACATTGCTGTCTTTTGCTGACTTGCCCTCCTTCTCCTGCCTTCTAATGCTCTCAGTGTTCATCTCAGGTGTAATCTATTTGCTTAGGAATTACCATAATATCCCATGTCTCACTCCACTTGCTGTCACCGTAATTGATACATACACATGGCTGCTGGACGAGGTCATTTGCATATAATTGCATTAACGGGTGTGATAATGAATGCAGTGGGCCTGATGCAAAGCAAAAGCCCAACTGAAGATGGATGACTGTTCAGAAGAACCACAGAAAAGCAATCTATTAAAGGTAGGAGAGATTATCTGCTGTTCACACTGGTCCCTGGTACACGGACCATGCAAGTAACAAACAATGTCCCTGCTGCTCTGATTTTAATTCATTGGTCATGCATATTAAGGATTTTTTGAGTATCCAATCAATATCAATACAAATCAATACAAACAGTTACATCAAAGCACTATTTAATTCTTATATCTGATCTGACAGTAGTATGGTCTGACACCCATTTTACAGTTTATATTTATTTGTTTTTTTACATATTACATTGCAGTTTCTGTAGTAACAGATCCACATGACCTGAGCCTATCTGCTGGTTAAATAACAATGAAAAATGTATGAAGTTTCCTCTACTGAGATTTATGGAACATTAATGGAAGAAGTGTCCAGTTCAGGAAGGGTATAAAGTTTAAAACCTGTGCCAAATCAAATATGCGGCCCAGATGATTCGCTGTGGCGACCCCAAAACAGGGAGCAGCTGAAAGAACAACAGCAACAACAATGGAACAAGTGTCCAGTGTTAAATTAAAACAGAAACAGGCTTGCATATGAAAATAAACGTGAGTTTCATTGGAAGTTTAAACAAATCCAAAAAACATAAAGTAAAAACAGGTCAAAAGACAGACTGGTAAAAAAAAAAAAGGTGCACATATATATAACAGGATTAGTTCATATAGATAAAACTTTTATTTAAACTTAGCAGGCAAAGCAAAAACATGCTCCAAAAAATGTGGCTGATTAACAGGCTCAGATCAGGTGATATACGTGGAGTATAAACAGGACAGGATGGGTAAGATCAAGAAACTTTTAGTTAGGGTTAGGGTTAGGGTTAGGGACACCACTGGGATAGTATGTAAGAAACTAAGGTTGGTAAGGACTGGTACAGAGAGATAAACAGAGACAAACTGAGTGTGTGGATGTGATTAGTAATGGGTGAGCATGAACATGAGAGAGTCGTACATTTACAACATTTGGCAGACACCTTTATCCAGAGCAACTAACATTTTATTTCATTTTAAACAACTGAGCAATTGAGGGTTAAGGGCATTGCACAGGGGCCCAGCAGTGGAAGCCTAGTGAACATGGGATTCAAACTCACGAGTCCAACACCGTAACCCTAAGGCTACCAGTGGTGTTGTAGTCCTTCGCAGTTATTCCTGTTATCCATGCTGAGTAGCTGGACGCAGTTTCCGGCACTGACATGACAATGAAATTGGTATATTACTGTACTATAAATAAAGTTCTCTAAATGGAAAATAATCCAACATAATCATACTTCTTGTGGATTATTTTCCTATAACAGCATGACTCACAGTTTATTCCTTACTTAGAAAATAACTACTGGAATGTACAGTCTGCACTCATTTTTTATCAGTGAATGATCTGATTAATGTAAGTATTCAGTAGCTGTGTAAATTTGAATGAAGCAGGAGAGAAAGATACGCATTTTTAGAATTTAATACTATTTCTGCTCGCTGAGTATGCCTGTTTGATATGGCCTATATAAACAAAACTTTAATAAAGAGCAATCAAAGCCATTTATGCTGTAACACTAGACATGCTGCATTTTCATTCTGGCTTTTCAGTAATGTAAGCTCTGCTCACACCGTGGCACAAACGAACGTGTGAAAGATTAATTTGAGAGATACAGAGTAGTATTTGACACACCTGCACTTTCTCAAAAAAAACATGCAGAAGTTGGAACTAAAGGAGCTGATACAGCAGTGTAGAGAGTGTTGAAAGTGTAGCGAGAAATCAGAGGGTGGTTCAGGGGAGATGAACAAAAAGAAGAAATAAATTCAGATACACATTCACTTTCCAAATTGGTCTCAAACATTAGTTCATTTACATTTGTCTTTATGTGCAGTCATTCGGCAGGCTTTCTAATCCAGAACCAATTACAAAAACTGTGCGTGATCCATTACAAAATGTGTTGATTTTCTCTTTCTATTTCCAAATCACTGATTATATCCATGAGTAGTCTTTAATGCACTAAGTCAACCTGTCATGTCTATCCGACATAAAGCCGGGATATGCGACTGCTGTGCGTTTTAGAGAGGAAGAGTGTGTGAATAGCGTCAAAAAGTAGATCAGAAATTGAACTTAATTTTCTCATAGTCGAGCATTCAGTGATGCCTCTTTAACATTGATCTTCCACATCGCTCTGCTCTACTTACACCTCCTCCTGAAATAACAAGGTGTGAACAGGGGAACCTGCAAATACAGCAAGAAACAGATAGTTAGAAAGAAAAAGGCAAGGGGAGGATATTTGTAAGTCTTGAGCTATTACAGGTGAAGGAGATACATGTGTGTTGAAGATAAAGAATTGTACACAAAAAAGGGGCGGGCTGGTTTAGGAATAGGACATTTGATGGGATTGTGAAAGAAAAGAATATTTGTGGGATTAATTGTAAAGTCCTGAGTGTGAAACACACACACACACACACACACACACACACACACACACACACACACACACACACACACACAGTCTTAGATGATTATGATTTCACTGATGAGATTGGAAACAGATTAGTTGTGGTCTTGTGTTTATTATTCTTGGGGTATGGTGTGCACAAATCCTTCTTTGTTTCAAGTATATTCCTTTTCTTTAACAAAATAAAAATCGTTTGACATTTGCTTGTTAGTCTGGTTCCATCTAAAATTCCTCCAAGGCATGCCCAAAAAAAAATGTTCTTCAAAAAGCGTTTTTGTTCCCAGCCTCAAAACACAGCTCTTGTGTGATGCCAGCAGTATGTTGCAGCCTCATCAGTGTGTGTTGTATGAGGGAGTGCTCTCAAAGGAGGCTAGCTCAAACACCCCAGACTGCTACTACAAATGACTACTGGGGATTTTCCAGCCGTAGCTGTCTGATGCCATATACTCCGGCAGAAGCACTGCTAATCCAAGGATATTTGATCTCGTGTGTGGAATAAAAATAACGGCATGCATGCCACAACCAGTAAAACCAGTAAAACCAGCAACGGTGGGGAGCATGAACACAGCTTAACGGGATACACAGTTAAACATGTAATGGGAAAATGGAAAAAAAAAAAAAAAACGTTTATATTCAAAGCAAATTCCTTAAGGAACAAAATTAATTGCCTGATAAGATTAAAGCTAATCAATAGGATGATATAATTTCATGGTAAATAGTGTCACGATACGGTTACACAGATATCAAAGTATCTTTTTAGAACTTAAAAAGCTGATCATAATCAAAAGAACTCTAATCTGAGGTTGATGGTTTACATTTCCAGCATTTAGCAGACACCCATATCCAGAGTGACTTACATTTTTATTACATTTATGTAATGTTTTTATTTATTATTTTTATTTATTTATTTATTTATTTATTTATTTATTTACAACTGAGCATTAAGGGCCTTGCTCATGGTCCCAGCAATGGCAGCCTGGTGGACATGGGATTCAAACTCACAACCTTCCGATTGATAGTCCAACACCTTAACCACTAGGCTTTAACCTCATCCCATGGTTTGTATTAGATTGTTGGTTGTTACTATTTATGTTAATATTTCAGATGTGTTTTGCTTCTTTAAAGGCATTAAATCAAACTTTAATTGAGTTCAGATTTGTAGAAGCTTACACTGTTAAGCTTAACTGCACCATCACTTCAAATCTTCCTAACCAACGGTGTCCTGTTGTGAATAATGACACCAGGTCCAATTTGCAGAAGAACATTTTAGCAGCATTTATATGTATAATTTGATTCATTTTGATGTATCCTTTCTATACAGTGGAGATCAAAATGAGAGAATAATTAATAAATATTTAGGCTCAATAACCATGGCACGTCAATGAAAATCTTTGGAAATGTGGAAAACAAAGCGATCACATTAGAGAACAGTAACAGTTGTAGCACAAAAGAAGAATAAATCTACCATTTTGAAGGGTTACAGCTGACAGAAATAAGTAGTAAGTTCAGAAGCTCTTGTTTTGAATTGTTTCAGCACATACGTGGCAGCAGGATGTCACTAGTTTCTCACACTCCTGGTGTGAACTTGGTCCTCTCTTCTTCAAATCTCTTCCACAGTTCAGTAACTCTAGGGTTTTCCTGAGAAAATCAGGTTTAAACTATTATTTTAATGCTCTTAGCTCCAAGGAACTGATTTACCCATTTTGCATTGTGACAGGGGCTATGGACTTGCATAAATATTGTGGGATGATTGGGAGCTGTTCACCGGGAAGGAACTGCATGAAGATGAAAATGGGCAATATTTCTGAAAAATTCAAGCGTTTAAATTGTTCTCTCATTTTGTTCTCCGCTGTATATGCATGTGCAAGATGAATGTTCTGTAGATATGTGCACTGAAAATATAAATAACAAAAACAAAATACTTAGAAATGCCCAGAAACTCAGAAATCCCCACTCCCTATGTAAGTGAATAAATTAATTTGGTAAAATTTCAACATGGAAATGAATTAGGACTTACATTATATTGAATGCCACGATGCAGCATGGTTTGCTGTTGTTAATGTGCCAATATTTGCAGTGAGTGCAGATGCATATACAAATCAGCAGTTCATAAAGGCATGCACAAACACACATATTTCATGGCCTTGGGTAATGCCATTCAGTATGAGTGTGATGGAAATGGCATCAATTTTATGACAATGTCACTGACACTCAATGATAATGCTTCCATGATGAGTTATGAGCAGTGCTGCAGAGGGAGCAGCTGTAGCCGCATCACCTTGCTGGGAGCCATAGCCTGGAAAAAAAAGATCTACAGTTAATGCTAGCATAAAGCAGGGTGTATGTTTATTTGTGCAGCACTTTAGGAGAACTTCCTGCTTTTTTCCTTTGAGCATTTGAGGCACACATGGTGTGTTAAGTGGCTGTACTTCAAATGCTGGAAAGAAGTGAAAGAAAAAACAGGCACAGAAGTAATAAGTGCACTGGAAAAGAAATCATGGGAAGTCTTCCTAGGACAGATTGTTAGTGGTGTAGTATAATTGTGAGGCAGATGTGAGTGGAGCTGAAGTAATGACATCAAACAACTTTGTTGTCTTTTTGCCTTGCTAAATATATTATGTAGGTTTCTCCTCAGTACCGTAAGCTTCTGTTTTTTTTTTCCTTTCACTATCTTTTATTCTTCGCTGACTGTGTGTTTTGGATTGGAAAGTGTATGATATGGTTAGGATTAAGCATTCTGTATTGACATGCTCCATTTGAACATCACTCGAGTGCTAAAGAACATGAACAGTGTTAACACATTGTATTTAGTAGTACTACACACTGGTCCCTCTGGACACACTACAGTAGAGAGGATCTTTAATGTTTCACACTCCTTCCTTAGCTGTATCTCTATTACTCTCTCTGTCCCCGTTCTCCAAATAGATGTTGATAAGTTATGACACTGTCTTGTGTTGCTCTGTTTTGGGTCATTACAACCGCCTGTTCTGCTTTGCTAATCAGAGCCCTGGGAGTTACAGCTCAGGCTGTTGTAAACTCTGCAACTGATGCCCGACATGGCCCTGCTGCCTCTCTGTAGCCCACACAGCCCCTAATGTTGGTTAAGGGTCAGTGCAAAGACTCCAGAAGCTGAGCTCCCACTCTCCTCATGTGATTTCTGATGTCCATCTTATGAGAGCCAGCACCAAGTTGCAGAAAGTAAGTCCCCTTCTCTTGCAATGCAGGACACCCAGAGGACCAATTAGGCTTGAGTTTGCTGTAGTGAAACAATCCAATCTGTAGGATTTAACTGAATTAGTTAAGGTACAATAAAAAAAAACTGGAAACACCACCTCACTTGTTCTTTTACCAGATTCCAGGCCTGATTTCTGATTTGTTAAGGATCTGAATGTGAGCATCTCTGCTATCTTCTGCAATAATTGGAAATGACGATAACTGAGAATTATTTGTAGAACAGACCAGATGATTAATCAGTAAGAAAGCACTTTCTGTTGTGTTTGGACAGGATATAAAGAGTCTTAGAATTCATGCCAACACTCTGTGCATGTGAGATGTAACATTACATCATTTCAAGATGATCTTAAGGTGCTTAAAATACTCTTAGACATCATGGAGAGCATCTGTGAGTGTGAAGAGCCTTGTAAGAGAAGCTTAGGCCACCGTGACTTGCTACTGCATCTTTTAGCAGAGACTGTAAACAATTCTGATGATGGATAGCTGTGATGAGAGTCATGGAAGAGGACACACCCATCAGGGTTGAAATGTTTCATGATATGTTAAAGGTGATCAAAGAGAATTGTACTATATTAGTTACCTCAGTAACCTCAAAATTGTAAAACAACTTAAAGACAATAACAAATCAAATGCCTGACTGTGATTATTTAATAATTTAATTATTTGTAGTATTTTTTAATAATCCTGTATTATAAATGTTTTATTATGAGCTTTAAAACAATGCTTATCTTCTAATTCAGCTTTTATTCATAGCGTATAGTGTAAAGGCATCTGGTAGCCATATCACTGTTAATAATAATAATAATAATAATAATAATAATAATAATAATAATATATTTTGTTTTCTTTTATATAACTAGGATAAATATCATTATCATATTATTAAGGTATTAATGATGGAAAAAAATAACCAACATTCAAAAGTATATTTGCCGCAGCTCTATTTCATAATTTAACATTATGAAATATCTTTTTTTTGGTACTTGACCAATATTTATAAGTAAACCTGTCTGAAACTGCAGCCATTTTTAATCAACAAAAAATGTAGTGTAAAAAAAATCTGTATCCATTCGATATTCCCTTCAAAAATGACATGTTGAAGTACCTTTGAAGTAGACTGTTCATTACTTTAGTCTCGTATGACCCTTCAAATGTCTGCCTTAACTGGTACCCCTAAGTATTCTTTTTTTTTTAAATTTTGGTTGAAACGACTGTTGTATCTTGCTGGTTATTTAAAGGTATGTAGTAGCATGCTGATGGACGTGAAACAACATCAGATGGCTTGTTTCAGATTGGATTAATCCATGATTGTTGAAATAAAATCTATATATATATATATATATGTGTGTGTGTGTGTGTGTGTGTGTGTATACATATATGTTCAATATATTGAATATGCCCAGTTCAATACTTGCGTCGGTATTTGAGGGTAAATAAGGAGGATATTATGTTCTTCCTGGGCTCTCTGAAATGCAAAATGTATAGGAGTAGGTGGACTGGCAATTATTATTATTATTATTATTATTATTATTATTATTATTATCATGTACGTTGGTACAGACTCATATCGTCTTTCCTCGCCACCATTGCCTCTGTTTTGCTCATTAGGGATCAATATACACTAAATGAAAGCTATAAACTTTAGCATTTTGATTCGAAATTTTCATGTTCCTGTAAAGCTGCTTTACGGCAATGTTAAAAGTGCTATACAAATAAAACTGAAGTGAACTGAATATACATTTGAGAATAACAAAATTTAGGGAGCATGAATCCTCTGAGGAAACGGTGAGTGAGCGCACACCAAAACATGGGTGTATGCGTAGTTCCATTACCGGATCATTTTTTAATTATCCGATTAAATTTTTAATTATGCAGATTAGAAATATCTCTGTCTATACGGGTAATTTAAAGTGATATAGCACTGTGGGACGTATGTCTTTACTGCAGAACAGAGATTCACTTGAATGCATCTGTTTTCTGCAATATTTTCTTCCAGTTAAATGGTAGGCATTTACTCGTGTAGCATGTCGCTCCTCTATTACAGACAGCACCAGCAGTCTCTCAGCGTGAAGGTCAACACACGCTTTCTTTGGTGTGTTTAGAAATTCTGTCACCACACTTTTTATTAGTGACCATTCAGGCTTGACAGACATCTTCTGGGAACCCTGGCAACAGATGGTGCATGTTATAGCTGGGACTTGATCCTGAAAACTGCTATGAGGTACGGTTTGTACTGTTGTAGCATGTTCTGATCAGAATATAGAACCTCTCTCATTATGTAGGTTAAAATTGTGGAAAACACATGTTTTCATTTCTTCCTTGTGAGCAGAGGTGGCGCAGAGGCTCAGGGGTTAAAGCGCTGTTCTTTTGATCAGAAGGTCATAATTTCAAGCCCTGGCATCACCAAGCTCCTGCCCTTGTGTGGGCTCTTGACCCTCTCTGTTTCTGTGCTGCCAGCTGTCTAATAAACTATGAAGAAGTTTGCTGTACTATATATGTGTTTGTCAAAAATCTTAATCTCTTAATCTTAATCTAAGTCTTTCATAGCATTCTCAGTGCTCATCCCAAATCAAACACAAATTATATTGGGTTCTATATTAGTAACATTTCTAACAGGACATCAGTGAAATACAAACAGCAGTATAACATCGGCATAAATAGACTCTTTATTTTAGGTGCGCACACAATTTTTCAGCAGTAATAATTCTTGTTTAATTATTGCAAGCTAATAATACTCCATGGTTAAAATCGTGTGTGTTTGACTTGAATTTGAATTCTTTTTAGATTTATTAGTGTTTTATGGCCTAATTTGAGCACATAACGATACAGATTTTTAGTGACCCAATTATTTTACTTGAACTCAGTATCAGGTACCAAAGCAATCCAGTGGACTAAAATGTCAAATTTCATTGCATTTTGCATAAACTTACACGTTTCAGATAGAATATGTATGAGAGTCGGTCTGCGCTAGAAATGAAACCTGCATAATCATCTGACCAAGTTATTTCCTGCGCCAATATTAGCCAACTCCTTATCTAGTGCAAAGCCAGGCTTGCACGATTCGCATCCATGTCCTCCCTCCTAAGCTGCTGGCTGAAGACATGGCAGGAATAAGGGGAGGACTGGGAGGCAGGAGCTGTCCTCATGTTTCTCAAAACCCCTTCTACCGGAGCTCTGAGAGCGAAGGAGTCTCAGCCCATTAACATATGTTTTCCTGTAGGGCTTGTTATCTGTTCTCTCCAAAGGAGCAGATGAAGGACTATACAGAAGGAGAACGACAAGTTTTAAAATTTGTGTTTCCCCTGAGAGGAGCTGACAGGCTAGGCTGAGTGATGTCTTAGAGCATGCATGGAAGCATGAGGGAGGTATGACTGTGTCACAGCAATGTGTTGTTGAGGTAAAATGATGTCAAGCAGATTTATTATCCAGTCATATTGATGAGGTGCTAGCCCAAAGCTTTTACTGACAGTGTTAATTGGAAAACATGCTGTGGCTCTTTCCTGAAGGAGTTTTGTGTGCTGGACATTTTTCTCAAGTCATAATACATAATACATATTAATAACTAATCTTGGGGAAAAAAACAGGAATATATATTATAGAAATCGTAGTACCCTGCATGCTCTATTGAGCCCTTAAGCGTAGAAGATATATTTGTAAAGCAGTGAAAATGTTGCATCTGTATCATATTAGACTACATTGTACAATGCCGGATAGGATTTATTGCCTTTGACCCCAAGTCATAATAGAAGGTCTGGTGCAGAATGAATGTCAGGAGCTTCTCCTCAGACAGACTTGAGAGCTTTCTGGCCTGAGCTTCTGGTAATTAATTCCCATAAGGCACAGCAAAAATTTCACTCAAGAGGGGATACACAGGGCAGTACCCAAAGAGATAACAAGATTGAGAGGCAGGAAGAGTGTAAAAGGAAATAAAGACACTTCTTTCTCTAGGAAAGAGAATGAGGAATGAGACAGAAATTCTTGAATACTTCTGAGATGCATTACAATATTTCAGTTTAATATTTGTTATGAGCTTCACCTCTTTTTGCACACTAGGCAGAAATTAATTTTGGTTGGATGAAGCAAAAAAAAAAATCATGATAACCGAAATCATCCTACCAATTAAATTGCTATGTTTGACGTGATTGTGCAATTCAGGTAGACAGCAGACAACCATAGGAGTGGTTTTGACATGAATTTTTATTTAATCATGTAAGGCTTTAAATATTAAAACCATTGTCATGAAATACCTTTATGACAGCTTCATTGAAAAAGAATAAAATAATGTTAATCATAGGGGAAATGGAGGGACATTCCGTAAAAGTTAATGAAATATTATTATTAAACCCCTTGAATTATAGCTGAAAGTCTAAACTTCAGTCATTTTAATTGCTTCATTTCAAATACACTGTGGTGTGCATACAAAGGTGGGAATTGTGCCCTTGTCCAAATACTTATGATCTGAATGTTCCTAGTTTCTACCATGTAATTTTCAGTTGTGTGTTTGGGGATGTGGCTGAAATACTAAGGCCAGGCGGGAGGCGTTGTTGCTGTTTGGCACCATGCTGTATTCAAGGACGTGTTTGATGCAGTAGTAGTTCAGCCAGGGCAAAGAACTAATTCACTCCGAGCTGAAATGTTGATCTCAAGCAGGATAGACAAAACTGCAGACTCAGCTTCAACTACAGATTTTGAACTATTGTTGTTGGATTTTTCTGCTGGTAAAGTGAAACTAAAACAGGAACCAAAACTAATTAGAGGTGACTTCTCTCTCCATGTTCAGAGCAAATAAGACTCTAATATTATATACAAAAGCGACCCTGACCTGAATCTCGTGACTCCTATGGCGTCAGTCTCACCCTGTAATGGTGACATGAAGCTGCTTTCTGCACTCACCACCTGTAAAATGATGGGTAAGGGTTAGGTGCTATGCCAGTTAGGGCCTAGATTTTGATCTAGCCTCATTTATTAATAACGTAAATGTGCAGTATAGTAATGACACCCTAATGGCATACACAAAATCAATGTAGTCGTATTATCTCAGTAAGAATTTTTTTTTACCCTCTCATCATTTTCCATGATGTGGTTAGTACACTATAATACATATCTCCTGCCTAAGTGTGTGTGTCTGGTCTCAAGGCTGAGCTCAAGGTTCTGGGCGAGGAGTCTGTCAAAATGATGAGTGAGTCTAATTGAGAGGAAGCGGCATCATCTGGGCTGGGGATTGACAGTTAATCACAGCCATGTTAAGGTCTTGAGCATGGGAAACCACTACTGTACCTCCTGTTCCACCGTGACTCTTGAGACCTTCTACAACACCGCAGCCTCTCAACATCTGAGTGAGATTTAAGTCATTTATATCGTAACTTTTCTGGCGTTCCTTATCTCTCAGCTACTGCTTTGTTTTTACCTGTGTATATAAAATAACAGCTTCTTACAGTCTACGTGGGGATATGTACAAGGCTCAACCAGGAAGACGTCTGGAGTTTGCTACCAGAACAACATGGTAACAACATGGTAAACAGATTCCCATAGCTTTATTGAGCAAATGATTTACAAAAATGAAAAAAGAAATAAATAAAAAGTGTGAACTTGTAGTATAAAGAATAACTGGAGCTTGACCAATTTTTGACTCTTTATTTAAGAGTCAAAAATGATGGTTAACCTAATATAATTTCAAAAAGTATTCATTAAAAACAACATCAGCTAAAATTATTTAAATGTATCATACCACTGAACCACTCGATTGTGATGACCCATACCTTTTTTACACAGTATTACACAGTATCTTTGTACATAAAAGCTCTTGCTGATGTTGTTGAGCTGCTTTAATGCCGCAGGCACGATAGCTTGCGGTCATCGAGGGTCTAGTAACTTCAAAGTTCTAATCAGAACATTCTTTAGGAGTTCAGTCTGTCGATGATGTGAAACTCAGAAGAGAAACTGTTGCTCCAGAACATAGGAATAAATCGGCAGACTGACTCAAACAACAGAAATTATGTACTTTAGAGTAGCAGGAGCCATGACATTAGCCCCAGCTTGAAGTAAACAGCCTTATTAATAATATGACAATATAAATGGAGAGTCAGTTGGACCATGATTTGGTTTCTTTGCAGTTTTGTTTATATACGCTTGCTGAGCACTTTATTAAGAACTTTTGCTTCACTTTGCTCTCAAAACAGCATCAATTCTTCATGGCATGGATTCCACATGATGTTGGAGACAGTTGTGTGAAATTGTAGTCCATGTTGCATCAGGCAATTCCTGCAGATCCTTCAGCTGCACTTTCATGTTGTGAACTTTCCATTATACCACATCCCAAAGGTGTTGTACTGGATTCAGATCCAGTAACTAGGAAGACCAATGAAGAACACCGAACTCATTGTCATGATAATGAAACCAGTTTGAAATGACTTTTGTTTTGTGACATGCTACTTCATCATGCCAGCAGTATGCATGCAATGCACATGGTTAACAACAATATTCAAATAGCCCAAAGTGTACCAAGAAACCATTTCCCACACCATTTCACCACCTCCACTAGCCTGGACTGTTGAAAAAAAAAATCAATGGATTCATGCAGTTGATACTAAATTCTGACCAGTTTTAGTGAACCTGTGCCCACTGCAGCTTCAGCTTTGTTTTTTTTTCTTTTCTTGACTGACAGAAGTGGAACCTGATGTTGGATTCTGCTGTTGTAATCCATGAGACATGTATTGCAAGGTGTACAAAGTGTTTGTGACCGCAGAACAGCTGCACACTGGATTTGTTTCATTGTACAATTCTGTGTAAACTCTAGAGAGTTGTGTGTGAAAATCTCAGGAGATCAACGATTGTAGAAATGCTCATACTGTACCAGTCTGACTAGCAGCAGCAATCAAGGCACAGTAAAAATCACTGAGATCACATTTTGCCGTTCTGATGGATGAGTCGAAGCTGCCAGCTCGTATGTGCATGATTTTATGCTTTGCAAAGCTATTTATTTGATTCATGCTGACTGCATGAATGTTTAGGTGTAAATGTACTCAGTAATTGTACATATATTGTACATATTGTTGAACTTTGGGCAAATTATACTAAGCACTACTACTTCAGCAGTACAGAAGTATTGAGGTTTCTATAGGGTTGATCCCTTTTTCTCATTACTGTATACTGGTGGCAGGGTTGTTTGAACACTTGTATTGATCCAGTACATAACCGTGGCTTTACTCTAAGTAAAACCCTTTAACAGTGATCAAGGCCACTACTACATTGTTAATGAATACATCATTGGTGCTAAAAAAAATGTACAAGCGATTAGACTGCTTTCCAGTGATTTACGGCATGTTCTCTGTTTTAAGCATCAGCAAGAAAGAGCAGTAGTGCCTGTGTTTATATGCTCATTGTTGAATGGCTTGTTATTACATGCCTCATGTATCACTATTGATCTTAATCTCAAGGATGTTTGCTCCAAGCTATATGATTAAATTATTGCCCTACAGTGTCTCAGTAGGGTCCTTAAAGACTGATAATGTCTTTGAATTGTGTATAATATGTGTTTTTTTTTCCCCCCCGGAAAATAAATAAAGCTTTATGAGCTTTTAAATGGCTGTAACTGTAACTACATTTTGAAATAAGGGACCTGGAAAATCATATTCATTAATTAGTCTAACTTCATTCCCATGTAAGGTGAGAACATTTTATAAACGTCATATATAGAGAAAAAGAAGATGTGGTTTAAGTTTTTTTTAGACTTATACGAAAGCTGATACATATAGACATAAATGCATTAGTCTTTAATTATTTATAAAGCTCTATATGGAATTTAACCTGATTAAGTTAATCAAGCCTTTAGTCAAGGATCCAGTGTATTTTAACACACAATGACACAGTGTAGTGTTTCAATTAAAACACAAAAAGCTTCCTAACGTTTTTACTTTGCTTTTTACTCTTAACTAAATTTTCAATCGACTATTGACCGAACAAAAACATTGTATTGTTTATCATCCCTGCCATAGTGATCTTCTCCATTCCTGAGACTGATAATAGTGTTTTGTGTTTAGATAAAACAAATGAAAACGGACACAGAATTCAACATGGCTTACAGTCTTTGTCTTATATCTAATCTATTCGAAATAATTTTTATAATTAATTTGTAATTCCTTTTTCTGCTTTGATCCTTATACTTGATCCTTATTCTTATCTTGCTTCTGACACATGAGTATTTGAGTACTGATTGTTCCCTTGCTGCGTCGTATATATATATATCACACCATGACAGGTGCCAGTGTAATGAGATATCATGTTATTCATCTGTTGGTGGTTTTAAAGTAATGGCTGATTGGTGTGTCTGTGTGTGTGTGTGTGTGTGTGTGTGTGTGTGTGTGTGTGTGAATGTGTGTGTGTGTGTACTGTATGTATATATGAAGAATCTCACATGTTTACATACTCGGGCTGTGTCAAGTTTGATATTTACGTGTGTACAATATGTTAAGATATACTTGTGTATGTGTGTATGTGTGTGCTTGTGTACTCAACGATCTGACAGTTCCTTTAACGTTGCCCCGAGATTTGAGATTTGATTACACAAACAGCTTAGTGCAGTGTAAACCTTACTACTAGGATAATAAAGTAACTGATTTACTAACGTCTTACTGCTAAAATGAGATGGAAAAAAGTTCCGCAAACATCCTACATGTTTATGTCCTACATGTTTTCTTTGTGTCTCCTTTGTTTGTGTGTGCGTGTGTGTGTGTGTGTTTTTGTGTGTGCATCTGTGTGTGTTTGCTAAAGCTTTGCAATTACTGAAATATGCTCTCATACCCCTATCTAAAATTAATTTATTTTATCAGATGCATTGAGCAAAACATTATTAATTAACGTCATTCAAAAGTAAAGTTAATGCTTAAAACCTTCCCTTTAAAGTAGCCAAGTTGTGTTATAGACACAGTCATAGCTGTTTGTTAGTTTTGGAACGACATAATTGTCATTTTGAGAGAGAGGGAGGGAGGGAGGGAGGGAGAGAGAGAGAGAGAGAGAGAGAGAGAGAGAGAGAGAGAGAGAGAGAGAGAGAGAGAGAGAGAGAGAGAGAGAGAGAGAGAGAGAGAGAGAGAGAGAGAGAAACTAAAACCTTTTGTTTTTATTGACATACATTTAGTTTAGTTTAGTCTTAGTTGCCTAAATTAAATCTAAGCCAAATGACTACAAATGACTTTAAACTATTCTGTCTTTCTTCCACAAGACTAAATTTAAGTAATTAAATTTTTTTTTTGAATTACTCAATACTTTTTCTAATTAAGTCCAACATGTAATCAGAAATCTTAAATACACGCTTTCAGACCCGAATGCTACCTTTGTCTTGACCCCAGAAATAAAACATTGTGACACAAATGCATATGCAGAAAAAAGAAAAAACCAGCAATGAGTTAATAGTAGTAAATAATAAGAAGCAACTTCACAGCAACATAAATTACCCATTTTGGTGATTTGTTTAATGTGGTCTCACACATGGGGAGTTTGTCCGCTGCTTAATAAAACTAGATAACAAGCTTCAAACACTTACTGGGAGCAATTTTTGAAATTTACTAAAGAAAAGGTTGCTGTTAATCAACACAGCAAAGACAGCATTAGCCGCCTTACGCGCAGGCTGACATACAGGCTAGACAGTTTAAAGCCAGGCAAGACAGATATCAGCTCAGTCTTGCTGTCTGTCATGTTTAATCTTTCATTGAATTCTTGTCCTTGTAGAATAGAAGTACAAAGTTGCTTCACTAAATTGATACATGCAGCACTGCCTCTAAATTTAGCCAAAGTGTCCATCTCAGAGGAGTCATATGTACAGTGTGTTTGCCTTTTATTCAGTCATTTTTCTTCAGTAACTGCTTTATCACTTTCTAGATTGCGGCGTATCTGGAATCTATCCCAGGAACAGCAGGTAAATGCAGCATATGATGCTGCTGACCTACACAGCTCTGTCTATAATGTATGGCAGAGGTAGCGAAAATAACTTGCACAAGGCATGATAATATCATTGTGCTTCTTTTCTAGCATGATATGAATAATGTATAATTTCTTCTGACACTTTTGGAAGTCCAGCAGTTCTCATGAAGCATCTAAATGATGAAGAGAAGAAATAGAGAAGAAAAACAAAACAAAACCGAGTATAATAGAGATTTGCAATACAAATGCGTACTTCAAATATACAGCAGCACAATATCAACACATTTTTTCATGACAGATGAAATGAGTGTTCTTTTTAGCAAAGCCAGAACACATGACATGCCCTCTTTGCTTGTCCTCACTGCTATGCCCCTGCAAGCTAATACCATGCAGCTTGGAGGATTGTTGAAAGGTCAAATAGTGCGGGATGCAGCAGTCTCTGTCTCCTGCCTCTGGCTACAGGAATTGCACAGACAGCAGCTCCAGATAAAGGCTTATCTGCCTCCAGCTCAGGAGGGCACTTGCTGTGGTCACTGAGGTTCCATCTCTGTTTTTATCCCCCCCTTATCGAGGATTTGATTCCGTGCGGCTGTGGGCTTCCTCGTTTTTCATTCTTGTTCCATAATCTTTTTTTTTTTTTTTTTTTTTTTTTTTTGACGGAGATGTAGTAGTTGGGGCTAAACAAATTTCAGACAAGAGTTCTTTCTTGTTTTTCTACCTGAGGACCCTCTTGCCAGGCAGAAGAGTCGGTCCCCTGAGGCTGGGGAGTAATTGTGCATAGCCTGTCATTTCTGAGATAAAGAGCTTGGGTGCTGTCAGTAGGAAGCGTTATTGCTGAAGATGTCTCATTTTCTCAGGGACAGATCAGTGCATGCAGTCAGTACTGCTCTAGACAATGTTTGAGTTTTTATTTGTTATCACATTCAGGGAACACTTTTGCAGTACTTCTGTGAGCTTTGATGGGTGACAGCATGTCCCACGTGGGCACTTCGTCCAGAATTCACTGCAGATGTATCCGCAACCTTGCAGGTCCACAATGGCTGGTGCCTGCATGTGCTGCCTAGTGAGTTGTACGAGGACAGACGCTCACAGCATGGGACTTGCTTCTGTCTGCACTGGAAGCCCATTACTGAGGCTTTGTGTTTTTAATGGACAAACATTCTGGAAAGAAAGATAGAGAGAAGGTGATTAGACAACTACAGTAGCTAGGCATATAGTCTGTTTGTACATTTACGTTTATAACATTCAGCAGACACCCTCATCCAGAGCAATTTTTATCTCATGATAGCTCGGTGGGCCCGGGATTCGAACTCACAACCTTCCAATTGGTAATCCAATGTCTTAACCACACAGCTACCACATCCTCATGTTTGTAGTTAGGGCTCAGGTAAGTGAGATGAAAATTGAGGGACCTGAAGGATCATGAGCTTAAAAAAAGAGAACATGGGAAATGTATAGAAAGAGAGAGTCTGTAATGGAGTGTTCTGAGAAGGTGAGGATAGATATTCCACACACCTTGGGCTATGTGTTAGAGTCAGGAGATGGGAGAGTGTCAGTCTGTGCTGCACGTATATAACAATAGAGATGAAAATTGATTTTTTGAAGGCTTCTTCTATTCACCATTCTGTGTGTGTGTGTGTGTGTGAGTGTGAGAGATGGTAACAGTTATAGGAAATATTTTTATATTTATATAACATTCTTATGGCAACACTTATAGAAAATATTAGGTGGAATATTTTATGACACTCATTTCTATTTTTTGCACAAACTTTTATTCCTTCCTTTTTACTGCTTTATACTGTTCAGAGTCACATTGGATCTATAAGGTGGAAACATACCTTTGATAGTTCACCATGACATCACAGTACAATGCAGCATGCAACATGACCCACTGCACCACTGTGCTGCCTGGGATTCAAATGAAAACTTTGAAAAATTTCTCTTTTCTTACTACTGCCATCAGGTTTGGTCTTGGCTGCAGGAATAGTGGAATCTAGCAACAGTCAGATTATTTAAAGAGTAAAATGTGTGTGTCTTTGTGTATCTGTGTGGGGATCGTTTATTAAAAACCTTGTCTTTTGACAGAATCTGTCTACATTACTGCTGAATTATTATTATTATTATTAGTAGTAGTAGTAGTAGTAGTAGTAGTAGTAGTAGTAGTAGTAGTAGTATATTGGCATTGTGCATATTTACTATTCTGTGACATTTGGGATTTGGGTAAAAATAAAATAAAATCATGAAAATATTAAAACGGTACATGATGCACTTCAGTATTCAGATCTCCATGGCATATAGGCAGCATTTAATAAATTTCATATTCTGTGTGTTCATTAAATTTGTTATTGAGCAGCTTTCCTACATCATCATGCTCAATATGGCACC
Organism: Tachysurus vachellii; assembly: GCF_030014155.1. Taxonomy (NCBI): domain Eukaryota; kingdom Metazoa; phylum Chordata; class Actinopteri; order Siluriformes; family Bagridae; genus Tachysurus; species Tachysurus vachellii. The sequence continues at coordinate 15,303,249 of NC_083464.1, read as the reverse complement.
ATATTAAGATGCCTTGTAATTGCGTTTTATAAAATAATTGCGAAGGAATGATTGGTAATAATGCTTTCTTCTAATGGAACAATAGTATGTTTGATTGAATGGCTAAAGTCATTCATGCATGTGATGAAAGCAAACAAAATGCAATTAGTTCTATTATTTTTATCATGAATGCCCTTGTGTTTAAATGCTAGTGTATAAGTGGATTTTGCGTACGCTGTTTGGATTTTTTTTTTTTAGATTTGCTCTAGAAATACACTACCTACATGACAGAACAAAAAATATCACACTGGAACTGGATTATGATGAAATATCTATATATACCTGTCCCACCTTTTTGAGAAGTTCACACCGAGCGAAGCAGCATCTTCCATCCATGAGCCTGGGATGCATTAATGTCCCTCCTTGTGGCTTTATATAGCCTCTCGTGTATTTCTAGATCAAGACCCTTGCATGTGCTGGCAGGTTATGAGTCACATTACTGCAGAATGGTTGCTTGATCTTCTTAGGATGCAGGGCACACCTGCACTCATTGTAGAGTGTGTGTATGAGAAGAGAGAGTGAGCCAGACAGACAACATGATTTATGCTGCCAGCTTATTCATATCACCACAGCAGATATCCGTGTTGAGCTCAGAACTCTGTGATGCTCTACTCTGATTATGGGAATGTGAACCTCATTTAAACAGAAATGTAAAAAAAAAAAAAAAAAAAAAAAAAGGAGAGAAGATAAAAAAAAATAAATAAATAAAATAAACTACGCTTCTTTCTGATGTTTGTCCACGTGTGTATGAAAGTATCAGGTGTGTTAAAGTGCAAAAAATAACATAATCTAAACAAGTTAGAATATCTTGATTATAGTCTAAATATTCTAGCTTTTCTGTTTAGAGGATTCCAGGAGATTATTAAACCTGTTTATACTCATTTCAGTCTTGAATTATTTTTATTCTGATGGCAGATAGAATAAGAGTATTTCAAGCTTACAAATAGTAAAACAATTCTACAAATAAGCTTAATAAGCTTCTGTTTGGTTTACTCTAATCTTTTAATAGGAAATAGTTGATAACCGACTATATTTAAGATATTTTCACTTTCCAGCATGTCATTTATTTCTGTGTAACAGCTGTATCAGTTTACTGTGCCAAACATGTCTGTAATCAGATTCAGATATAAACCAGAAAGGGCACGGTCTACACAGGAACTGTTTATTATTTTTAATGTGGACCATCCAACTATGCCCCCGTAATACTGGGAAAAAACAGGTTTGATGGAAAAAGAAGTGATTTTTCATTCACAAATCATAACAAGTAGCAATTTGCAAAACATTCCCTTATTCAAGCTCTGAACCAGACACCCTGTGGATCTTTTCGCCAAGCTGGCTGTCTTCTATGTAATGTGAATTAGAATATTTCTAAATGACAATGTCCATCCTAAACCAGGGACAGTGGTTCTTTATAGTGGCAGCAATAGCCAAGTAATCTTTTTGAACAGATTTGTAGGTTTTTTAATGCTGGTTACAAGCAAGAAAGTTCAGAAATGTTCACTGGAAACACTTTGAAAATCTACTGCAATGTTGAGATGCCATGCTGTGGCTAGTTAACAAGAAAAATAAATAGATAAATAGATGGATGGATGGATGGATGGATCCTGAAGAGGAGCAGTAAAATACAGAACAAATTACAATGACGTAGAACAAGAACAATGCACAGAGGATTACAATACACATAAGGCAGAGCAAATGAAAATATAATGATACTGTAAGTAGTGAAAGGATAAGTAAAGAGAATGTAGTGCATGGGGTCCTTTAAGCTGCATTTCATTATAACACTCCTGTTATATTGTGGGACTCTATGAGAAGAGTAAACCAGAGAAACGCATCATGGGTTGTACAGAACAGCTGTAAAGCTGTAAGCTGTATAAACAGCTGTTTCAGTTTGGAGTTGTAGTTGGGTGGGGAATTTTGCTGAAACCTCTCAGCTCTGCACAGCAGGAAAAACTTTGTATTCACTGATTTTTATTTTGTTTTTTGTCCTACGGGATCCCAGTGTCTACAATAATATATTTGTGTTCATTCACATACTTAGGTAGTATAAATTTATATAGCTATTCTCCCTGTGTGTGTGTGTGTGTGTGTGTGTGTGTGTGTGTGTGTGTGTGTGTGAGTGTTCTGTTATTGACCCCCTCCCCCCCCTCTCCCTATTTGTCCCATTCTGTGATCTTCCATTAGGCTGCGAAGAAATGGTCACTTTTCTCCGCAGGCTTTATTTCTCTCCATTAAAGCAGTTCAGTGTGCTTTTAAAAAGCCTAAACCATTCTGACTCAGAGATGTTCAATAAACAAAAGGATGCAGGAAATGCATGGATTTATTTATGCCAAATATATGAGCTTACAGATGCTTGACCTTTGTGATAAGTAAATGGTTGAGTGCCTTTCATATGGTTTTTAAGCATCCCCAGTTCAAGTAGAACAACATGAACTCAGCACACAAAGGCCAGGCAGCAAACAACTGTCTTTTTTCAGTGGCCATGGACATTAAAAAAGCTCTTGTGCGTGTGGGTTTGTAAAGTCAGAGAATGGAGTGAGTCAGTGGCTAGGCAATGATGAACTTTGGCAAAAAAATTTTCCACCATACACTTTAATTTAGCTGTTAATGGGAAGGTGATCTTGCTGCTTTGGCCAGCCATAGACTGATCATTGATATTCCTGAAATTTAACTGAGAATATATATTTAATTATTTGTAATCTTAAAATTCTCTTATTCTGTCTGATAACAGAAAAGAAATTCTAGATCATTTTGACAAGACAAGATTTTACCATGCTAAGATGTCATCTTTTTGTATCATACACCTATAATACTATACAATACAGTATATAGTGTAGACAACTGAGCTAAAATATACCAAACACTCTCCTTTAACCTTAGGGAACGCTACAGTATTTTACCACTCCTAAACCAATGTGTACATGGGTTTACCTACACGTTTTGTCAAAATCATATCACGACACTCAGCGTGTCAATCAACAGCGTCTGTGCCAATATTTTTTTTTAGTGATAGATGCATTTTATGGAAGTGAATGGGTGATGTTTATCAGGGCGTGATTGATGAGCAGAGGTTGAATGTTCTGAAAGTCCGGACGTGAATGCACTTCCGTTAACCTGACAGCTTTAAGCAAAGACCACAGCACAGTGGGCTGCTCCATTATTTGACAGTATATGGTAGAGGTATACAGTACTGTTTCCATTATATGACAGTATACAGTGTAGAGATGTATGGTTAAAAATGGAACATGAAAGTGTCGGCTTTAATCATGTGGATGCAGATTTCTGGTCTCACCCACCACTATTATTATTGTTATTACTCTCACATGCTGCATTCACATACAGTTCCGCTTAATGGCTTTCAGTGGACGTTTTGCCCTCAGCTTGCTTGTACTTTGGATTTCATTGTATTATGATAATAAAGCATTGCAACTTCTTTAAACGGTCTAATTTTATTCAGCTTAGAGCATAATTAACCTTTATTATAGCAGAGGCGTTAAGTAAGAATGCAATGTTACAGTTTACAAATATCTGTACTTGAATTTTCATTCACTATAGTTTTATTATAGTGTAGCAGGTTCTCTATAATCAACCTGTTTTTAAAGCTATAATGTGAGTTCAAGCACGAGTTCAAGTCTTATTTTTGCCACAATAATACTGGGGATTTCTTTATGCATTTTTTTTTTTTTTTTTGTAAATTTGTTCATTTGTCCTTAGAAGGTTACATGCACATACCACAAAAGCAATAATGAGTTTTATTTACTGAAACGTGTGCTCAGTAAGGTCCTTGCTTCAGGAGCTGGCATACTACATAACGAGTTCATGGTGCTAATAATATGTTTGTGTACCTAATAATAATAATAATATTAATAATAATAATAATAATGTTATAACGCTGTCATACTGGCCCGTCTCCTGTATCCACTTTACAGGAGCCCTGTCTTTTTTGAAAATGTAAACAAGGCAGTGGATTTATTATTTGGTCAGTTTTGATGTTCATAATGATACAGTGTGTATCAGCAGAGCCACAATGTGACTATTTGAATGTCATAAAAGAAAACAGAATAATAAAAGAGAAAGTGAATTTTCCTGTTTTCCTGTATTTCCATCCTCATTCTTTCTCTAAATCAATAGTTGATTTAAACCTTTTTGTATTGTCTTCTTTTAAATGCGCTATTCTCTCATTTCCTCCTGAAGGTTTTATTTACCTTTTCTCTATTCTGTTTCTCCTCATACTCTTTCATACTCTTTTTCTTCTCTCTCTCTCTCTCTCTCTCTCTCTCTCTCTCTCTCTCTCTCTCTCTCTCTCTCTCTCTCTCTCCTCCTTTTCTTATCCTCCACCCCTTCACTCGCTGTTATCTCTGAGATAGCGGCTATGATCCTTTCGTGCTCTGGATGAATGATGATGGAGACGTACTTACTCTTAATCTCCTTATGTATGTTCCTATGCCCTTGATAGGGTCAGCATGGGATGGACCAGACATGTTATCAGATTTCACAAGGCTCCAAGGCATAATTTTCCAAAGGTCACTTGATGTTTGATTTCTTCACTAGGCTTTATTGGTGAATGAGGGCATCTGCCTGATGAGGTGAATAGTCAAAGGTTACACACAGATGGCGTCCAACAAAAATGTCATCCAGGCAGAAGGGACAGCTGAACTTATTGAGTAGATCAGCCTGAGGACGTCTATGCTTATGCTGGAGCTTTTTATCCCTCCTTTTAAACGACAATTCACACTGGTTGTTTGTGTGGGAATTATTCTCATAACTGTATTCAAAAAAGAGAAATAAAAAAGAAGACAGTAAGGCTGTGAGTTCATTGCAGTAATAACAAATAAGTAGGACAAGATTCTTTTTTATTTATGATTCTGTCTGAGAAGTTCTAGTAGCAGAGACAAGTCTATTTTCCACTAAACCGCCACCCACCATGGAAATATAATAATGTTCCAGAGTTTAATAAAACAGTAAAACTTTAAAGAGTTTAAAGAGCTGCATATTGATCTTCATTTACTTCAGCCCCAGGTGTTGCACACCGCTGAGGGATAAGGACGTGAAATGACTGAGCAGTAGAATTACTGTAGACATGGATTTCAGCCATTACCTTCATAGCACTGTAAGCGGCTTACTGTATGTAAAGACATACTTTGGTTCTTAGATAGCCTGCTAAATAGCTTATCTAGAACTTGGTTATTGTTTCTTTTTTGTATGTCAGAATAATGGTTTTGATCAGACAGAATAAACAAGTCCTGATTTCAGGGACTGATGAACTATAAGTGAAATAAAAGCTCAGGATTCTTCATTTGCATTTGAACATTTGCTCATTTGCAGTCGAACGTTTGTTAAACTCCAGTACAACCCCACTGATCTTAAATGCAATAAATAGATTTTTTAATTAGGATAAACATTCAGCATTAAATGCTTTGTGTTAGGAAATTGAATGAGTCCAGCATTGCTTGGTAATTTCAGTAAGATATAAATTCCTATAAGAGTAGACAGGCTGGTATGTGTTGCTGATGGTCGCTCAGATATTGTACTTAGTATAATAATTAATATAAACCTTTCTAACTATAAATCTTAGCTTAAGAGTGATTCAGGACCAATCAAAAACAACTCAGAGCTAGGATAATACAAAAATGTTTATCTTAGTGAGGAGGCAGGGATGACCGCGTTTGCTGGGGATGACTGTGATTGGTTGTCCAATAAAAAAAAATTAAAAATAGGAGCGCTTTTAAAACATGGTCTATTATAAAACTTTACTTTGTCTCTATGTTAAGATATTTGAGGTTATATTGTGTAGAGATTACATTTGTGATTGATCATTTAGGGATGCGTTAACATCTGTATGTTATAAATGTAACACATGTAATGTGAATGTAATTGTAAACATCTCCGACACAGCGTAGAAATGTCACATCACCAAATTATATCATTTCTGACGCTATGGCATTTGGGTTCTGTTTTAGATATGTTTGTATATCTCTAAATGCCACAGAGGCAGAAAAATAATAAAAAATCTAAATCTATATATATATATAGAATGTATTTTTGTCACTTCATTTGTTTTTAGCAAAATGTCACAGGATCACAACTTCAGTACTACAACCAGCAATTATATATATATTTATATATATATATATATATATATATATATATATATATATATATATATATATATATATATAAATATATATATAATTGCTGGTTGTAGTACTGAAGTTGTGATCCTGTGACATTTTGCTAAAAACAAATGAAGTGACAAAAATACATTCATTTACACGAACAAAGAATTAAGGTGTCTTAATAAAGATTCATTATGTGTCAAGAAACTGTCTACCTAAGAAGACTTATTATGCGGATTATCATGTAGATCTGCCTATGTAATGTGTATTAAATTTGTGAGATCTGATGACTATCTATATGAATATAATGCTGCATAGCCAAAGCTTCTTTTCATTTGATTATTATGTTGATTTAATGTAATATCCCATGATACATTATGAACAGAAGATTTATAAGCTGAACGAAGCAAACGTTCTGATTTCACGATTTCTATATTTATTAATAGCATGCTGTAGTTTTTCTTTATTTGTAGAGCACTTCTGCAAGTATCCTCGCATAATTATATCATAATAATAACATATGGAGCGTACCTGATGATAGCATGGTACATTAGTGTGCTGCTAAGAAATATATGAGGAATTTTCTATTTGAAAATGATACCATCTGGTAATACAGCTAATATCCTGCTAGCATTCTCTAAAAAGTATAGTTGTTTATTTTATTAACAAACTTTGTCACAAAGCAGCTTTCCAGAAATTTGGATGTAGATTTATATTTAGATCCCTAATGAGCAAGAGGTGACAGAGGAAGAGGTAATCTCCTTGATCTGAGACGAGGGAAAAGACCTTGAGAGAAACCAGACTCAGAAGGGAACCAGTTATCTTTTGGGTGACCTTGGGTAGTGCGATGATAAATCATGTGTAGAAGACTAAAGTAATAAGTATGCTCAGAGGATACTCGTGAGACTCATCCCACTGAATGCCATTTTCCCAACTACTGGTGATATCTTGAACTACAACAGTGAAGATACATCATGTAATGGTTCAATTACAAAATGCAATACTTTTTAAGGAGTTCGAAGAATGAGTAGACTATGAAAATAATATTAAAGATAAAACCAGATAATACTGCAATATTGTACTATTAAAAATAGAACCAGATAATACTACAATATTGTAAATCCTCAATTCAATTTCAGTTCTATTTATTTGCATAGCAATTTCACAATTGACATTGTCCGCAAGCAGCTTTACATAAGTGTAAATACAGAAACAATTTTTATTTTAAAATTTAGTTACGATATGTTTCCAACAATTTGTCCAAATGAACAAGCCATAGGTGATGATGGCAAGGAAAAACTTGAGATGATATGAGGAAGAAACCTTGAGAGGAACCAGACATTTGGGTGACACTGGACAGGAAATAATCTGAATGTAAATAATGTCCTTTCTGCAACAGTTTATAGTTGAATTGACTAGAAATCCTTACTGTTTCACAGTGAACAGCCCTTTGCATAGACAGAGAACACTTTTCTTCTTTTTTATTTGTTTCATTTTTTGTAAAAGAAATTAGTATGACTTTACTCCAGCTGATTTTTTTTAATTCCATGACAATATCATCAGTATAAAATGTGCTGGTGTGTTTGACATGTAAGAAAAAAAAAATAGGGTAGAGTGGTTAGACAAAACTAACAAGAAATTCAAGCATATTAATAAAGAATTTACTTAAAATGTTCTAAGAAAAAAAAAAGAAATCCAACAATTATATTATTGTACAATCTTGTGCTATTTTTGAAAGGCAGGTCTGACAGGTCAGATTCTGAATGCCTCACTTATACAACAGCATTGCTATTTTGATTTCCCCCCCCTAGGGTTTACATTTACTTTACAGGCTGTCAGACTCAAAATAATGTGGCAAAATGTGTTTTATTCGCTTTCATGCCTCTATACACAGTGTGTGGCTGTTAGTACAAAAATACCCAACATGCACTGCCCGTTGCATTGAAGAAGGTCTTTAGTTTAAATTCACTCTTTGCTAGGATAGAAATCCCAGACCTTCTCGATGCTGTGAACACTCGTTCGTCTGTATCGGATGGATCAGATTTTGTGGTGGCGCTTCATATTCTACTTTTTCACCGTGTTAAATGCAGGACTGCTTGAAAGCACAAACAGCATGAGCAGCAGAATCAGAGGGTGTGGATGCCATCACTGTCAGACCTTTAGTCTCTTTTTGTTCATGCACTACATCATCAGTAGTGAAGGTTATATCAGAATCAGTCATGCTCACACTGTATACTTTTCCATACAGCTCTGCCATGTTAGACAAAAATCACACATCATCAAAACCTTAAAATGCATGATTAGATTGCACACGGTGCAGCGGATTTAGTGCCACTGCGTCACACTGTCTATGACCGTTGCTGTGATGGTTGTCTAAAAGACATGGTGAAACCTAAACACAGTATGCTAATGGACCTGCTAATACTGTCTTGGTTTATCTGACCCTGTTTTCTGCATGAGGCCGGATCACGCTGATTGATGATGTAAGCAGAATATTCAGTTTCCTTTAATTGCGGGTCTATCATTAAAGCAACCTCATTATATAATCTGACGTGAAGCACACATTATCTCAGTACGTTATAAAATTCAGCCAATACTGTATTTTATTACGTTGATCCAGTACAGTGTGACCAATTATAGTTTTAAAAGACTGCTGAAATTACATACTGGCTTTTGAATAGTTAGACTTCACATCCTGGAACACTAAAGGTGTGTTTGCCAGTTTGTCATAGAAGACATATTTCCTGCATTTTTAGAGCAAACCCTTACAGTTGAAATGCTTGGACTTCCTTTTCAGCTTTCTTATCTCTGTATACAGCTGAAGTGGGTGGCCATAGACACAGAGCCAAGAGTAAGATTTGCCCTGCTGCCTCGCCAACCTACCACAGACCATATTACAGCGTCACTTTCAGTAGATGGCTGTACACAGTAGAAAGCCTGTTCACTGTCCTTACTTCCCAGATGTTTTTAATTCCTCACATCTGTTTTTTTTTCCGCTATGAGGATACTCAGTACACTGTGCAGTGCAGAAACACAGTCTTAGTACCAGAGGTAGGAGTAAGCCACACATGTGCAAGTCACAAATAAGTCTCAAGTCATGAGTGTCAAGTCAAAGTCAAGTTGAGTCTTTTTTTAATATTTGTCAAGCAAGTCTCGTCTCAAATTTGCGACTTAAGTCTGACTCGAGTCAAGTCATATGACTCGAGTCAAGTCAGAGTCCCCCAAGACTGCAACACAAAGTTAAAAAAATTCGCTCTTGGACCAAACTGATAAATAATTTTCTTTCCCATCGACGACATGTCCTGCATTTTAACGTAATTTTTATTTTTTTAAAGTAAAAATTATAGTCTTAGGGTGGCTGAGATCACAGACAGGGGGGCTGGAGCCACCCTAAAAAAGGTCTAGAACCGCCCCTGATTCAGCCTCTGACTATTCTTTGGTAGTATATTTTTATTAGGAACTTGTTTGTTCCTACTTTGTGATCATTTCCACACTGACAACACTTGACAGTGACCTTTTTTTTTTCACTATGCATCACTGAACTTGTTTTTTTAATGTCGGTGATGTCTCTGTGTATCTGTGTGGCTAATAAACACTCAGTGAAGTATTACCTCTAAAATAACTTCTGAGGAAGCTGTTTATGTAGAACAGATTCAGAGAACAAGGCTAGATAAATACACACATACACAGTCTAATACGGATGACATAATGTTTTCCAGTCGCATATGTTTTTGTAGTCTGTAGTATCGGTGGAGAAGCACAGAGTAATTATCTAGCTACAAATTGCCCTTTATGAAAAACATACATTTCTTTCTTCATTTACTTACATTCTTATCAGTGCAGGCTTTCCAGAAGTGAAATATATTCTTACCCACAAGTCAAGTTTTATAGTCTGGAAATTCCCATAAGTCAAAGAAAAATCCATTAATGGTGCTGGAGCATCACAGACATTTTGAGAGATGGTATCTGATCACAAAGCAATTGATTATCTACTTGACCAAAGCAGAATATTCACACATAGCTAGCAAGGTTTTTGACATCTTTAGACAGACAGACAGGCAGTTTTTAACCACATGGGTTGTTAAACTGGCTTCCGATCCAAGTACACGCTACTTGATACTTGAATTGCTTGTGATGAGTTGTTCAGTGGTGTTGGGGGTGAATAATACACTGAGTTTTACTCAGGAAGATCTTTGCCTATAGGGGGCACGGTGGCTTAGTGGTTAGTACGTTCGCCTCACACCTCCAGGGTTGTGGGTTCGATTCCCGCCTCTGCCTTGTGTGTGTGGAGTTTGCATGTTCTCCCCGTGCCTCGGGGGTTTCCTCCGGGTACTCCGGTTTCCTCCCCCGGTCCAAAGACATGCATGGTAGGTTGATTGGCATCTCTGGAAAATTGTCCGTAGTGTGTGAGTGAATGAGAGTGTGTGTGTGTGCCCTGCGATGGGTTGGCACTCCGTCCAGGGGGTATCCTGCCTTGATGCCCGATGACGCCTGAGATAGGCACAGGCTCCCCGTGACAAGAATTAGTTCGGATAAGCGGTAGAAAATGAGTGAGAGTGAGTGAGAGATCCTTGCCAATGTGCACATCATCCTCAAATTCCTCATAGAAAATTGAGTTGAATATTCTGGAGTTGGTAAGAGTTAGATTTTGGCAGTTTATTATCTAACTTAGACTACAGCCGGAGTTTAAAGGTACTCTATAGTGGTGTAATATTTTGATGTTCATGCACTGGGTGTTGAGGAGCCTTATTCAACTCCACCCGGTGTTGTTTGGGTTACATCTTTTCTGTGCACAGCTGCATTATCTTGGACTTTGTTGAAAGGAAGATAAAAGTTTAATTCAATTAACCTTATTAAACTATTTGTTTATGCTGTGACGGATTTTTGGAGACACTGATCTTGTTTGGAAGTAGTAGCTCAGTGGTTAAGTTGTTGGACTTCTAATTACAAGGTTGTGAGTTTAATTCCCAGGTCTACCAAGCTGCCTCTCCTGGGCCCCTGAACAAAGCCCTTAACCCTCAATTGCTCAGTTGTATAAATTTAAGTCACTTTGTATGAGGGGGTCTACAAAATGCTGTAAATGTGTTTTTTCTTCCCCCAAAAAAGTGTTGTTTTTTTTCACCTGAAACCATTTTAGTGTTTTGGATTTTTTAGAAACATGAAAGATATGAAACATATTTAAATAAACTCTAGTTAGGAGTTATATTTTACTCCACAGGAGTTTAGTTTTAACTCCTGAAAAATGAACTCCCAGAAAAAAAGATTGTTTAACTTTGTGGAAGAATTTTCAGAGAGTTTATTCCTAAAGCCAAAATTTGTGCACATTTTCATAAAAATATACGTCACAGCTCTCTATCATGTAACTTCATGGCTTGTTCCATTATTTTATACAGAAACAAGAAAAAAAAGAAAAATAAGAGAAAATGGGAGGACATAGTTGAGGAGATCTGGGCAGTGTACAGACAAAAGACATTAGTGGTACATAGTTATTTTAATACTGTGTGTATAACTAGCAGGAGTCTTGTGTTGTTTTTTGCTGTTCTTTAAATCCATTTGGACAAGCTATATTTTATTGCTTACATTTGGCCCTTGCCCTACTGCACAAATAAATGTACAATAAACTGGATTCAGGGATCAGCTGTGCATGACAGCAGAGGAATTCGATTTCCTTTTGGGCTTTTGTTGGCTGTTTCTCATCGCTGCACTTGTGATTAGTCGTAGAGAGGCTTACACGATTACACAATTCATCACCGACAAAATCATGCATGATTCTTTGTGATTGTTCCAAGACTGAGAAATTCGCTTTACTGAAACGCTGACACAAGTGGTCACCATGGAAACGCACACCGAGTAGTTGTAGAGGTCCAAAACTTGACTGGGATATAGAGGTTAATATTAATATTGTGTATGTCTTGTAAACATTCATATATTTTTTTATTGATATATTTGTGTTGTTATGCCATAGTATGCTATAGTCAGGAAAAAAAGTCTATATTTTCATCCTTTTGGGCGGTTTGCCAGAATTCACTCACAGGTTTTTCTGGACCACTTTACAATTAGTAACCCGTAACTTCAAGTAGGGCTTAATTACGTGCTTGCTTCATTCAGAAGGCCTAATTCAGATTTCACTGAGCTTATGTTTACATTTTGTTACATGCTCATAAATGCTGCAAGCATTCAATGAGAATTATTAGTACCTACACATTTTCCACCACAACATCTGCTGTTTATGTGCTCTGTTGTGTTTCCGACATGACTCGACTCATTAGACACATAAACGCAGCAACGCGCTTATCATTGTTTATACTACACATTTGTGTACATAATGCATGAACAAGTCTCTACTGTATGTCTCGTTTTAACCCGATTGATTCCTTGCTCTGTTTTTACTGATATTTATGAGTAAACATAAATGTAAAGTTTCTGCAGCCTCTGTGACGTATCTTACTTTTCTGTTTTATTCAGTTAGACAAACGTTTGTTTTCTTCCTTCATGTTTCATTTTCCATTGAACTGCCCCAAAGTCCTTGGAGTGGAGGGATAACAGTCTTCAGCACTGCATTCCTACGCACAATTTTCTTGCAAGCTTCAGTTAATCTTGTTAGTCTTTGTGCATTTGAAGGGTGTTTGGGTCAGTGTGTCCTGAAAAGAGAAGGAAAAAACTGTAGCTTGTGTGTGTGTGTGTATTTGTTTTACTAATCAATTAAGTATGTATCCCATAATAATAATAATAATAATAATAATAATAATAATAATAATCACCATCATCATAAATCTCAAAGTGCTTTGTATAAAGACAGTAATGACATTGTTTGCTGGTGTATTTTGTGTGTGTGTTTGTGTGTGCGAACATGTAGAGATGTGTGTATGGGCCACTGGTAATTACTCACACTTCTCTTCTTGCAGATGGACTGCTATCCTCAATGCCCCACTGTCCTCTGTGTGTAATCAGCATGTCACTGTAATTAACAGTGAGGAAAGTACTGGACCGTGTGTGTGTGTCTGTGTGTGTGTGTGTGTGTGTGTGTGTGTGTGTGTGTCCTTCCCTTAGGAATGTTTTTAGTATCATTTATCTGCTTGTCGATATGACAGCGGTATTTAGAAACCTGCCTTCACTGAGACTTAAATAAAACTTTTGTTCTTCTGTTCCACATTTTTTGATTCTCTCCTTTATTTCTTTTGAGAAATATGAAGAGAGAAGCCAAATCCCTTCAACTTATCTAAGCAAAAACGGCAAACAGATATACAAATAGATAAACAGGGGCTTTGAAACATGGGAATGGGAAAACAGCAGTTGGTTGTATCAGTGAAAACTACACAAGCGTGCCAGACATGCTTCACAGTAAATCTGAAAATCACTGTTTTTCCCCTGTCTCTTTGTTCTCTGGGAACTAAACAAAAATACAAACGTGTGCCTGTTTTCATGTTTTCTTTTGTGCATTGGCTTTAATGTGAATTGCATTTTATTTGAAATGTTTTAACTGATATATTTATATATTTCAGAAGATATGCATATTCATTGCACTTGACTTACTAGGCTTCTAGTTTTTGATTTATTGGGAAGGGAAAAGCTCACCATATTCACCTTGAGTCATTACTCTTCCTGTCCTTAAATGATCTAAATTCTACTCCATTAGATGAAGCTTCTAAATTAGCATACACATTTGCATGGCTCTTGCGCAGTATGTGTTGACACTAATAGCAGTTTTCTGTAATTGACTCTCACCGTGTCATGTTCCTCTACCTCCAGGCTCCTACATGATAGTAAACTCATCCCAGCATGCCGCGGGCCAGAGAGCTCAGCTGCTGCTGCAGACGCTCAGCGAGAATGACACGCACTGTGTCCAGTTCAGCTATTTCCTGTACAGCCGGGACGGACACAGCCCCGGGGCGCTGCGAGCATACGTGCGGGTGAACGGAGGACCGCTGGGCATGGCAGTGTGGAACGTCTCGGGCTCGCAGGGGCGCCAGTGGTATCAGGTGGAGCTGGCAGTCAGCACCTTTTGGCCCAACGAGTATCAGGTGAGAGGAAGTCTGTAGCGCTGGGTAAGAGCTTCTGGTTAAGGTCCTGAATAAGGTGACTGTCTATTAGTAGCACATCACTGTGACTGGGTTACGATGTCGCAATATGTTTCTCTACTCATCTGAGAAAAACTGATGAAGTTCAGGCCCTTGGATGCGAGGCAGAGTATTAATAATGCGTCCAATGTTCTTTTTCTTACAAGTTGTTTCTCCTGATTCTTATTTTTAGATTTTAGAAGTGATTTAAACAAGGTAAAATATCTTTATATAATGTCTTTCACTAATCACTTCCTACCTGCTTATTTTAAGAGTACTTATGTACAAGGCGTACAGTTTAGTAACAAGAAGCCACTATGATGAGAAGCAGCTGACCAGAAGTCAGAAAAAAAATATCTTGAACAGTAATCAGTCCTTCAGTATACCAAAAATAATCTGGGAAGCAATACAGTAAAATCAAACACAAAAACCTATTATGGTGTTTCTGTAGCCTTCTCATGGCAAGTCTGAATGCGAAAGAGAATTTATTATATTTTGCTTTGATTTTTTTATTGTCTTTTAGTAATATCATCAAATAAACAATTTGCAGCTTCCCTGTGGCTAAAATAAACTTTGGCAAAAATAAACGAATCACTTATACATCAATTGAGGTTACTAACCTCCAGTTTGAGTTCTGAAAGAAATAAATCCCTTTATGCGATTTATGTTTTTTATGAATAAAGGTAAGTTTAATTATAAAGATCTACAACTGTTTGATCAGTTATTTATTTCTTTACCTACATGAAGGCAGATGGCTTTGCTATGACAATTTTTATAATTGTCTATTATAATTGGATAATAATTTTTATTCACACTGATCTTTTTCGCATTCTCAGGCTACACAACATTATATAACATTTTAATTCATGTATTAAAAGTTAGTTTTATGGCAGAATACTTCTGTAATGTAATAATCATTTCTATGTTGCCATTGTGACACGAGAGTCCTACAGACCTACTGAACTAGTTTGAAATATCTGTATATTCCATAGTGATGTCCAAATAGAGCGACACTAATTACTGAAAGGCATCAGTTTTGCCCTCAGTCCGAGCTTTCCACAGTGCTGCGGTGACACTCTTGTTAATCACACCCCTTGCTTACTTTAATTGGTATTGACTCAGTGTGCAATCTGTGCATGTCTGTAGGTCTGTGCTTGCTTCAGGCCTTTGGGTGGGTTCAGGAGGTGCACTGGGGGAATAAAGTTAGAGCAGATGTTATGTTAGATATGGCTTAACACTGGAGTGGAAAATTATTACAGGAGTTATTAACTAACACTTGTTTCCATAGCGGTTTGAATAACACAATTAGACAAAGACTGTAATAATCCATAATTATATTGCAGCGCTGTTAAATTCTCAAATCTGATTGGTCAGAAGGTGGTAATTAATTTTCTATTAAGTCACAACAGTCGTCCTGGCAGTAATTCAGATGATAGGTTCATATTAAAGTGTTTGTTTTAATACAATATATTTTATTATTTACAGAAACATGTATGGCAGACAGTTCTCATAATCTAAATGTAACAATAAACAGATAAAACAGTGTTGTTAGGTAACCTAGATAACATCTAATCATGATATGAAGAACCACATCATAAAATTATTAACAGTTCTCAGTGTTGGCATGTTGTGGTCTTCAGTAAGAGATAAAGAATCTGGAGGATCTGAAGGAGACAACCGACATGATTTAAAAAACATCAGAGAGAAAAAAAGGCTGGAGAATCAACAAATGTATGTGTGTCATTCATTAATGAATTCAAAATTGTAAACACTGACAAATGGTGATATAGGAATGAAACACATATGAAAATAATCCACTTGGGTCAGGACAATAACATTTTGGATGGTTTTCTTTGCTTTCTAACATTATATTTGGGAAAACTTTTATATACTACTGCCTAGTTCCTATAGCACCTGACTATAGCAGTACTGTATTTGCACTAGACCATTACTTATAAGCTTCTGGCTTGTCTCCATCCCATACAATAATTGATTAGTGTGTGTGTGTGTGTGTGTGTGTTTGTTTGGCACTTAGGCAATGCCCTACAGGTCTTCTTGAGCTGGAAGTGGGTGACCAGCTCAGTTTGAGCTTCATCCATATATTCAATTTCTCCTTTCTGCAAACTCTGCGCAGCTGTCAAAAAGCAATTACGTTGAATAGTGTGTGTTTTTATCAAGAACTGTCAATCCCTCTGACTTAATTAACTTCCACATGGCAGGGAAAGATATGACCTTCATGTGTAAATAATAGCCCACTCACAGCAGTGAAAGGTGCAGCAATGCCCAAAGCATTTTAGATGTCAACGAGGAGCTTCGAGTTTCAGAATTATTGAGATCACACACTCACATATCAGACGAACTCTGATTGACAGCACAGACCCAGCAGCACAAACACACTTAAACACACTAAATATGCAAAAGTACAATTTACACTGCATGACTCGAATATAGAATCTAGAATTAAATCTAGAATTTTCCCATTTGATTACACAGTGTATATAATATTCAAGGTGCTTCATTTTTTTGCCTCAAATCCATCTGTTGGAGGACTCTCTATTCCGTTTCTCTCTGAGATCTCATTAAAACTCTGAATTAGTAAATTGATATGCCAGTCTGAGTGCGAGAGATTGTGTTACATTATTGCTTGTAACATGATGAGGAGCAACCAGTGCATGAATTGTGCCTGCAAGTGGCCTGATGAGTTTGATCTTATCTCCAGTCACATTGCACCTTCAACACACTGACTCGGAATCTGGGTAGGAGTTAAAACCCACATAGGACGTGTAACACTTGTTTATTCTAAAGCACTTGTACAGAGACTATGTGACCGATCGGTATTTTCTTTCATCTGACAAAAACCTTGGATTGTTTTGGGGAATTTTCAAAGGAGAAATACAAAGTTTACTTTAATTCGGTTTTGGAGAACCCTTGAAAATTGGTGAAGTCACACAGGGTTTCATTCAAACTCTGTGAACGACTATAACACTTGGGAGCCATATCAAGTAGAAGTCTCTTTTTTTCTTCTTCTGGGAATTGTGTTCAGAATTGCAAACAACACAGAGAACAGGAAGGCAAGTTTAACACAGGTAGGTCCAGATTTGTTGTTTTTAACGATTGAAAAGCAAGCTCAGTATGAGAAACATAAAGGAAAAACAAAGGTCCCAGGACACGAGGCTTAGAATATGAAAATAATACATGGAAAACTTTACCAATAACATTAACACTATGGAGGCAATGATTTATACACTGACCTACATCAGATTTACCAACAAAGTGTCACAACCAGGAGGAGCAAGACAGACCCAGAAACAGGATAGCTTCAAATGAGTATGGTTTAATAAATAATAAGACATAAAACAGGAACAAAGACAAAAACTAAACAGGACAAAGGACGAGGGTACACTGACATTACCTAGACAATACACTGACGGTAGACTGACGATACACTGACGAATACACTGACGATGATTCTGTGCTGTTATCAGCAACGCGGCGTGGTTAAATAGGCATAATTAACAATAAGGAACAGGTGTGTAGAGATGGGGAGGAGTAAACAAAGGCGGGGCAGACATGTGACATGGAACATACACAGGCGCACATGGCCAAAAGTCCGGGCTGAGTCCTGACACAAAGATAAGTGTATCAGAATAGATCTGGGTGAGATGTGGACTGTAACCAGACAGTGTGGTCAGGGACTTGTCAGATAAACACACTGAAAGCAGGTATGTGTTTGTGTGTCTTTGTACCTGTCTGGGGACTAAGCGAGTTCTTGTTGGGATGACTGTGGGACAGTAAAAAATGCTACGCAGTCTATTTGATTGAATGAGTAAATTGGACATTGATTAAATGTTTGATTGATTGGTTGATTGATTCATTTACACATCCTCATTTCTGTGCTAGGATGTATGCTTATTCAGATCATCTTATAATTTGTACAGTATATAACATAATTCCTATTGCATATATTTAAAAAATATATAATATTTGTGATAGACCCACCACAATCTAGTTGCCACAGCATGGATTCTTATTCTCTGTAGTTTTGTTGTATATAGTCTAAGGCTAGCTAGCGTATTAGTTAGAAAGTTAGGCCAGGTTGGGTTAGGTGGAATGTTTTGGCTGCATTTTAATAAATCAAGCTTGTACAGTGAGTTCAGATACTCGCTGTAAAAAAATGACTACATTATAGCTGTAAATTACATCTAAGAGTCCAGGGGAGATAAGGAGAACTTCATCAATGAAACACTGCAGGTTCTTGTTCATCTGATTGTTAACTTATTGGCTACTGTGTATATAAAAAATGACAATGTCCATGCGATTTGCTTTAAGATTAATAATATTGCTTGTTGAGCTGATTTTGATTCATTTGGTCGGTGTGTATTGCCATATGAAAGGTTAGCTGAATGTGTAGGTGGCCTTTGTTTTGAGTGAGTTCTTCTAGAACGAAACAGAGATAATTCCATTCTGCCTTTTCCAAGAAAAAGATCTGTGAAATGTATCATAGAAAGCTTTATCCGTCTACTGCTACAGTTGGAATAATAGTAGCACAGAAAACTAATTTGGCAAAAAATCGTTAGTTGGCTTTCATCAAATATGAGCAGAGTGTGTGTGGGGGTCTTGAATCTTTTCTTTTCTTTTCTTTTCTTTTCTTTTCTTTTCTTTTCTTTTCTTTTCTTTTCTTTTCTTTTCTTTTCTTTTCTTTTCTTTCCTGCCTGTGTCTCACTTATGAGTAGGCTTATTATGAAGTGAAGTGACGTGACATACGGCTAAGTATAGTGACCCATACTCAGAATTCGTTCTCTGCATTTAACCCATCCAAAGTGCACACACAACAGTGAACACACACACACTGTGAACACACACCCGGAGCAGTGGGCAGCCATTTTATGCTGCGGCGCCCGGGGAGCAGTTGGGGGGGTTCGGTGCCTTGCTCAAGGGCACCTCAGTCGTGGCCGGCCCGAGACTCGAACCCACAACCTTAAGGTTAGGAGTCAGACTCTCTAACATTTAGGCCACGACTTCCCAGATGGTTTTGGTTATGGTTATTAAATTGAATAGTTTAAATGACAATGTTTTTTCTTCTTCACTACTGCTGGATTTCTTGTTAGCACGACTTCAGTGAATGATGACTCTCAGGATATCCATGGCACATATGTGAAAGCATCTCATAAGAGCATGTAGAATAATTTTACTATAATTAATCTGAAGCTTCACTACTTCCTGGATGGCTCTTTTTTATATTATATTATATTATATTACATTATATTATATTATATTATATTATATTATATTATATTACATTATATTATATTATATTATATTATTCATTCATTCATTCATCTTCTACCGCTTATCCGAACTACCTCGGGTCACGGGAAGCCTGTGCCTATCTCAGGCATCAAGGCAGGATACACCCTTAACGGAGTGCCAACCCATCGCAGGGCACACACACTCTCATTCACTCACACAATCACACACTACGGACAATTTTCCAGAGACGCCAATCAACCTACCATGCATGTCTTTGGACCGGGGAGGAAACCGGAGTACCAGGAGGAAACCCCCGAGGCACGGGGAGAACATGCAAACTCCACACACACAAGGCGGAGGTGGGAATCGAACCCCCAAACCTGGAGGTGTGAGGCGAACGTGCTAACCACTAAACCACCGTGCCCCCATATTATATTATATTATATTATATTATATTATATTTTATTATATTATATTATATTATATTATATTATATTTTATTATATTATATTATATTATACTATATTTATAGTAGTATTGGATTCGTTCATATTCGTTCACCGTCTTAATACTGTTTGTTTACTTTCTCTTACTCCTGATTGGCTGCCAGCTCCTGTCTGCTGCTCTGCACTCTGACTTTTTTTCATGCCAGGTTGTCGAGGTGTGATGACATCTCATAGTATCTCAGCTGGCCTGTGATGTGTGTGCACAAATTTCCCACCAATTCCATCTCCCTGACACAAGGCTTACTGTGAAGTACTGAACCAAACGTGACTCTTTTTCATTATTAACAACTGAAGAACAAAATCTGACACACGCTATGTTTGAGAATATATTGAAACTCACTTATATTTGTTTTAGAAAACAGAAAGAACACCATGGATTAAAAAAAACAATATTCATTGGTCCAAAAGTAAACCTAACAAGCCTGCTCTCACCCTGACAGGAATTTCAAACAATAGCACAAGCCTCCTCGGTGCAGCCAGATTTCATTCATATGATTTGGGATAGAAAGTGACAGAGATTGTTTTATTTTTTTTGTTGGTATTCTTTTACTATTCTCCTGCATCACCTCTGATTTCAGTCAATGCCTGCCTCATAATGCTCAGTCTACAAAATGGGAGACAGAGAGGTACAGAGAGAGAATAAAAAATAAGAGCTTACTTATTAGCAAAATATAATGAATAAAGAATTAAACAACATTCCCTGAAGTTCATCTGTTATCAAACCCTGTGTCTCAGCCAGCAAATGAATAAAGCATCAATGAAAGAGGAGAATTCATCATCTCCAGCCTCCACAGGTGTCTTCTCAGCATTGCGGTCGAACCCCGCTGGAGGCTTTTAGTGCTAAGGCATGTGACTTTAAATATTAACGGGTGTTGGTTTCAGCATCCGCACTGGCAGCCAGACTATTCCCAGGTGGATCTGAAGTGATAGTTCAGGATAAAGAGGTCCGCCGATGTCGGGAGGAAATGAGAAAGCTGTCAGCGGGAGTCTGTCAGTAAACCTGCAGGTGATTGCCACCTCTCATAGTGATAGGTTGTGCTACAACAGATACAGCTGCCAGTTATCACATGTCTGACACCAGCCGTGTTTGCGGGTAATAAAATCTATAGCACTGCACATTCTTTTACGAACTGCTTATTTATTAAAAAAATGTCGTTATCATGCATCAGCAGTATAAGTAATGTTTTTAGTAACAAAAAAACATGTTTTTTTCATCCACACTCTTTCACATTTTATTATAACTCGATTAGAAACCAGGATTTAAAACAAAAAGCAAGTGAATAGAGAACATTGTTAAATGGTAAGCTGTATTATTGTGTACAGATGGTATCAGAAGATCTTACAACCCTTTACACCAAATCATGAGATCAGGAATTTTTTATAAAATCTGTGAGAAAGAATGTGAGAAACCTCACTGTCTGGGTTGGTAACATGGGCTTCCATCCATATTCATTTGACGGGTGATGGTGCATTTGCTTTTATCTGTGTTTATGAGAATCTCAGTGGAGGAGCTAGTGTAAAACACTGGAGAGAGAGAGAGAGAGCAAGAGCGAGAGAGATCACCTTGAACTTAAAATATTTCATTTTTAAACTTTTGCCTGTATGCTATGCTCAGCTCCGTATTTTTGCTATTATTACTGAAGGTGCGTAAGAACCGTATTATCAAATATTAAAGATGTTATCAGGCCTGCCAAGACTGCTAAAGAGAGTTGGATTCTAAAGTGTTTGCCTTACTCAGATTTTTTTTTTCCTTTACTGAACCTTTTCTCTTTCACTGTCTCCATCTCCTCCTTTACATCAGTCCTTCTCACCTTCATGATTACATTCACAACAACAGAGCTTCATACTCATAAATGTTTTAATTGTATTAATAACAGCTCTGACAAACCTCTGGTCAGCTGTGTCAAAACAAAGCAAGCATGACTGACTAAACATAAAACAGAATTTATGACTCAATGTAAAACAGAGACAGAGACAGAGCAGTGACGATGCAGTTTTTTTCATTTGGACATTAAAATAGTGACAAATGGAAAATCCACACTAGGGATAAGAATTAGTTTTTAGCTATGAGCCTATAATTTTATTCAATGTGTAATGTGTGATAATAATATTTATACATTAATATTACACTTCGATTTCTTTTTATGTATTCATAAATGTATGTAAAGTGTTTATCCAAATAAAACTGATGAAAAATTGAGACTTAGAAATGCTGTCAGTAAAAAACTCAGAATCAATTCATCCTGACACGCACTGAATTGAAATGAGTTTAAACGTAAGGTAACTTGCAGATTTGACTTTAACATTTAACATTACACCCAGAGTATCAGCCTGCTTCCTCCTGAACTATGATCAATTTCCTGCCTTTATTAATCTAATGAATGCCACTGGCGTAGAAGCTAAATGCGATCAGGATGAAATACCTTATCAAAGCAATGCTAACTGAGAGCACAGGTTTCTAGGCATGTCTTATCCTCTCTGCCCTGTTTGTTGCACTTCCTCTTTCAGCGAATATCCCTGTCAAGCGCCGTGTACACTTTCTACTGATAATACAGCACTTTTCTCATCCCCTATCAGTAACACAGTGACAGAGAAGGTGCAGACAAAAGAGTAGTCTTCTACCTGTTCCTCTGCTACATTTGAAACCCTGACCTATTCCTACACCCTTATCACTTCCTCAGCCTCCTGTTTTCAGTAATTTACCTGTCTAGTTCTAGCAACCTGTCTTTTTGTCCATCTCTCTCATACACTTACTGTATGTTCACAAAGTTGTTTTTTTTTACAAGCTTCTTGCATCCCTTTCTAAAGTATTGATGATTTATAAATGGTGTGCAAAGTATATGGTTTTGTATATGGCCTGTTTTCATTCATTCTGCAGGAAAAACCTTGCATGTTGTGTAAGTTAAGTGTGCTGCATGTGCGTAGTAGACACTGCTGAGTACATGTTCTAGTTAAATGTAGCCAATTTACAGCAGCTATTTTGCCACATTATTTTGTTTGGCTACATAAAATGGGTGTAAATTTATGCTATGCTTGTTGCCTGGATTTATTTTTTTATTTCACTCATTTTTCATTGCAATCTTCATTCCTCATCAAATGAATCTATTGAATAGAAAAATAGTTACGATAATTATTGAAATCTTTAATTCATTACTTTTTAGGAAAACTCTTTAATAATGCTTTTCCATTGAGCTGCTTTTGTAAAGCATATGTGGCAATAATACACACGTTAATAATACTTAACACTTGAATTAACACAGTGCTGTACAGCTCCATCATGCCAAGCTTGGTACAGTCCATACAGGTCTGAAATTTTGTCTTGATAGCATGGCACTGTGATATCATGTGACAAGATAATCTCTGAAACCATTTTTCACCAAATGCATGAGCTCAGCTTCTTGGTGATAAAAGTCCTGATTGGTTAGATCAGGGATGTCTAGTCTTATTCACAAAGGGCAGCAATAGGTACAAGTCAAGCAGGAGCCAAATTTGATTTCATATGTTTAATTAGTTGAGGTGTGGCATTTGCTTGGTCGGAATGAAACTTGCACCCACACACAGGCCCGTTTGCGGATAAGATTAGACCTCACTGGACTACAAGATCTTTCATCTGTGCCGGTATTTTTTAATCCAAAAAGAGCTTTCTATTTATTAATAATGATACTAAATTAATGCTTATTGCTAATAAATGCCTATATCTTTTATTTAGTGTTTGCTGATGTGTTATAATAATATTATAATCATTAACATAACATGTAATATGTTTATCGAAAATAAAAAAAGGAGATTCAAATGAATCAAGAATCAGAATGAATAAAAATATAAAGCAGTGTTTGTGGTTAATATTAAACATTTCAGTTTGCGCTTCTGCTTATAATACATTTTCGCTCTATTTATATAGAAGAAAATTGTCCATTTAACTTAATCTAAACCCATACATATATGCACAAAATCCACTTTAATTATTAGGTTTGTTTTGGTTATTTCTGTAGTATTGTATCTACCATAGCATAATAAATGTGGGGAAAAAAATCGTTCAACTTGATGGCTGTCGTTTCATCTCCCAGCCTACCTTTACTAACGGTTATAACACAAGACTGTTTCTTTGACCCTGGCATTTTTTAATCATTTAATCATCTATGAAAAAGATCAGTCAACCATAAGAAGGTTTAATGACACACTAAGTGAAATAGATTATTTTGTGTCATTAATTTAATCCTGCTAAACATCTAATTTTATTTAAGCCCTGTTACTTACCTCCACCTCCCTGATGGCTGATCATGATAGTAAATGGACTGGTTAAACATCAGTAACTCATCTTTACCATTATCAAACCACATACTGTATAACTTTACCCCAATGGACAGCAAATTGTACCTCTGATCTTTATTCTTATTCGTTTTACATTTTCCATATAATTTCCCTTTCCAACTTGCATAGATAAATTCTATTGTTATTGTAATTATATTCTTATTATATTACTATTCTATTTTATGACGCAGACAGTCAAAAACGCATTTCATTGTAATTTCAGACTGTAATATCTATAGTTGTGTACGAGGTATAACATTTTAACTTAAGTGTAATCAACTGACTCGACTCTCAATGATATTCTGCATAAATCTACATTCTGCGCTAGAAAAAAATCAGCCCTATCTTTTTATACATGCAGTTTTTTTTACAGCAGTTGGTTGTCACTTTGTTCTTGATTCCACAAAAGTAAAAAAAATCCACTTCCAGTTATTTGTTAACAGCAAATGAGAGAGAACCAAACCTTAATTTTGTGGTTGTCAACCCTAACACAGTTGAAGGGTTTAATGATCCTTGCTAACCCATATGTAGCAATAGCCACTGGTTCTGCTGAATAGTTTCCTTTCTTTGGTATTTGAGTCTTTATTGTTAACACATATATCTCATTTTTAAATTTGCTTTTTTTGTGAGTCCCAAACTTTTCCAACAACCCTCTAGTCGATTCAACAACAGCTTAGCAACCTGTCTTACGATTAGATATATCATTGTTTAATGAAACATTAACGTAAGACACATTTCATGCATTTGACCTGTGATGTCTAGAGGAAAATGTCAGAGATTGAGTCACACTAGAGCAATTAAACAAGCTCTTTTGGGACTTGTTCAAGTCTTTAGCTGTGTAGGCCTCCTGTAAATCACTTCATTACCCGGCTAATCTAAAGCTGACTTCATGGCTCTGACCATTTTTTCCCCAGCCAGCTGGCTAAGCTACATCCCTGCCCACAGCCTCCCTGCCATCCATCCTTCTTTCCAATCCAGCCAAGTCTCTCATCCTTCCTCGGCGGTCTCTCTTGCTCATGGCTAGAGACTTTCTCAGGCAACATCTGGAATTGTTCAAGGATCCATTAGTTTACATTAAATCTGCTTAACAAGCAGGAGACAAGTATCAGGCCCATGAGATGAAAGATAAAATGTTTTTTTAAAAACATTGAAGTTGGATAAAGTTGTGTGTTTCTGATTCTTGGGAAAATGTTAACATTTACTAATTGCTTCTGTGGTAGCTCAGTGGGAAAGGGCTTTCATGCATTACTGGAAAAGACTGGGTTCAAGTCCCAGGACTTGTGTGAGCCTGTAGCTGGGTGACTGAAGTTTTCTAGCCTGTCCTATGGACTAGGTCCTATTAGCAAGGATCTTAAATCTTAACTGCCCCAGGGGTAGCCAAGAGGATTAACCTGTACCTCCCTTCATGCTTGGAAAGGGGAACTGGGATATGCAAAATTCCTTTGCAGAAATACAATGTCACTGAATGTTCTGTAGCTCGATAGCTGGTATTTCTAATATTAACTCTTTTTGCCAGAGGACAGAAAATGAATTTCCGCTGTTTTAAGGGGTATCCATTCCATTTTCAGCACTGAACTTCTTTGTCATGTCACACTCCACAGTGGTGGTTAATGGCTTATAAGATAGTACATACTCAGGGAATTAATTACTTTTTCATAAGCATGTCTACATAGTCTACAATGGCGATAAATTAATAGAAAATTTCGAAGATTTATCTTTAAAATAAATTGTGATATCTTTTTCTGGATTGCAGCATGCAGCTAAAATTTGTTATCTTCAACCACTATAATTCTTTGTACTGTTAACTCAACAAACATCTCACATTGAAAACAGTGCCCTGACTAATTTTATATCAAACTTGAGGCAATAAAATAATTCATTTGTTTATATGGATGAAAATGTTATTTCCATTCTGCCGGCATAGTAGAACACCATTGTATTGGTAAAAAAAAATTGGTAAAAGGGTAAAAATTTCTGTGACAAATCTCCCAGTTACTTTTGATATACCTTTAAGTTTTATCAACTTACGTAGAAAATGATCAGCCTGTATAGACGTATCTAATATGCAGATAGCCACACTTAAATGATGATGGATATCATTCAGTGGGGTTTTGTCTATATAATAAGACATTCTGAATGTCAGGAATTAAACAGTGAAGTTCTTCTTCAAGAGCAAAACATTGCATCAGTTTGAAGCTTTGACTTTAGTTCACTCTGGGAATAGAGATTAAATTCAGCTTTCTGAACTTGCTCCTGCATTGATGACTTATACCGAATCTGGATCTGGCTTTCCCTCTTTATTCATCTATCTATCCTCCCTCTCATTCCTGTGGGCAATTTTCTGAAATGCAGTTCTTTTCACTACATCGGTGTGGCTGTGGTTCAAGTCAGGGATGTGGTTTTGATGCTCTGTGGTGACGCTGAAGCTTCTTTCCAGGCACATGAGCTTCATAATACAAAGTAAATCTGGACAGGATTAATTGTCTTTCTTTGCTGCATATGTAATCGTTTTGAGTTTGACTTGTTTTTACTTTTACTGAGTTTGTGATAAATGCCAGTTAAACATATGTGGATGAAAAAATAATGTCTTTATTTTAGAGCACCAAAAAAACCATGAATAAGAAAAAATGCTTAAAAAAATACATAATAGAGTAAATTGGGTTTAGGAAACATGGTCTGACTTTAAGCATAGCATTTACAGACAAAATTCTTATCTTAAAAGAATTATGATTGCATGATTTGATATAAAAAAAGGACTTCATACATTTATTCTTTTTTTACAAAACAAGATTTACACATTTATATATAGTTATTTATAGTTTTTTTCACATAATATATTGATTATGACATGAGGTTTCTAAATATCTTGGGATTGTGGGTTTATTTTTTTCATATGATTTGTATTAAACATGATCGTATATTGCCTCCACGTGTATACACTCTTAGGGCAATCAAAGGTAAAATGGACTGTCATGGGTTTTTCACAAAAATAACATTATAGCATATGGAATATATGTGAATTTTTGGGACAGAAATCTCATACTGTGACACCAATTAGGGAAAAAAATATCAATGTCTTGTTACACTTTTGGCTGCAGAGTTAAGGGTTTGGATGGATGAAAATCTTTCCCTATTAAAGTTCATTCCAGTTGAATATAAAGTGTTCAAATAACCATGTTAAAATGACCTGGAGCTGCTGCTCAGTCGGCAGACAGTAAACAGCAACAAAAAAAACAGTTTTTCTGTGGCGGGGATTATGAGAAACAATAACTTTGATGGTGTGCGTGGACAGCCTCACTGTCTAGCTTGGGGAGAGCAAACAATAGCCCTACCCGCTCCATGCCCATCTGTAATAACATCTCATCATCGCTGTCGTGCGCGCTGTATCGATTTGATTTCATTGCGCTGCGCTAGCTGTCCTTCGTGTCTGGATAGTGTGGAGCCTGTCTCTTGTCCCTGGAGACCTGTGTCTCTTCCACTTGCATTATGAGTGAGTGTGTGTTTGTGTATGTGGCACGAGCTGAATGAGAAGCACGAGTCATATTTCACATAGAGCACTCCTGATGAGACCATTATTTCTTTATTTCTTTCAGGCCTTGGGGACCCTTAAAAGAGTCAGTGTCTATTCTTCCCCTCTCTCTCTCTCTCTCTCTGGTTCTCACTATATGACGGTCCGGGTTTAGCTTTCTTTTGTGCAGTAGATAGATGAGCCTTTTTTTTTCTTCTGCTAGTTAAACCTTGCTTTTCTTGCTTATATATATTGAAGCGGATCATTCAACACTACACTTAATAAGAAATGTGTTAAAATGAGGTAGAGAATTGTTTGAGTAATCAAGCTATGTGAAGTAATTCATTGCAGTTCATGTTTGTGTTATTTCTATGCGGATTTGTGGATTTTTATTATTTCACAAAAAGGGTATTTACATTTTATTTCTTTGTTTAGGTGTTGCTGGAGGCGACAGTAGACCGCTGGGGATATATTGCCGTGGATGACATCTTGCTGCTGAACTATCCCTGCTGTAAGTAGCATAGCCGCGGTCACCGTGGATGAGCGTGGATGAGGAACTGGACGGGTTCAATGCTAGGAGGCAATTTTAACATTGCACATTTCATATACAACTGTAGCCTTGCAGGGTGCAGCTGGTACTTCTCTTTGAGATGAGCAGCTGTAATCTTCTGCCCTATGTCAGAAATCAGCTGCAACAAACCTATTAATGTCCCTGTACAGTACAGTACTCATGGCCTTCAGCTCCAACCAACATGATACATGGATTGGTAGGAATAAAGGAATACAGTATTTAATGTACTTTTCCAGCAGTCGAATTACAGCTCTGTTTACAGCTTTTAGTTCGTTTACTTTGCATTTATCGTAATATCATACGCTGTATGTCTTTTTGTCATGCAACCTCTGTGTGTGTCATGACATGTATATTTGTATTCTGCTTGCTTTCTTGCTAGCAGAAGCCTGCAGTTCCTCAGTGGGAAATGGGCTCAGATAGCATGTGGACTTTGGAGATCATACAGGGCAAGATCAGAGCTGTGAGCTCTAGCTGTGAGGGAGTGTGTGATGTCTTCTCTTCACTGGAACCATGAAGGTCTTAAATACAAAGCATGGAGATGCAGTATAACCACGGGGAAAATAGGCTGTTACAGAGCATCCTGTGTTTGTAAACGATCTCAAGATTGCTGGTAGATATTAACGGTTTATGGATTTACACAATGCCAGTGTTATTGAAATGACAAAACACAAGACTAGGAATGAAATATATACTTGTGTTTGAACAACTTTGAGAATTTCCTGCAGAAATAATTATGGAAATTCTACAGGCAAGCAATGCAATTAAAATAATACTAAAAAAGTTAACCTTGCACTTTCAGCAGTATTTTACTGATTGTATTGAAAGAAGTGCAGCTTATATAGTTAAATTCTATACAGTTTATTTAATGTTATTTAGAGTCCAGACATCTGCTTTTGTATTCGATTAGCAATTTACATTCCATGTGTGAAAGGTCATGTGTTAATTAATTATTATGTCATGTGGCATGTGTCATTAATTATTAGTATAACATAACATAATTGTTATTAAATGGACATGAGTCATTTTAAATTAATGTTCATCTTATTTATTAAATATGAAATTTCCTGCGATTGTTTTATAGGACTACATTACCAGAATTCCATTTTTAGTAATTATTACTGTAAAATTACTGGTAAACTGTCCTGTTTATTACTCCCAAGTGTAGCTCTGATTGCTGCTCAGTGCTGAATATGTGGTGTACTGTATCAGGGGAAGAGATGCTGGCTTGGTGTTAACAGGGCAGCCGATGGCCTCAAAGGGACATCTAAGGCCCCGCGGCTCCAGTAAATAGCTGCAATACTTACTCGTTTTTAAACGGCACTAATAAACTGCTCCCCGGCGCTGATGAGGTCAAATTCTAAACAATGAAAACACCAGATGCAGCGGTCAAGGAAGCCCTTCATGGCAAAGCCTTTCACCTCCTGCTCTTCCACCCACTTCCCCGCCTTCTCCACTTCCTGCGGGCAGCAGATGGCATCATTTGAACCCCACTGGGCCCATTAAATAATTAAGACTCTCATCAGGATCTCGGCACATTGTCGAGCATGGCATCATGCCAGGATGTGGAATTTTCTCATGAGGTGTCTAAAAGGACAGGAAGAGAAAATAAAATAAATAAAATAACTAATATAACATGCAATCAGAACTGGTGATTGTAGACAAGGTGCTAAGCAGGTGTAGCATTTGTGATGCAATTCCGCTGGGCCAACATTTTCTCTACACCATTACCTGAACACAATATTTAAATGTGCTATCAACACTGCAGGGGAGAAAACACGTTTTTTTTTTTTAAAATAATTAATATGTAGACAATAACTCCTTTGAAATATATCCGAGCACAGAATGAGTTTTCTGTGCTTCCGAACAACAAACAACAAATCTCTGCCTAAAGTACTGATAAACAAATGCTTTAAAATCTTTTTAAAAGTCTTTAGAAACCAACTGCTGTTTGTATTTTCTTTTTTTTAGACTCCATTTTTTTTAAATGTTTGCATGCCTAATGATAGCAGACAAAGGAACATAAATTACGAATCAAGCATTATAGACTAGTGTTTTCACAAGACGCCGGGCCACCTGCCAGTTACAAAAACTGTAGCCACGTCAACCGCCTGTTTGTACAAACTAATTCCTGGAATCATCTTTATACGCTGTCAGAACCCAACAACCAAATAAATAAACAAGACCCTCTTTAATCTGCTTCTTTCTGTTTCCCAGCCAGTCCTCCTGTGCTATGTCTGATTGATTTAGCATACCCACTATTCATATTTAGTACTGCCTGCAGTAACCCACAGCACTGGATCAGGTGGTAGGCAGAGAAATTAATGACAGAGTTAATCGCAGAGTTCAGAGTATAAAGACAAGTCCTACACAGAGCTAATCACCTCAGCTAACTGTAACATTCTCAGTGAACGGAGAAGCAGTCGGTTATTGCAGATTTCCACGCTTTAAATTGTAAAAACCTCAATTAAAATATATTTTGCTCTTTAAAATTAACATCTGAAACATATTAGGTATGCAGGAATAAAGTCAATGTATGGAAAATGTTTGCAGACCATAACCCATATTCTGTTATTATGCACAGCACTGTCTGCGAAATGTCGATTTAATGTTTACGAAACAGCATTTCTGTCTCATTAGGGAAGTCATTTCAGTGAGTCGCAGTGAATGAAAAAAAATTGGGTTCACAAATGAATAATTGTGGATGTATGTTTTGAATTCTGAAAATTATGATATATAAAAAAAATTGAAGCATCAAAGGTAATATTTCATAATGACATTTTTAACTAGAAATCATTTATCTCATTCTTTGGCATTTTTATTTATTTCTCTTGGGCATCTAAACTGGAAAATATCAAAATGTTGTGCTAATTAGTCTCTCTCTCTCTCTCTCTCTCTCTCTCTCTCTCAACATATAGATATATAAACAGAATAGTATATTTGCTTTCTTTTAACCAGTGTGCATGATAATCTTATAAAAAACCAGCCTGCAGTGTGAAATAGCCTTTGTGCCCCACACTGACATTGTTTTTCTTGGGCAAATATTTATAAATGGGTGAGTTACAGACTGATAATTTTATCACTGAATCTCTGCTCTGTGCTTTTCTTTAGATAAAGCCCCCCACTTCTCTCGCCTGGGGGATGTGGAGGTCAACGCTGGACAGAATGCTACCTTCCAATGTGTAGCAGCTGGAAGAGCATCAGAGGCAGAGAGGTTTTTACTGGAGGTGAGTACAGCTTCATGACAGCAAAGATTACTGTTTTACCGAGGGGTTTGCTGGTTATCTGTGATACACAAAGACCATCATTGTGTACTAAGCACAAAAAAAAATAAAAGTATAGAAACCGGATTCAGTGTTATTATTTTTAATTTTTGCATTGGTGTCATTTTTGTGCCCTTAGAGCAGTTTATAGAGTTCTGTTTATGTGCTGGACCCCATGCACATAAAGTGAGGAATTAATACAGAAATTGTACACTTCAGTATTCAAATGTCTTGTTTTATTTACAGGAGAGTGCTTTGTATTAACCAAAACATTGGTGTTAGTTTTTTTTTACTCAGTAACTCAAAGTCGTGATTTGACGTTGGTGATATGAGAATAGTATCATCCCACACTCACGTAACAGTCTCACGACTTTGATTTAGTTCAGTTTGCATGTAGGCTACTCATCCAGTGAGATATGTGTGTGAGAGAGAGGTGTTTATTTCTTACTTGTGCATTATTATAAGTTTCTTTGTCATATTTTATATTCAAGCTGTCTCTTGTTTTTATGATACACAATATTGGCAGAGCAACATGTATCTCATTTATACAGCTGAGCAATAGAGGGTTAAGGGCCGTGCTGGGGCCCAGGAGCAGTACCTTCCTGGCACTGGGATTCAAACTCACTACCTTCTGATCAGTAGTCTAATGCCTTAACCATTGAGCTACCACTTCCCATATTTCCTGATACAGTCTGCATTTTCTATCCCTGATTTTTTTTTTACTGCCCATGTTTTAATGTGTAAATTGTGACACTTTTATTCAACACACAGGTGATCTGCATAACCTAACAAGGGAGCTTAGGACAACAAACAGAGGTTACAGAGGTGCATAACCAGTCAAGTACAGAATACAGTAACAATAACTTTCCCCAAAATGCGCTGTTTAATATTTACAACCATCACATATGTTTTCCTGTGTACTGACTAATATAATATAATATAATATAATATAATATAATATAATATAATATAATATAATATAATATAATATAATATAATATAATATACAATACTCCGTCCAGGGTGTATCCTGCCTTGATGCCCGATGACGCCTGAGATAGGCACAGGCTCCCCGTGACCCGAGGTAGTTCGGATAAGCGGTAGAAGATGAATGAATGAATAATATACAATGAGAGTGTGTGTGCCCTGCGATGGGTTGGCACTCCGTTCAGGGTGTATCCTGCCTTGATGCCCGATGACGCCTGAGATAGGCACAGGCTCCCCGTGACCCGAGGTAGTTCGGATAAGCGGTAGAAAATGAATGAATGAATGAATAATATAATATACAGGGAATATGGCATAGCCACTAGTGTTGTAGGTCAGTGCTTCAGGGAAACTAGTTTGGGTTTCAGTTTCTGCCTGTGTCGAGTTTTACACATTCTCACTTTGTTCATTTCGGTTTTTTCAAATTGTCCTAGATGTGAATGAATGATTGTGTTAGTTTTAAAGGATTGGTGTCCTGTCTACTTTTGGCAATATAATATAATATAATATAATATAATATAATATAATATAATATAATATAATATAATATAATATAATATAATATAATATAATATAATATAATATAATATAATATAATATAATATAATATAATATAATATAATATGCACAGTGTTTAATACACACGTTTTTGTTGGTGACACCAAATACACAATGTTGGTATCATGGATTTATTTTTTTTCTCTTCCTAGTGGCTGGGAGAAACAAGACTCAGTCAAAAATGAAATTAAATCTGTGATGATATTACGTTTCTGTGACAAGGATGAATGCTATTGGCTACATGCTGTCATTTGGCACATTAAACACTTTCAAGGTCTCTTTGAAATCTGCCCCGCTCTTGCAGTAGGAGACACATGGCTTCCCTTCACCACTACCATAGCATTTCTTCTATAAACCTAGTTTGTGTTTTTGTTTTAATCATAAAAACCATGTTGACTTCTGTCAAGCAAATGGGCTGGTTTGTCATCTGCACTGCAATTAGCCTAAACAGATCCATTCTACTCGATGTTTATCCTTCCTCATAGCTGCTAATTTAAAGATAATGGTGCGGCCTCAAAGTCTGCAAACTGATTTAAGCCTTGTAGTACCATGACTAGAGCCAGTATAGTCACATCAGTTTTGATCATAAAGAATTAAGGCCTGGTTTTCTGGGGTGTTCTGCAGATATCGTGAGAGCTGAAATACTCCAACAACCATACAGGCGGTTTCTATTCACACTGGAACACAGAATTATTATGTAAACCACAGGGAGAAGGAAAGCTTTCACTGACCCCTTATAACCTTTCCACCTATATGCCCATGTTTATTCCTTGCTTAGTTTCATACTATTTGATGTTGATCAGAGTCAGTCTTTCAGCTATGATGTACAGTAGTTATCTAGAGCTATTTTCTACACCCTTCACAACTCTGTAGCGTAAAAGTTGGCACTTCTGACTCTTCCCAAAGTGCAAACTTAATCAAATAAAAGTGATTGCTTTTTTCATGCATGAAATGTGATTTATTTCTTCCAAATACTTCAGTAACCCGGTTCAATAAGGTTTGACCATATCTAATGCTACTGTATTACCTGATTTCTTTTAAAGCAGTCACTCATGTCAGGCCTGGCCATAATCATATTATTTTATTATAATTCTCAGCATTAGCCTTTCCTCTAAATCATGTTTTTTTCCTTTATTTTTACTGGTCAGCCATGTCTTGCTGATATTATAGGAATATAGAAACAGGCTTGTTAGCCGACTGTGAGCATCTGTTCAGACATTTTATGTCCTTGATATTATACGGATATTTAAATAATAATGCATGTCTGTGCCTGTTGTGGTTGGATAATAACATGTTTACTCGTCCCTTTTATCCATTCTAGCGGCACAATGGCGAGGTGTCCTCAGGTGCCTCAGTCAAGCACCTGGGCCGCAATCGTTTTTCAGTGTCCTTCCAGCTGGAGGACGTCCAGAGGCCTGAGCAAGACCTTTACCGCTGTGTTACCCAGTCGTCCAGAGGCTCTGGTGTTTCTAACTTTGCTGAACTCATTGTTAAAGGTAAGTTTCCCCTTCTCTTCTTTCTTCCTTCCTTCCTTCCTCCCTTCATTCCTTCCTTCCTTCCTTCCTTCCTGCCTAATTTTTTTTTTTTTTCATTTAATTACCTGAAAAGTCAGCCACAAATAATTTCAGGTGTCAAGACAAATCTCTGCACTTTGAGTTCATTGCAGTTGTAGTAAATACATTTATGTATCTCTGTTGTAATACTGTAGCGTTTTATGTACATTACTACAGTATAGATAATGCAGACCGGATTTAATTACTGTGTGTTTATATAGATCTTGCTGACAGCAGGAGTGGTTCCAGAGTTTCCAATTTATATATATTTCTCACCCTTGCCTTGTAACCACTTACAATTCAGAAAGCCAAAACATATTTGGTGTTTTCTTCTTTTTCTTCTTCTGCTTTGAGACCAGATAGCAAATAATACACGAATGGCCCCCAATCACCATCACATAACTCAACAGGGAAATGTGTAATTATTCACAGCAGTAAGATGATCTTTGCACAGAGCTCTACAATACTCAGTAGTAGCAGTTAGTTGTGACACCCCCAAGTCTTAAATACATAGTAGTATGAGTGTTGAGATTTAGTCTAGTTGAAATGCACTGTCATTGCAGTCAATGTGTTCTGTACAACCTGGCCTAAACTGTTATTCTGCCTCATTAAGTATGTTAAAAGCAGGCTATTTAAGTTGTCAGATGAAGCTCTGTACTGGAGTCCTGAACGCAGCATGGGTTCTGCTGATAAGTAGGTTAAGTGTCTAATAAGCTTGCAGTTTTGGAAAAAAAGTCACACATGAAAAGCTTAACTGACATTTTTGCTAAAAATAAGAAATAATCACAGCTGAGAAGAGATAATGCTCACTAATTAAAAGAGTATTTTATAGCTTTTTAAATCAATTAATAGAATATAATCTTGCAACGGTAGTCAATTACAAGAAAAGGTCATTTGATGCAGTCACAATATTAAATTTCACGTCACAAAGCCTGTCTTTTGAACATATTATTAAAATGTCATAGGCACAGGTTATATTAGGTAGGCACAGGTTAGAATGACATTTATCTAAGTATGCTGACTTAGCAGGTCAATAACCCATAGGGTAAAATCTAAAATCTGTCTTTTTAATTAACAAGGTCAAACTCTGACAGACCCCCTGACTCACTGACTTCAGTGTGTATTTAAAGAGTGGCTGGAAGAAGGCTATGCCAGGTTCAGGTTAGCATTTTCCAAAAGTGATTTCTATAATGTTGGGCTCTACGTGAGGGATGGTGATATTTAAAAATGTATGTCAAAGGTTTAGCAAACTTAAGATTTAGTCAGGGTTGCAAGTCCATGGTTGCTAGGCTGCATCATCATGGTGATTCAGTCTGCCCACATTACTTATCATGCACAACAGGAGGCAAACCACTCATAATGCTAACCAATGACACTAGGCTGACAGGTCAGGACTCACTGAGCGGTAGTTTCTGATCCTCAGCTCTTCTCTGATCCCTAAATAGGGAAAAGGAAAGTGTGAAATAATCACAGGGATGGCTCAAGCTTACCTAGCTTCTCCGTATCATACCTACTCATGTCTCTGAACACTCTGATAGAGTCGGTGAGGCACCGCCAGTCTAATCCCGTTGATAGATACAGCAGCAAGGATTAGGCGGAGGTAAGGAAGGGGCTGTTTGTGGCAAGACAAAGTTACCTGAAAACAAAGGTTTATTAAACCCTCTGGCTGTTGCCATAAATATAGCATTAAACGCTCCCAAAATGGAAGAAAATGAAAGCTAGGTGTCAGCTGAAATGAGCAAAGTCAGGGGTGTGTTTATGTGTGTGTGCATGTGTGTAATTTATGTAATCTAGCTTTATAATATAAATTATATTATAAAGCTAGATTACATAAATTACACACATGCACACACATACATAAACACACCCCTGACT
Source organism: Tachysurus vachellii (assembly GCF_030014155.1). Classification (NCBI taxonomy): domain Eukaryota; kingdom Metazoa; phylum Chordata; class Actinopteri; order Siluriformes; family Bagridae; genus Tachysurus; species Tachysurus vachellii. The sequence goes on along the minus strand of NC_083464.1, from coordinate 15,266,661 downwards.
TTGCTCATTTCAGCTGACACCTAGCTTTCATAATTCTTAAATTGTATACAAGGAATAATCAAGTTCAGAATAATCAAGCGATTTCTTCCTTTTGCGGTTTTCCCTGAAATACTGTATAGTGTGTTAAAGCAAAAATGCACAACCATGATAAAGCACCAAAATCAAAATTCTCAAACTTGTACTTATTATCACACAGGGCATTCTGTTTGTGATTGTCACCCCACGCTTTAAAGACATTAGCGTATGTCCCAGTGCCCTTAAAAACCATTTCTCCAAGAGTTAATACTCATAATTAAATTGTGTATTTTTTGCTGCATCAGTTGGTCACATTTTAGATGAGTCTACAGAATTTCTATCTTAACCATAACAAAGTTTCATTTTTTAATATTTTCAATTATAAAATTCTTTCCTCTCGTTTCTTTGACAGTTTGAATACTGCATGTTGAAAATGTGATATTTTGTTGCTCTCTCATATGTGAAAAGTACTGTATGATTAAAGCTAAATTTACTAGCTATTATGCTGTGGGAAGTATTTTGCTGTGATGATTTGGGTCCACTTTTCCCCTTATAGCAGAGATATTCACCTGGAGGTCATTAAAAGGAATTATAATATGCAGTGGACCATGGGTCCAAAGACATGCATGGTAGGTTGATTGGCATCTCTGGAAAATTGTCCGTAGTGTGTGATTGCGTGAGTGAATGAGAGTGTGTGTGCCCTGCGATGGGTTGGCACTCCGTCCAGGGTGTATCCTGCCTTGATGCCAATGACGCCTGAGATAGGCACAGGCTCCCCGTGACCCGAGGTAGTTTGGATAAGCGGTAGAAAATGAGTGAGAGTGAGTGAGTGGGCCATGGGTAAGGGGTAAGATGGAAAATTCTAAATACAGATATTTAAAGGCTGTATCGAACATGCCAAAATCTATATGTTTTGCATGGCAGCAGGTATTAACATCACTGTATACTGGAACACAGAAATAAGTGTAGGCTTCATTTTCCACAGTAAAAACAGCAGATGAGCCGATTGACATGAATCTGGAGTGAATTGCAATTGGAAAGGTGTTTTGAAATATTAGCTAACACCCCCTGGATCCCATAAGCTACGATTATTAATGTTTCGACTCTTTCCATGTTTTGACTCAAAAATGTGTTTGATCTCCTGAACTGGGAATTGAACCTCATGATGAAATGTTTTGAATACATATGCAAAGTTAATACAAATCAGTTCAAATTTATTTAGACTGTTTACCTTTATTCTGTGGTGAAACTTTCGTATATCCTGATGTAAGTGGTCTCATTCAGGATGGAAATACTGTGTCCACAAGACATGAAGACTCAATGAATGGTTTGCTAAAATGAAATTCTGTAAATTATCTGCTATAGACATTTGCTTCACCGGATCTCAACCCTTTTAAACACTTGTAAAAGATTTTGGGATGAGGTATCGTTCAGCGCCATCTCCATCACTATCCTCACAACACAAAAAGGTCTATGAAAAAGTTTATGGAAGTTTAGAAATCTATGAAAAGTTGCAGTGAAGCTGCTCTGGTGGCTTGTGGTGACCAACACCTTACTAAGACACTGTAGGTTGATTTTTCCTATATATTGTCACCATGTTGAACTGGCAACTTGGAATTAGGGCAGGAACTTCCCCAAAAAGTATGAAGTAAATGTAAGTGTAGTAACTCAGGTTCCTCAATGAGTAGGAAAGCTCTTATAACCATCTCACAGGATATCACTAACCTTGTGAAAATTGCAAGAAATTATTGTTATAAATAAATAAATGAATATTAGAAGAAAGGGAGGAAGGAAAGAAGGAAAGTAAGAAAAAAAAATATAATAATAATAATAATAATAATAATAATAATAATAATATATATGTGCATTATAATGGTATATGGCTTTTTCATAAATGCAATATAATACATATGTAAAGCCCAGATAAATATATGGCCTAAGAATATCAGAATACATTAGACACCATTTTAAACAAATTTTCCCAAAGGCTTTCATATATTTCTAGCAAAAATATTGCTTGCAGCCTACTTTAAGGAGTGGTACTGTACAGCATTACTGCTGTGATAAGTGGTAATGCCACTCACGGCTCACATCTGTGCTGTGTAAGACAGTTTAGGACATGGCTGCTTTCCCTCCTCAGCAGGTTGCTGATGGGCTCTCTGATGGGGCTGACTTGGACAGGAGGTCCAGTTTAAAATGCATCACTGCGCCTAAATTAAGCACAACAGATTGGCCAGTTGGGACAGTTTCAAAGAACTGTGACTTCATGTTTCAGAGCATGGCTCTATTTTTCAGCCTTATATAGTAATGCTCTTTATTTTTTATCTTTGGATTCTTATTTCTCTGAGGCTTCTACAAGTCATTCACAATCCCATCCACCCCACTGACTGTGCTAACAAGGAGCTAATCATCCTTTTAGTTCGCTTGATTGTCTCATTTACATTTTATTGTATCGATTACGAACTACCAATACAAATGCATAGCAGCTAAAATGAATGATAATTGTACACATTCAGTCTTTATTGTGTATATAAATAATAAAAATCAAAGAATTGCTGTTCCTCATAACATAATGTCATGAGAAGGTCTCTGGGGTGAAGTTTTCTGAGGGTGAAACCAAAATCCTTCCCTGTACAAACACACCATAGGCAAACAAACACCGGATAGAAGTAAATCCCAGGCTGGCTTTTATTTCAGCTTTTGATATGAGGATGATGTGAAAAAAATTGAGTTAATATTATTTTCAGACCAGCCTGACTGAAGATAAGCTGACTTTATTGCTTCTCCGCTTTTCCCTGGAGGAGTTCTACATGTATCAGGATGAGCAAAGGTTCTCACAGTGCTAGGATAGAGGAGTGCATTGGAGAGCTGTACTCTGGGACACAGAACACGCCTGGGGATTAATGACAGAAACCACAGCACTCAGATTTTTCTACTACTCCATCATCTGAGACTTCTTTCGACCTTAATGCCTACTTGTCTCATTAATAGTTCAGGAGCTTAAATCGCTGCAATGGCCTAGTCAGATGGCAGCCTTTAAATATAAATGAAGGCCCAGGCTCCCGTACATTATAAAAAAAGTGAAAGATTATTCTCTATGATAGATGCAGTGATCCCAATGGTTCCCTGGAAAGCTGATGTGTGTAACTCTCCTTGTATGGATTTTTTCTCTCTCTCTTACTTTTAGCTCTTAACGCTGAGTTAACATGATATTTGTACCCATAACGTCAGAGGCTGTCTGTGACTTAGTAGGTGTATGTTCTCCATGTGGGTGGACAAATCATAACGTTTTTAATCATAGAAATGGTACGTTTTTGAGTTAGCTGTACTTATTGGCAGATAACACATCTGAACAGTCAGCTGTAGACATAACACTTGTAAAGTTGCGGTAAATAAAGGTAAATACAAGACCTTCAGTCAAAACTCTACTTATCAAATGGCAAAATTTTTGGTTTGGGGTTGCAATAAATAAAGGACCCTAGTGGATTAGGATCAATTTATTCTTTTTTTATCTTTAAAAGAATAAGAGTTTGCTAAATCAATAAAAAAAAAATAGCCATAGTTGCATCTGTTTAACAAACTGAATATTTAGTGATATTTGTATTGTTCCAGTGTCATGGTTAACTCAGATAATAGAGACATATCAGTCCAGTGCAATCTACCCAGAAGCAAGAACTTTGTTGCTATGAAATGTCCCCGATTCTCTTGTAGAGTTGCTGGTGATGACATTTGTAGGGGGGAATCATTTGATTAGTTGCTTGTATATCGGATATATATTCAGAATGATATATGTTTGTAATCACCTAAGTAAATATTGGTTGTAGGGTTGATCAGAATTTTTAAATATTTCAAATATTTAACTTGTATTTTTCCTTGTCAATGTTAACAAAACTGCTGTAAACATACACTCTATAAATACATACAAATATATATATATATATATATATATATATATATATATATATATATATATATATATATATATATATATATATACTAATATTTGGAGTACTCCAAATATTAGTATTCATATTGAAACTCAGTATTTTCAGGAAGAAAATGTATTTATTTTCAAATATATAGGCTTAAACAAACTAGTAATAAATTGAACCAACATGATCAGGCATTTACTAAGGATGAATGAATGAACGCTTGACATCACATTCACATTAATGAATGTCATTTTAGAATGAATTTTCTGTCACAGGATTTTGATTTCTAGTCTCAAACAGATTTCATGTTAACCTTAATACGGCACCTAATGTTTAGGTCTATATATATATATATATATGTCTTTAGGGTACATTATACATTTTACATTAAATAATGAATCCATATTTGGTTACATCCCTAATCCAAATACAAATTAGACCAGTAACAAACTATTTGTATGTTTGCCTTTTACAGTGCCTCCCTCTCCCATTGCTCCGCCCCAGCTGCTGAGAGCCGGTTCAACATACTTGATCATCCAGCTCAACACCAACTCCATCCTGGGTGATGGGCCCATCATTCGCCGAGAGATCGAGTACAGAGCAAGTCACGCACCTTGGTCTGAGATCAATGGCGTGAACATGCTTACCTACAAGCTCTGGCACCTGGATCCAGACACAGAGTACCACATTAGTGTACTGCTCACCCGGCCTGGAGAAGGTGGCACTGGACCCCCTGGACCTCCTCTTATCAGCAGAACTAAATGTGCTGGTAAGTATCTGGAAAAACCTCACTTAGCTTGTAAGTGTCGAAAAGCTACTGTGGTTTCCTTATACATTTTAGAGAGTCTAACATTTGATCAAACAGATATGGTTTTACATGTGGCCTTTCTTCCCAAGAACATTTTTTTGTTCTTCCTTTTTGAAGCAGGAAAGTTTTTTTATTTAGAAAGTGCTTGTTTTCAGTTGGTGCTGAAATGTCTTAAATGCAGTTCAGGTCTTCTGTCTCTGTCATGTTGGTCACTTGCCAGGTTGTAATGGTGTCTGTGACCTTTGCCACATTCTCCAAAAAGTACTGTCCTTTCCATTATATCCTACCTCAGCCAAGCATTCCATCTTTCTCTCAAATCTTCTACTATATTGCACTCTTTTAAGCCTGCTCATGTACCTAGAGACATACCATTTGTCAGTGAAGAGTAAAGACAAAAAAGTGGTAGTGAAGAGAGGTGTGAAAATGGGAAAACTAGGGTCTTACTGAAGAGGTGCCCATTTCCACTTCTGGGGGTCCAGCACAATCTGGTGATTTAATGCTCACAAACATATCATTCTAATTAATCTCACCTGCTAAATACTAGGTTTAGTCAGTGTGTTCTCTGCCTGCTTGGACCGGAGATCGACTCAGGTGGGGTTTTTTTTCCCCTGAACTTGTTTGCATCTACATTCGCCAACCACTTTAACAGGAACATCTATGAATCTGTACCTTCATGCAGGTATTTAATCATCCAATCATGTGGAAGTTCCGCAATGCAAAGAATCAAGCAGATAAGTTAATATTCATATCAAACCTCAGAATACGGAAAATGTGATCTGTGACTTTAACCATGACATGGTTGTTGGTTACAGGTGAGTATTTTGGGAACTGCTGATCTTCTGTGATTTTCAACCATAGATACAGTAAGGCATAGCCATAGTTGTAAAGAGTGCTTTACTTGAAGTATTATAGACTTCCTGTCATCTCAGGCCAGTCTGGTCATTCTCCTTTGATCTCTCTCGTCAACAAGGTGTTTGAGCCTGAAGACCCTTGCTTTGCTTTTTGCACAATTCTGTGTAACTCTAGAGACTGTTGTGTGTGAAACTCTGAGAAAATCAGCAGTTTCTGAAAAACTTAAATCAGCCCATCTGGTAGTCGAGATCACGTTTTTTTCTCCATTCTGTTGTTTAATGTAACATTAGTATAATTCTTTTGCATGGCACTGCTGCCAAATGATTGGATAAGCACAGATGTACAACTGTGGATGGGGAGTATGAATGCTGATTCAGGCAGTCACATGAAAACTGTGGTTCACCTGATCTGATGCGGTCACTTTAAGTGAATTATAATTTGTATGTGTGTGTGTGTGTGTGTGTGTGTATTATACTGTATGTGTGAAAGCTATCCATTCCAGTGAGTGAACATTGAAATTGTGTGACCTGTCATGGGGATACTGCATAAGGCTTGCTCAAAGCATATCACAAAAACACACATGTCTAGGGACAGCCTACACAGCAACAAATCTGATAAAGTTGCATTGTTCTCATTTGGTCCTCAATAAGGACATGTCAGGCAGCCAAAAATATCTGGTATTCAACCAATGAATGCTGGGAATGAAACCGAATGAACATCCATTCTGGAAAAAGTGGAAAAAAAATGCATGCACAGAAATGCCATAAATAATTGTGCATCCATAGTCAATCCTCGGTGCACACTCAGGTATTCTGTTCAAATGTAAAAATGCCCATTGAGTCTCGAAACAGTGGAAGGAAATGAAACAACCTGTGAAAGAGAAAGAAAAACAGTCCTAGTGTTTTCATTTTTGCTCTTACATTAAGTTGTAATTGAATCGATTTTTTGGAAATGGTGTTTCTGTGTGACATCCACAGTGGCGCCTGGCTGCACATGAATATTGGTACTGTTAAAGCTACTGTCATATTTGCTCAACTGTTCAAGGAATCATTTAGTTTCAATATAGGCACATCATTGCTGGTGAAATTAAGCTTTCCATACTCTATGCATTCTCACTCGTTCCTATTCTGCAGTCTGTTGAAAGCGAGTGGAGGATATAATTAACTGCAGGACTGGAGAGTGCGATTGGGAACAGTGCAGTGACTGAGCACATGAAGCTTTGATTTGTTTGGCATGCCGTGAATGCACACACACACACACACACACACACACACACACACACTCACACACACACACACACACACACACACACTGTGGTCTTATATGAGATTATCCTATGCCCAGATTAGCTGCAAAATGAAAGTGGGCTCAAGAGGTCTTGGGCCGAAGCAGAAACAGTTTAGGTAATATGTGATAACATCATAGAGTGTACTAAAGGGTAGGCAGACAAAATATTCAGAATAGCAATAATTCATTACTCTTAGTATATAGCACAGTAAGATTTAACATTTTTTCTAGTATTCACACAATTTCTAGTAAATCAATAAATTCCCACTGTAAACTTATCCACAATTTATTTACTGTATTAGCATGACTTAGAACAATATCATGAACCTTCTAGAAATGAGTTGCTTTCACAAATACACTATACAGCATGAAAGCTCAATCAAATTTGACCTATTGTCTTTCTGTGGTCAGTGCTCCCAGACTCTGCTTTGGGAGAGACTTTAGCTCTGACTCATCTGTCTTTATAAACCAAATAGGCCCTGACTTTTGTCACATTGGAAATTGTAATCACTTTTTCAACACCTCTGCTCAAAATGGGCTCCTGTATCGTATCTTTCCAGCGACATTGTTAGCTCTTGTCCAGTTTCACCGCTGACAGTCATCTCATTGGAATTGTATGAAATGTTCCCTGCTGGCACCCAAAGACAGCCTATTAGTTTGTTTCATTGTGTGGCTCGAAATATGAACGTTCAGCTAAGATGGTCTGTCTTCCGCAAGAAGCTTGTTAACAATTTTTACTGCCAGCTTCGTGGATGCTCCTGAGACCCTGGAGCGAATCCTCCCCCTAAAACAAGGGGAAAAAAAGTGAAGTGATGACATGAGTGGCTTGTTTCTGGCTGGTTTCCTACCTCTCCCTGGTGAGAAGCTCACAGCAGTAACAGAAGGGAGAAAAGAAAGATTCCCCTCACAGATGGACCTCCTGCCATGGCTGCTGGGTCACTGAAGACCTCAGATCAAACAGAAAATTATGCATCTTTGCTCCACAGTGCAACATTACTTCCTTACAATATGATTATTCAGCATTGCACTGAATGGTGACAGAAACTCAGTGTGCTCTTTCATCATATAAATGGCAATTTCACATCATAATAACATGTGACAATAACCAGAAGTGTGCATATGAATGTTTTTGGTTGGTCTTCAGATTTGGTTGGTCTTCAGTGCCTCAGTTTTTTTTTTTAAATCCTTTATTGATTTATATTGTATCATGAAGTCACTAAATGCAATCTCACACAGTGATAGCTAGATCCTCACTTACTTCCTGCAATGCACCATCTGATCTGAAACTCACCAAGCTTCCCCATGTCTCAACATTACCTAGAATAATAAAGCAGTAACTCACTCATTTGGATTCCCAGCTGCCCCGGGGCTATCAGTATGTTGCTCGAGGCCCTTGGCTACCCCGACTGTGTTCTGTCCCATTTCAGAGTGATGCCAAGAAGTGGGTGCCCACAGCGCAACCTGGCAGGATGATAAAGCCTTTAAACTAGGTTAAGCAAAATGGAGTGACACAACAGTGCACTTAGAGACCCTCAGTGAGCAATGTGTACATGCTGAGGTTGTCTTTTCAAGTTAAATAAAAGGGACAACGGTACCTGATGTAATTGCTTTTAACATACAGCCAATTTCCCAATTAAAACAA